>NC_139646.1:23145973-23268473 GCF_964638095.1 Poromitra crassiceps
GACCGACACGCTAACAATCCTTCACGCCATTGCAAACTATTTCTCTGAGGATTTTGCAACGTTTTTTCGACTTACTTGCAACATGAAACCTATTTTGCAGGCAAAAAAATAAAATAAAAATAACATCTTGCGGGGGCCGTTCTTAAGATTATAATCTCAAGTATTTTTGATTCACTTTTCATTGTAGGGACCGGACTCAACCATAACCTCAATCTGTGGAAGGGGCTGTTTTTGTTAGTGCAGAAACAGAAAGGTCTCTTGAAACAAACCTTTTGACGCTGAAAAACACCAAAAACCTAAAACCACAAATGACACTCTCCTCTCTTAGAGCTGTTTCTCCACTCACCCATCAAGTCGCTCTGTGCTAGGGAGTATCCTGAGTTGGCGCTGGGGGTGGAGCCCATGCCGGCCGCCCCCGGCAGTCCGGAGGGGCTGAAGTTGAGCAACGAGGGGAACTGGAAGGGCAGCGAGACGGGAACCAGGCCTCCCAGCATCCCAAAGCCAGCGGCAGAGCAGAGCTGCCCAGGAGGGCGGCGCCTGCTGCTGTCGATACCTGGGGGAGGAGAGAGAGGGATGTGGGGAGAGACGGTGGGAAGGACACCAAGTCAGAGGGTGTTTTTCCACATTTACTCAGGATTGTACCATAGTGTAAACTAAAGTAGGGGTGCGCGATATTAGATCCCCCCCCCCCCCCCCCCCCCGGATAGCCCATACGCCAACATTTTCCAACTCCTTTGGCCGATCGTCGATTTAAGATAGCTTACCGATATATATGCGTGCATTTTTTCCCCACCTAATTTCATAGAACATCAAGTCTCTCCTGTAGTGGAATTGAACACATTATTATGCCTGCCGTGATGACCCACTGATGCAGGGGTAGAGACATAAACACAAGGCTTTTCAAATGCACACATTCACACTGGGCTAAAATACAAAACTACTTGTTAGGTTTGGTTATGTAAGAAAAGCTGCCATCAAAGCAGACTAGAGCCAACGGTGCGGCACACACCTAGAGCGACAGACGCACAGACATGGCCGACTGTCGGCTTTGAAAATGCCATTTTTATTTGATGTAACATTTTCTTTCAAACCAAACTGTAAGATTCCTCCTACTTGGACAGTCTTTGGTGATGCTCTCCCTGAGACATTTAGCCAAGCAATGAGCATTTATGCACAATTAAAGCAAAAAAGTAAAATTAAAAATTAAAGCGTCATTTTATCGGCCTGTTATATCGGCAGAAAATGTTTGTTACGGGCCGATACAGATATTTTATTTCAAAGCAAGTTATCGGCCGATACAAATGACGTGTCGATATCATCATGCGTCCCCTACTGCAAAGATGATGCTATAATATCCAAAACTGAAACTAAACATAAAAAACAGCGTTTCATCTGTGGCACAGAAACTGACCTGTGAGAGATGTGACGTCAGGGAGGGAGTGACCAGAGTTCCTGAAGCTGCCCGGCCGTTTCCCGCCTTGGAGCCCTGGCCGCCGCCCACGACCCTCTGCCTCGGCCCGTGATTGGCCGAGACCGACGAGGAGGACGAAGGGGAAGGGCTAGCGTCCGGGCGTCCGGAGCCGGACGACATGACTCCCATGTTGTTGCTGTTGATGCTACTGCTGCTGCTGACGGCCTGAGCTTTCTGAGCCGCGGCCAAGCTGCCCACACCCTGGCCCTGCTTCGCCTGCCCCCCGCCCGCCACGCTGAAGGGGGGCCGGAAGCCGGAGGTTTTGGCGGCGTACTGGAGCTGCTGGCCGGCGAGCAGGTGGGCGTGGGAGAGCGCGTGCGACGGCGAGGAGGACGGGGAGGGGGAGGAGGAGGCGGGCGGGGTGGGGGCGGGGGGCCGCGGGGTGAGCTTGATGATGGGAGAGGAGTTGCTGCTGTGGGATGACTTGGTGAGGGTGGCCTGCATGGGCGTGATGAAGTTGGCCTGGTGGTGGTGGTGGGATTTGCCCTGGGAGGAGTGGGAGGTGAGGGACGAGGACGAGACGGGGCAGAAGGTCTGTAGGCCGGGGTGGGAGCTGGAGCGGGACAGCGAGGAGGGGGAGGAGGACGGGGGGATGCCGCCGCCGTTGCTGCTGCTGCCGCCGCCGCCAGCGGCGGCTTTGGCGCCGCTCTTGGCCGGTCCCTGAGGGGCCGCCATGGCTCCCGGCATGCCAACCAAGCCCTTCTGGTGCGGGGGCAGGAGAGGGGAGGCGGTGGGAGGGGGCCGCTGCTTGGGAGGCGAGGGGGAGGGCTGCGGGTGGAGCTTGCCACTCCCGCCCATCAGCAAGCCCTGCCTGTGAGCGGGCGTCACCATGGCCACGTGTCTCTGATTATGGTTTTGGCCAGCGGGGGCGCCGGACCCTTTGATGGAGCCGTAGGGGCCTGGGTCTGCCGCCCTGGAGGCCAGCGACGAGGCGCCCGCCTGCAGGCGAGCCACCATGGCGGAGGCGGAGGGAGACGAGGAGGAGGAAGAGGAGGAGGTGGAGGAGGAACAAAGCGGCGGCAGGCCACCGGCAGGCACGGCCAGCGGCGGCATCTCCATCTTGGACTGTTGGGAATGTTGCTGCTGCGCCGCGGAGAGCTGGGAGGCCGAGGGGTAGTGGGGCGTGACGGAGGGCGGGGAGGAGGTGGGGATGTGAAGGGGCGGGGGGGACAGCGGGCTGTCCGAGGGGCCCAGGCCCTTGGTGGCGCTGTGGAGCAGGGCCAGAGCGTGGGAGATGGAGTCCAGGGAGGGCGCGGTCAGGTCCTCGTCCAGAGAGTCCGACAGACAGATGGGCTCCGAGCGGCTGCCGGGCTGGCTGACGGGGGTCATGGCGAGAGGGGCTCTGTGCATCCACGGGCCCTCCTAGAGAACCAGGACACACACGTGGTTTAGCATCTGTGGCTTGAGTGCTGATCCAACACTTTCATTCAGACAGCACATTATGACAGCCACCCAGCCGAGAACTCATGAAGTAGGTTTTAAGAGCGTTGCTGAGACGTTAAAATGATGGAATAGTTCAATTTAAATGTTGTCCAAGTCAGACAAATGAATGGCAAATAACCACTCCATCTTCAAAATAGGGCAAGTATGATAACGACCAAACACATTAAAGGCAACGTTCTGAGGCAATGTGCTTGTTCTATTGCTGCAGGCAGTGATGCTGCTCGGCAAATGGGTCAAAATCAAAGGTTTTAAGAGACAACGGTAATGTGAAAGATTGCATCTCGGCTTCTTTTTCTTTAACCCATTGATACCTGATGCAGCATTTGCGTGTATATACATCATTTGTGTGTGTATCCCTTTAAGACCGTGAACCGCGTGACGCGGTTGGCGGTCTTAAAGGGATACACACACAAATGCTGCATCAGGTATCAATGGGTTAAGGTAATATAGCTGGCCAATTTCACAAGCTGTTTCATATCGTGAGGAGCGGAGAGCAGTCACTCACCTTGGCTTTGGCCTTGGGACCAGGCACCACTCTCCTCTTGACTCTGCAGGGGGGCAAATAGCAGCATTTTCCATTTAGACATCACATTCAAGCACAGTGGTACAGAAGTGACTGAGTGGTTCATACAGAAGTGACTGAGTGGTTCATACAGAAGTGACTGAGTGGTTCATACAGAAGTGACTGAGTGGTTCATACAGAAGTGACTGAGTGGTTCATACAGAAGTGACTGAGTGGTTCATTCAGAAGTGACTGAGTGGTTCATACAGAAGTGACTGAGTGGTTCATACAGAAGTGACTGAGTGGTTCATACAGAAGTGACTGAGTGGTTCATACAGAAGTGACCGAGTGGTTCATACAGAAGTGACTGAGTGGAGTGGAGCAGCAGGAAATACTCACAGGTTTCCAGTGAGGTGACTGTGAACGATTCGACTCTCCTTGAACAGAATCCTGACAAGAGGAAACACACAACGAGAAGACATCATGAAACAACAGATCCAGCTGGCAGGTCAGAATTTCTCTTTTATTTGCCCCACAACTCAGGTTCAGAAATTCTTTCTTTGCAGAAAAATCCAAGCTAAAGTTGGATATTTCCCCAAGCCGTTACCCTTTAGGGTGTTGGTTCTCAACAGGTGGTACGGGTACCATTGGTGGTACGCAGGGTTCCCTCCCTCTCATACTTTCATAATGGCGGTCATTTCTGAGGTGGTACTTGGTGTAAAAAGGTTGAGAACCACTGATTTAGGCTACGTTCACACACAGCACCCAAGCCTTGCCTACGCCTTGCCTTTACCCACGCTTTTAAATAGAGAGCCGCAGGGATGACATTTTTGTAGTGAGAACGCGGAAGTCCCGGACTTCCTGGTTCTTCACGGTTTCTGTCTATGGGATCAAACGCGAACCAGAGTTCCGTCGGATAATCTTCACACATGAGGACCACTTTCATGAGTTTTGTAGCGTAAATGCGAGCCCTAGAAGTAAAAAGCTCGAGCTAAGCTAATCCAGAACTACACACTGTCGCATAGGCTTCCACGTCACGTCAGCACTCAACCTGGACTGTTGTTGATGTGTGCACTGATTACCCTGGGCTGAACAGGGCTGAACCAGGTGAGGGGTCCTTTGAAGTGGTGACGTTATTAACGTATATATCCCCATCGACTCAAAAGCGTAGTCTCATTTAGCCGTTTGCTAGCTAGCCGCCCTTTTAACGGCACGTAAAATCTTCAAAACTCGTAAAAGTGGTCCTCGTGTGTGAAGATGATATTACTAAACACTGGTTCGCGTTTGATTAAGCCAGCGTTGCCCAGAGAGATTATTAGAAGCATCGCGCCAAAAACCCATTCAAAACTCCCACAGGCGAAAACAGTGAAGAACCAGGACTGTTAGCATCGATGATTTCCGGACTCGTTTCTGCGGCTCTCAATGGGTGTCCTTTTTAGTCAATGAGGCTGTGTACACAGGGCGCCTCAACGTGAACCTTGCGTGTACCCACGCCTCGTCTGAGCGAGTGAGTTCTATTTTCAAGCCGACTAGGCGCGTGAAGGCAGACTTTTTCTGTCAAGCCATGAAGGAAAAACGCGACAATATCCGTGGGAAATGGCAAAGTCAACTGAATTTCAAAATAAAATGGTGTTACTACAACAGTGTTGAGCAGAGAGACAAATCTTCAGGAGAGAGAATAGCGACCGAAGAAGCAAGATGGACAATGAAAAGTGAATCCACTTAGTACAACAGCATCCAGTTCTCTATGACAACAGTGACCCAAGAAGGAGACCTGGTTATACATATCCAGCATCAATAGCACATTAAATATATCCGATTTATTTGACCTACCCATGATAATTCGGGACCACACGTGACAAAAAAAAACACTCGGGAGAGAGGAGAGGCGCTTGTGACTCGGCTCAGGTTCAGCGCGGAATAGGCGTGCGGTGTGATCGCAAAAGCGTGTGATAGGTTCAAGCTCAAGGTCTGTAGGCGTAGGCGTAGGCGTGGGTTGAGGCAAGGCAAGGCGTAGGTGCCCTGTGTGAACGTAGCGTTAGGGCTTGGTCGTGTTTCTCTTAGGCCCAATTGAGCTCTAAAAAGCAGAAAACGATACAGACGTCGTGAAAAAAGTGTCAATGGTTCTGCGGACACGGTCCAAATATATACTTTTATAGATCTGCCAGGTTCTGCGATCACTGGACAACCGGGTGGAACTCAGTGAGCGGCTGGAGGTCCAGACTGATAACGTAGAGCCAACCAGAATGTCAGGTCATGTTATCAGGACGGGTTTTTACCAGGCTATCATTTTCCATCACTACGAAGCAATGTGGTCCTCATAAGGAGATACGCACCATAACACACACACACACACACACACACACACACACACACACACACACACACACACACACACACACACACACACACACACACACACACACACACACACACACACACACACACACACACACACACACACACACACACACACACACACACAGACCTGGCCTGCATCCAGCCCTTGGGCCATAGTGGTTTGACCTCGTTCTCCATGAAGGCCTTGAGGTAGTCCTCCACAGACAGAGAGCACTGGTTCTCCAGCTCATAGCAGCTGAGCTTCACGCGCACCAGGCTGCACAGCAGGTTCCTACACAAAACACAATGTCACATTTAGCACAGATCACCCAGCATTCATTCAAGCTGAAACCAACAGGTCGGCGCAGAGAACATCATGGCCGAGAAGATTTGTGTCATTCTCCAGGGCAGTGAAGAAGATAATGACGTGGATGAATGGGAGCCGTTTGTGAAAGTTGTTGTTGACTAGAAAGCAGTAAGGCTCCTGAGTGAACCATCAGATGCCAGGCAAGATTTTTTTTTATTACACTTATGCAGTTATGTTCTACTCAGGGTTTCCACACTAACTTAGTAAGCCTGAGTAGCTAGGTAGAACTTAATAACTTCCTAATCCGAATAATCGATAATCATACCGTTATGCTTGCCCTTTTGTAAGAATTGGGGGCTCGTTAGGGGCTCGGGATCGTTTGTAACAGTTGGTTGCTACGTCCTGAGATGAATGTAGTAATGTTACAATTGGGAGCTGGCGTAGGATGCTACTTGTAGGCTGGGTTGTAGAGTAGCCATGATAATAATACCCGAGACCAGTGATACTCAACCCGAGGCTCCTTTATAGGTAGTTGTGGCTCTTTTAGGTCCTACTTAAAATAAATAAATAAAAATCTAATAAAAATAAAGGGAGGAAATTCACTTTTTGGGGGGATTGTGGCTCTTTCAAAGCTTTTTTTTGTCAGTGTGGCTCCTGAGTAGGGCAAGGATGAGTACCACTGCCTTAGACTTTGCGCTTTATAACAATTAGAGAGCTACGCTTTCTTTAATTGTAAGAATTAAGTTCCGTGAAATCAAAATTGGCATGTTTTGGGGTAGGGTGGTCAAAAATAGACACAATAATGCCTCAATTCTTACTCATAAGAAATACTGATGAAATCCTCCATTTTAAAACTGCTACTAATGTTCTACAAAGTAGTTGTACTTTAAAGGAATATCCATTCATTTTAAAAAGCCTGTCTCCACCCCCCTGAAATCCACAATCTACACACACACCGTGCCCAGGATCCACACACACACCTTGCCCAGGATCTACACACACACTGCCCTTGGCCCACGGTTATTACCTGAGCTTCTCGTCCCAGATAAACTTCTTCCGCGGGCCCATCACCCTTTTCCCCGGCTTCTCCTCATCCTCCTCCTCTGAACCGTTCTTCTCGCCTTCCCCCAACTGCTGCCTGCAGGGGACACACAAATGTATAAATGC
The DNA here is from genome assembly GCF_964638095.1 of Poromitra crassiceps. NCBI lineage: Eukaryota > Metazoa > Chordata > Actinopteri > Beryciformes > Melamphaidae > Poromitra > Poromitra crassiceps. Next base: position 23,153,204 of record NC_139646.1, read on the forward strand.
ATGTGCATCAAAGACATAACTACTGAACAAAGATTAAAGATGAAAGATTACATCTAATCATGCAAAGTCATTTTTTATGGTGGGTGTTGCTATTCAACAGTTGAATCATATAGATTCATAAAAAGCTGATTTGACGAGTTAGATGCAGAAGAGAGGGTGAATGATGGTAAAATGTTGTAGTCGGAATTTGCTCGCGTGCTCAACTGGCAGTTGAGCAATTATAACATCACTAAGTCATATTAATAATAATATAATAATTAATTTGGTATCACATTCTTCAATTCACGGACACATTATAGTGTATATATAATGAGTCTCAAATTAGCTAATGTTAGAAAAACGCTTAACGTATAGCTACATCAAGAGGAGTTAGCCTAGTGTCAGATCACCAACTTCCTCCTTTTTTTCTCGCTAATAATCATCATAAGAACAACAACAATAATACAATTTTATTTGTATTGCACTTTTGTTTTGCAATAAATCTCCAAGTGCTACAGGAGTACACAAAACAGGATAATAATAATAATTCGTGTCATCTTAAAAAATACGTCAGCAGCCAACCTATCTGTCCTTAACATTACAGTAGCACAGAAATAAGGACGACGTAGGCAAGGTCAATTATTGTTGTCTTCATTGCCTGTCTTTTGAAAGACAGAAAGAAAGAATGGATTTTTCTTACTTGGCAACCTTGGCCATGCAGTCCATGTTATATCTGGCTATCTGTTCTGGCATGGAGCTGCACACCGCCAACTTCAGCTTCAACAGGGGCGTCCGCAGTCGGTCATCCTGACAGAGAGAGAGAGGGAGAGGTGCAGAGGGGGGGCAGAGAGACAAAGAGGGATACAGAGAAGGAAGTGATAGGAGAGAAGGAGGGAGGGGATGGAATAAACAGTGAGAGAGGGAGTCAGGGAAAAGATGGAGGAAGAGCAGCAGAAAGAGAGAAAGACAAGACGAGGAGAGAGGAGAAGTGGGGGGGAGAGTATGTTGATGTATTTAGCCGACAAAGCCACTCTAATGGTCCGTGACAAAAGACATTTGGAAGCCTGTTCTTAGCAGCCGTCTTCATTGCACTACTTTTACTTCCTTTTATTAATGAGATAGCGTTCAACTGAGAACAGACGCAATTCATAAGAAATCACTTTCTCCGTCTCTGATAGCAATTTGGGGGCCCGTTTGTTTGGGCCCAGCACGGATTTGACCCCCCCCCCCCAAAAAAAATGTGGGTGTCTACACACCTCGAGTTGCATGTACTTTCTGTCACAAAGGTGTCATTCCCTTTTAACCCATTGATACCTGATGCAGCATTTGTGTGTGTATCCCTTTAAGACCGCGAACCACGTCATACGCGGGTTCGTGGTCTTAAAGGGATACACACACAAATGCTGCATCAGGTATCAATGGGTTAAATAGGTTTATACTCCCAAAAAGAAGCATCATATAGACGTTTCGTTTTTTGACAATAAACTCTGCAAATTAATGAAATTACTGTTAAGCAGATAAATGAGTAGTGTTTTTATTTAGAAAGTAAATTGTCTATAAAATAATAATACATTTTAATCTAATGTAATTTCACATAACCTCAACATTTATTTTTGGCCCAGGGCCCTCCATCCAGATCCATTTTTGGCCCTTCATAGGAAAGAATGTGGCCACCTCTGGTATAGAAAGACTCAGTCCTAGACAGCTCATTTTGGCTTTCAGTGACTACAGTGCCGTGGGAAAGGCTTTCTCCAGGTGAAGCCACCAGGGGGAGGGGTTTCAGATGAGCAGTGACTCACCTGGATGTTGAGGCTGAGCTTCTTGAGGCGTTTAAGCAGGGCCTCCTTGTTGCACGGCACAAACGCCTCCATGTGGGAGTAGATGCCCGAACGCACCTCCAGGGGCTGCTCCTGTGCCTGCAGCTCAATACTGAGGAGGAGGAGAGGAGGAGCGAGAGAGAGAGAGATAGAGAAGAGATGAGAGGGAGAGAGAGAGAGAGATGAGAGGGGGCGAGACAAAGAGGCACACAGGGTGAATTGAGGTAGGATTGAAGGGAGAGTGGAACGGAATGGTAATGAGAAGCGTGTCATGGGCGTAGACAGAGGGCGATAGAGAGAAGGCTTTTCAATCCACGAGAGGGACGAGAGAGAGGGGGTGCATCATCTAAACAAGGGAGCGAGAGAGAGCTGGTGAAAATGAGCGAAGGAGAGAAGGGAGAAAGGGGGGCGAGGTGAGATCTAGGCTGAGGGTGATTGAAACGCTGTCCTACTCACTCCAGGAGGATGTTATTCATGTCCAGGGTGAAGAACTTCTTCCTGCCCTCCTGATCAAACTGACGCGAGGCCTGTGAGAAGAAACGGGTTGAGTCAGCACACTGCCACTGTTCCATACATCCAGCATGAACATTCATATTGGTGATGTTGTCTTGTATCCGAGGACTTCCTCCTCATCTACTTTCCCGTATGGCGGGGACACGGCACAAACATCTGACGCAGCTTCGAGCGGGAGCCTGGCCGTTCATGCCAGAACCACTCCCGTTTTGCTCCACGCCGCCTCGCTCCGTTTTGCTCCGCGCTGGTCACAACCTGTGCTGACTTCATGCCTGGTTTGCACGCGGCCGCTCGCAGAATGACGTCAAAAATAAGAGTAGACGCGCAAACTCTCGCTGCAGGACGCAAGACGGGACGCGGCCAGTGTGATCGTTCTAAAAACTGTTAACAAGGACGCCGAAATGAAACTGCCACCGCATCGGGAGACGTTTCTGGTGTGTCCCCCCCGGCCGTTACCCTGAATGTGACGCTTCACCCCGACCTGCCCAACCTTATCCCCACTCCAAATCCTAAACCTGACAGTGACTTCTAGGGGTGGGGGAAAAATCGATACACCATAGTATCGCAATATTTTGCCTGACGATATTGTATCGATATTTGGACGCCAAGTATCGATATTAAAAAAAATAATAATAATTGCAGGCCATGACATGCCAGGCCACCGGGCATTTGCCCGAAGAGCCCGATGTTGCAGTCCGCGCCTGCAGTGGCGTATTGAGTCCAGAGAAGCTTAATAATGTAGCCTACATTTTGGGCAAAAAACAAAACAAAACAAAAAAACACTGCATGTTTTACTTCCGGTGAGGTCAAGTAAAAGGTAGGAAAAGGAGTTAGACAATATATCGAAATATCGCAATATTCAATATATCGCAATATCGCAATACTATCGTATCGTGACTCAAGTATCGTTTTAGTATCGTATCGTGGGCATCTGGTGATTCCCACCCCTACTGACTTCTCTACATTTGTTACATTTGGAAGCAGCGAGATAGATAGCATTTCTTTCTCACTCTCTCTGTTTCCCTCCTCCTCACTCTTCTCTTCTTCTCTTAACCTCTGCATCTCTACCTTCTGCTTGCCTTTCTTTCCATTTTTACCACAGCCTAAAAAAAACACTGTTGTTCCAACATGGGAAAACAAGAAGATGCTAAACGTCTTCTCAGGTAGTGTTGACCCTGCTGTTATAGTTACAGAAAACAAGCTTCCAGAAAGGCAAAGACAGCTGAGGTTCAGCGTGGAGCCGAGAAGAGACAGTTCTCATTAGACTGCCCCTGAGCACTCAAAATAAACATCAATGTGACTTAATGTGCGTTGAAGCTATGGCGGAGGGGGCCTCGCCGATAATGGCAACCCGCCCCACGGACTCACCGCGCGCAGGTCCTCGATGCGTTTGATGAGCGCGGCGGGCAGCCCGTTGGGCAGCGGGGGCGGAGAGAAGAGGTTGGAGGAGGAGCCCAGGCCCCGCCCCTGGCCGCTTCCTCCCGCCCCTTTAGGCACCGGAACGCCGACTCCCAGGAGGCCGTTCTCCCGGGCCGTCGCCATGACGACGTGCTGAGGCGCCGCCGCATCCAGCAAGCTGAAGTCCAGGTCGCCCAGGAGATCCTGCAGCTCCTTCTCGTTGGCCGAGCCCAGCAGCGACATCACGGCGGGGTCGGAGGTCAGGTCGGCCAGGGAGAGGTCGCTGTGGGCGGCGGCGGCGACACCCGCCAACTGCGGGTGGGCGGAGTTGTGCGCGGCCAGCAGCAGGTGGTTGGTAGAGGTGGTGAGAGAGTGGGGCTTGTTGGGGGCGCCTCCGGCCAGGCCGGGGAGCACCGCGTTGGGATTCCTCTTCCTCATCTCCTCCTTCTCCCGGGTGAATTGGCGGAGCATGGCCGCCAGGCACAGCGAGTCCTTCATCAGCTTCTTCCTCTTCTTCTTCTCCGGCCGGTGCAGGCTGAGGGCCGTCACTCTGTTCAAGGCAAAAACACACAGACGGGTTATTTTCAGTCATTACAGTCATTAGCAGATGTTCTGCGCCCAACGTTGGTTCCCACCAAGACTCCAGACTTCTCCTCAGATTGTCAGGAGGGCTGAATCAGGGATGACCTGGTGAGAACTCCTGCAATCTGAGCCTGGCAGTAGGTTTTAGGATGAAAGGTAAATACAGTGTAACTGTGCTCTACTCCCTCTGGTAACATCTGAACAAATCCACAGAGCGACTTTGGGGATGGACAGTACATGAACACTCACTCTCACTGTGACATTGATTTCACTAACTTGGGATGGGAAAGTGGGTAGACTGGGCTTAGGGAGATAGTGCAACATGAAGCTGAAATCAAACCTGTGCTGCAAAGAAGTGACACTTATACAGACAGGGTGATACAGGCAGAGTGATACAGGCAGAGTGATACAGGCAGAGTGATCTGGGAACCTGGATTCCCAGTCTGTTATTCAGACTGTAAACAGTGCAACACGGACACGGAAAAGGAAGTGACGTACAGGAAGCTGGTAAAAAAAGGTAGGGCTGTCCCAGAGTCTATTTTTATTTGAAAAATAGACTCTGGGACAGCCCTACCTTTTTTTCCCAGCTTCCTGTACGTCACTTCCTTTTCCGTGTCCGTGTTGCACTGTTTACAGTCTGAATAACAATTTGCGCGGTGACTTTGGCGATACTACTAGTCACAACAACTACACCTCCAGTCATTTTCCACTGTTGTTGTGAGACGAGTTGACGTTCTTCTATGCAGACAGTGTGTTTTTGCGTTAACGTTATTAGAAACGGACGCGGAAAAGGAAGTGACGGTGGCAGGAGAGGCGCTCTGTACAGGAAGCTGGGAAAAAAAGGTAGGGCTGTCCCAGAGTCTATTTTTCAAATACAAATAGTTCCCAGATTGCAGGCAGTGCTACAGGCAGAGTGCTACAGGCAGATTGCTACAGGCAGAGTGCTACAGGCAGAGTGCTACAGGCAGGGCGCTACAGGCAGAGTGCTACAGGCAGAGTGAGGCGTCGACACGCCCAGAGAAAGACGAGTCAGAACTGTGAGAAGAGGTAGGGATTCTAAGGGATTAACGTGCAGTTTGCTCTGAAAGATCTGACACACAGACACATCATCCGTTTCATAACGGTACTATGGCAATAGCTGCTTCTATTTTTGGACTTCTTTTTTTGAGAATGCATGTTCGAGTGATCAGCCTATCTGAGCGTGGATAATGAAGTCTTTGTGGAAGGTGCTCTGCCTGTCACAAGGCCCAGGAGCAACGTCACATCATGATAGATGGTCACAGTCAGCATCCCTGCTTCATGAGACATGTATGAGAGCGGACGCACAAAAGCCCAGGATTAGAACGTGGCGCGGGGTGGTGCACCAAGTGGACACATGAGTCATCATCAGATATCCACAGTGGCCCACAAATAGTTATGTCCAAAAGGTCCGTTGTTCAAGAACAGAGGAGAAAAAACAATCTATTTTCCCAGTAACATCCAGTCCATTTTCTTGTACATTTTAAACATGCATTTTGTGGGCATGCAGGTAGCCCCTTTCAGAACTGTGTCTTCAGTGCTTGATAAGCAGCTCCCTTCCACAGTCGCTAATTTAAACGTAACGAGAGGCGCTAAGAAAAGTCCAAAGTGGCAGAAAATGTTAACGCTCGTCTTACAAGTGTCACCAAAGCAGACGGGTTCACTGATCAGGTCCCCCGGGGTTTGAAAGCGTCATTCTGATGATAAATAACTTTTTATACCAATCCTGTTCCAGTGATTTTTTTTTTTTCGAAATTGGCAAGATGGCAGCTGCTTCTTCTGCATTTGTGCGGGTGCATCCAGCCATCACGGTGCTCCACAGCGCCCCTCTGGTCTCTGGGTTCTACCTTGTGTTTGTTATTGCAATACGACTATATACAGTACTATAGCTTCTGGGTGCTGTGGAGCACTGTGATGGCTGGGTGCACCGGCACAAACGCAGAGGAAGCAGCTGCCACGAAAAAATAATACTGGCACAGGACTGGTATAAAAAAAGTTATTCATTAGCAGCATCGAGCTTTCAAACCCCCCTCGGACCTAACCAATGAACCCCTCTGCTTTGGTGAGAGCCTTTGAAATGTCTCTGCGACACTTGTAAGAAGAGTGTATTGACATTCTGCTCGGGACCTTTCTTAGCGCCTCTCGTTACGTTCAAATAAGGGACTGTGGATGGGAGCTGATATCAAGCAGTGACGACACCGTTCCACAAGGGGCTAGGTGTGCAGGTAGTGCGGGAGGTTCCCTGACTACCGACACGAGGGTCACAGGTTCGAGCCCCCGTGTTACCTCCAGCTTGGTCGGGCGTCCATAGAGGCACAATTGCCCGTGTGGGAAGCTGGATTAAGGGTATGTGTCCTGGTCACGGCACTAGCGCCTCCTCTGGTCCGTCGGGAGGCCTGTTCGGGGGAGGGGAACTGGGGGGAGTAGTGTGATGCTCCCACTCGCTACGTCCTGCCGGTGAAACCCCTCGCTGTCAGCGAAAAGAAGCACATGTATCGGACGAAGCATGTGTGTCTATAACTCTCCCCAGATCAGCAGAGGGGGTGGAGCAACGACCGGGACAGCAGAGGGGGAATTGGCCAAGTACAATTGGGGAGAAAAATGTGGGAAAATCCTGGGGGGGGGGGGGAAATGCAGATGTGGGTAAAGTGATGGCACACTGACGGGAAATGTAATTCCTCGCAACAGCGAAGCGAGCCACACATTCAATGTAATCCCGGGAGTGGCGTTTGGGAATAGCCCTCCGAGCGCCCAGAGCGCACTCTGGCACAAACCGCACCGTTCGTAAATCGGGAGCGCTGTTGGAATACAGCGTTGGGCTATTCAGAGCGCTACACTCTCCTAGTGGCAGAGCGCACTCTCGGCACTCCGTCTGAGGAGATGGGAGCGTCAGAGCTCCAAGAGATGATGAACTGCTAATATAGTAAAAAAAAAAAAAAAAACAGAGGAAGAGAAGAGAACGGAGGAGAGGAGCTGAGAGCAGCAGATAAGAGTGAGCCGTTTGTATGTGTAGCAGTTAGCTAACTGCTAGCAGTAGCATGTGTTTCTAAGACTAATGAGCCATACAGAAAGAGCACGCTCTGCCTCTTTGAACAGCCGCACTGTCATTTTCGTGCAGAGCTTCAGACTGGATTTCCGAACGCGCCCATAAACTCCTGTAACGCCTACAGAAGGCAAAAATGTAAAGGTCATTCTCCAGTCTCTCTCACCCTTGTTTGGGCACCCTGTTCTTCCTGGGGTTCTTCTCCTCCAGGTTGTTCACTTCCGTCTTCTTCTTCCTCTTGATGGCCTGCTCCCCGTTGTCGTTCAGCTTCTGAAACGAGAACACAAACTCTCTGTTAGGGGTGGGGGAAAAAATCGATTCACCTAAGTATCGCGATTTTTAATGTCACGATTTTTTGGATCGATCTTTTATTCCAGAATCGATAATCGCCAAAAAAAAAAAAAAAAAAAAAAATGTGGGTGCTTGCAGTCAGGCCACTCACTGAACAGCAGACCAGGCGCCGCCTACTGGTTTACTAGTGGTTTTATTACTTTATTAGTTAGTCTGAAGTAATAATTACACTTCAGGGTTAAAGTGGGTGCATCTCATTGTAAAATTGGACTTCAAACGGCCCAAATCTGGCTTCAAACGGCCCAAATTTCACGCGCGTTGGCCCATATCACCCTGGCCTGCTTGGTATCTAATGCCTGGCCTGAATTATGATCCCAGTCCGCCCCTGTTTTTAACTATATCGCCCAGCCCTACTCATGATATATAATATACAGTCTCTAGTGTATGATTCAACTTTTCCCATGTTCTAATCTAGTGTAAAAAAGCAAACAAACTGAAAAAAGAAAAGAAAAAAATAAACAAAAATCGCAATAAATCGTAATATCGAATCGCAATAATCGTAGAATCGCAATACTTAAGAATCGCAATATAAATCGAATCGGCACCCAAGAATCGTGATAGTATCGAATCGGGAGATAAGTGAATCGTCACAGCCCTACTCTCTGTTATCTCCGGCGAGCAGATGACAACAGTCCACAGTTGCACACAGTCATCGGCGTGTGAGAAACACATGGCGGGCTGTGTGCGTCTCAGAGATATGTCTGTCGTGTCGGTGTGGAGGAAAGACAACATTTATAGCGTGTGTCACTGGGACTTTCCACTGAAGCGCTGGCACAGAGAGCTCTGGCCGGATGGAAGCTCCTATAGGCAGGCTAGTCCTTCACTCCTCATCAGCAGTAGGGGAGATACTGCTGGGTGCGTGCGTGTATCCTAACCATCAGGGCTCCAACCTGTTTTTGCTAGCCATATTTCAGCAATTGTGCATGACAAAGTCTATGACACAGCAATCTGGGAACCCAGAGTCTATTTGTATTTGAAAAATACAAATGTTTATGCGTTAACGTTATTAGTGAATAGCCGGAATGGACGTGGAAAAGGAAAGCGGAAGTGACGGAAAAGCCACCGTCACTTCCTTTTCCGCGTCCATTTCGGCTATTCACTAATAACGTTAACGCATAAACACACTGCATAGAAGACGTCAACTCGTCTTACAACAACAGTGGAAAATTACTGGAAAGTCACGGCGCAAGTTGCTATTTAGACTGTAAACAGTGGAGCACGGACACGGAAAAGGAAGTGACGGTGGCAGGAGAGGCGCGCTGCACAGGAAGCTGGGAAAAACGGTAGGGCCGTCCCAGAGTCTATTTTTCGAATAGAAATAGACTCTGGGGTCCCAGATTGATGACACAGTAACATGTTTGTGATATTAGCAATAGCAAGTATACATTTCCATGGCTTTTCCAGGCCTGGAGACTACGAGAAGAATTAAATCCCATGAATTTCCTGGATTCTTCTTGACCCTAGAAACCCCCGGATAGTAATAATTGAATCCCTCACCTTGCCCACGTCCTCTCCCTCGGAGTCCGAGGTGGCTCTGAACTGCAGCGTGCCGGTGTTGATGTAAAATCCCCCCAGCTTGGTGGTCAGAGAGGCAGGGACCAGCTCGTCGTACTGAGAAAAACAATCGGAAAAACATCACAAGAAAGCAGGAAAACAGGAAATCTCCTTACCTAATCAAAACCAATAGCCCTGTTCTCGACTGTTATTTTGATTCACTATATAGTCCACTATAAAATACCCACAATGCACTGCAATTTCTAGTGAACAGCGAATGTACCCTACATTTTCTCCCATATACCACAATGCAATGCGGTCATGGTTACCAAAGGAGAAGAAGAGTGAGGTAGTGTCAGAATCTCGTTTGATCGCTCCCCCATATACAGTAGTTCACTATTATGATAAACACTACATAGGGAATAGTGAGTGAGTGAATCATTCCAAACATGGCTAATATGTCAGGTGCATATTTTTAAACATATTCTGGAGACTTCCTGCTATCAACATGTGTGATACATGCCAACAAGCAGATTATTAAAATAGAAACAACAGGCACAAAATCACATTATTCATTATTCTGGAGAACTAATCAAACTTTTTTTTTGTTTTTTTCGTCGAGCAAAGTGTCAAGGCAACAGATGAAGAATGTTCACATCATAGAGCATATCAAGACAGGAAAAATATTAGAATCGCAGTGTTTCCCCTAGAAAAATGTTCAGGCCTGGAGGGATCGCAATGGTGGGTAGACTTTTAGCTAACCTGTTCGCATCTATGTTCGCAATGGCATCCCAAGTATCATCATATTATGGGATGCGATGCGAACAGTTGTATTATGAGATGTGCGTTTCCCAGGCAACGATGCACGTTGACACGTTTTGGAACAGCGCCACACGCTGGCACGATGCTCCTAAAAGCAAAATGCTTGTTTTGAATGATTTGGCATCTTCTATCACTGTCAACACGGTCAACGCCATTATTGTTGTATTGTAATAATATGCCATAAAGGTTTATTGAAATTTTGGGGAGAGCAGGGAAAAATAATCGTTTTTTTTTTTTTATATAAATCTGGCCTGGCAGGGGTGTCATTGGCCTGGCGGGCCCGCCAGACCTGTAGAATGGTAGGGGAAACACTGGAACAACTAGGGTCAAACAGACAATGTCAATTTGTGAGAGTGGCGAGGGCATCTTAGCTATCACAGCGAATCAAAAAACCCAAATACCATCAAATGACAGAATCCATACCAAAAATAAATAAATAATTGCAGCCATTACTGTCAAGCAGACATTGATGTCCTCTGAATAGTAAGCAACAAACAGTGACAAAAGTGACAGACAAAAGTAAATGACATATCCCACTGTGGACACAAGGAGGATGGATGTATTTATGAGTCATGACATGAGGCTGATTTTAGACTGCGGTCCCAGGTTGGTAACGAGAACAGATACGCGTCTATCTTTAGGAGCGCCGTTAAACATACTGCACTGAAACGTCACCCCGGGAAATAAACATGTGTTGATAATGTCTGCCTCAACACAGAACAAAACAGTTCAGGAATGTGATGAGGTCGGCAAATAAATTGGGGGCGAAAGAGAACAATGTCAAATGTTATTTTTTATAAAGGATAGGGTGACATGAAAATTAAACTGACATCCCGGGACAAAAAAAAACAAGACAACTAGAAAATCACGTGTGTTGATGGAGTGAGAGATACTCACGGCTTCCGAGTTGTCGATAAAAGGGTCTGTCTCGTCATAGCCGAAGCCTATATCTATCAAGTCCTGCATTCGGTCCTTCCTCTTCTTCTTCCCTGTGTTAGCCTGACATTTTTTGACAAAAAGGAGGTTAACACATTTGCATTAAAGCCCGTTCCTTTATCGCAAACAAACTGGGATGTAGCGGGTTGAACGACGTCACATCCGTTTTGTTAGCGTTCCATTTGCAGAAAACTGGGAGCTGGGAAGTTCACCGTTGAATTGCGTCACATCCGTTTAAACGAGTCAGCTCTTGGTCAGATCCGGTCAGATCCAGTCGCTAGTCAGGCTCGCCATTGTTAGCAATACTAGTTGATAACAAGGCATTTCGCTGCATTTTGCGCATACAAACACTGCAGCAACATGTACACACAGATAGAAGTTAGGCAGTGATGTGTGTACATCTGATTTAATGAGACACAAACAAGACAGAAGTGCTAATAAACAGCATCTATTACGATTATAACTACTGTTGTTGCGCGGAGCGGCCATCTTGGACTTTTGAGGTCGGGGCTGCTGAGGCTCCTACGAGTTTGGAATGGGAAATACCAGCTCTGGTGATGTCACCGTCCCAGATCATGACCTTTGAACCGTCAGATTACCAGTTCCCAGTTATAAAGGAATGCCCCATTACAATCCCAGCAACATCAGATTTGGACTCAAATTCATTCCGTAACCCCTAACATTTTCCAGTAAAACCTTTACTTACTTACTTAACCAAGCCATAATTCTAATCCAATCCTAACCGTAACATATCAAAGTGAGGGCTGACAAAATGTCCTCACTTTGGGAAAGTCGGTCATCTCAAGAACACAAACAAACATAAACATTGCCACAAATACACATAAGCAGCATATTAATGATGTATGTGCTACACGGGAGAACAACAAAATAAATTACTCACAACATTACTCAACACAAATTACTAAAACAAGCAAGAACATTAATATAAATGTGTTTTTTTTTTTGTTGTGATCAGACCACAACATTATTGAGTGTCGAAATAAAAAAATAACTCACATATTTGTTTTCAAACTTTTTGGCCAGGGCCTCAAGCTGCAGTCTCTCCCTCTCATCATCGTTGAAGGGGTCCTTGGGGTCAGGGGCTGAAGTCAAACTTGGAGGATTATTCTTGGCCTGGAATGAATATTGTAAGAAGATGAATATGAATGACCAGATGTCAGGGTGACCAAGTCCTTAGAGAGAGAGACGACCCGGGTTCAACCCCCGTTTTGGCACGTTTCTGCCCCGTTGAAGTGTCCTTGAGCAGGAATCCCTAATAGCTCCAGGGGTGCCGCTGAGCAGCTGACCCTGTACTGCACAAGTCAGATGAGGATTTCAAAGTGTCCCAATATAAAGTATCACATTATTGCCAGCAAAACTGAAAATCACCGCTTCAATCTAACTTGGTGATGTTACAAAACTACAAAATATGTGCAACATGGTGCTGCCACAGATAAAAAATAAATAAACAATTAACATACATGGTAACTTTATATTCAAAGTTGTCCACTCATATAAACAACACAATAAACAATACTCAACTTCAACTGAATTATAATAAATCTATACGTGCAATAATGCAAATGGATGCAGGCGTTGCTCTGATCTCTTAGCAGTGACATTTGCCTTGCTCCCCTGCTACATCCTGGTACTTCCATCAGCAATGCTCTCCCATCTATCACCCGCAGCCAGAGGGCCAAACTGCATGTGGCATTTTCAAGTGCTGTAATGGCTGTGTGTGACTAGGCTGTTGCTGGGCAAGTCGAAGTGGAACACACAGGACAGGTAGCAAGATAAGCTTTATCATCGTGTATTGTGCGAAAGAGGTATCTCTCGCTAAAACATAAAAAAAGAGAAAAAAAAAATACGTTTGAACGCCACTGAAGTTGCAAAACACCAGACCGTCCGACCCCAACGAGTGGCCAAACCGGGGCTTGTCTTTTGTGTGAAACCCAATGAATGGTCAGTTTCCACCACGCTAGGGAAGCACCAGGTACACTTCCCCCTCTCTTTAGTAAGCAATGACAAGTCACACGCACTTCCCAGCTCAATAAAACCCGGCCTGGTAACGTTATTGTAGGACTCCTAACCTACCTGGAGGTTTTGGACGAGTTCGTTGTAGTTAAACTCGGCGGAGGAGTGGTCGCTGGGCTCGCACAGAGAGAGGTCCAGCCGCACCGTCATCTTCTTCTTGGCTCCAGCCGTCGTGTCCCCGTCGCCCCCGGTTTTGCCCAAACGGCCGTTGTTGGCACCTCCTGCCCCGGTCGGCGTAGCCTCCTCGACCTCCCCGGCAAAGTTGAAGTCGGCCTCGTCGTCGTCATCCTCTAGCCGGCGTTTCCTGCACTCCGTGGCGGCTCCAGCTGCGAAGGCCGAGAGGGTGACAAATTGTACTTTTCTCGGCTCGGCCATTTGGATGAGCCGCCTGCCTTGAAGCTCCGCTCCGCTCCGGACAGACAGCGACAGAGAGAGAGAGAGAGGAGCTACTTCGCGAAACTACTCCAAATGGGAGACTTGAAGGCGGTTTCGCGAAGCCTCGGCGGCTGCTCGGTGCCTAGACAGATATAAGGGCCTCCTCCGCACCATGCGAATTGAACTCCAGGGGACGCGATGGTCGGGGAAAAGTTGTTTTTTCCGTAGCTACTTGCATCCTCAATTTGCTATGGGACCGAGACATTCACAGGAGCCATCTTGGATTTTCGGGAGTAAATAAAATATCAGAGAGGGGTCGCTGCGCAGGCGCGTACGGCCAAAACGGAAGCAGCGTGACAAAAGTGGGTCAGCGCGTCCAATCAGCGTCTGCCCCATGACTAAACCCGCCTCTTATCACAACAGGCGATAATAACAAGACTATCATAAGATGGTACTAATATTGTGACCTTTATAAAGAAGTGTCTTGAGTGAAGGACAAGCGCTGAATGCAAAGTCTGCGCACAACGCAAAACCAGACAAAAAGGTGCGCGCACGGTTTCCTCTCGGCTTCAGAAAAGAAACAGCGCAGCTCTCGTTTGATGGCATTCTTAGCCCATCTATTCAGGAAAATGCTGAATTGTGCATTTTTCTACAATGGCCCCCACACACACACACGCAAACATGAAATCCCAAACGGAAGCAAACAGGCCAGATGACTGGATTTCTGGGCTACCCACCCCGACTAAACTTATAGTACTAGGTGCACCACCACCACCGCTGCTGGCCAGGGCCACCTGTTGACACAGTTTTAGTATATGAGTCATACTTCGAATTGCAATAAACTGTGTCAAGTAAATTGTGTTTTAAAGGAACAGGTCACCCAAAAATGAAAATTCTGTCGTCATCATCATCTACTACTCACCCTCATGCCAGTTGAAACACAGCACACAGGTGAAGTTTGTCCATATAAACAGGGAGGCTGTTGCACTACAAAACCATACAAACTCATCACTGGCATCAAGGCAAAGGTCATACAAAAAGAAAATGTCATTTAATGCCCCTTTTCAGTCATGTTTTCAATACAAATATACTTCCAGAATTTCAATATGATACAAAATTGACACCTTTTCAATACAAAACACCACTGTAGAGCACAGAATAAATAGCTTGTTGCCTAATAGCTCCACCTTCCTTTGTTTCAATTGGCATAGATATTCATATATAATTAGATACATCAAACAAAACAGGTGAAAAGACCAAAACACACTATGATAATTGCTGCTGACAAATGCATAATGTTGACGTGTAGTACGCTGAAGTTCACAGCCGGAGGAGGTTCCTATGAGATGAGAACTCGGTTGTCTTTGGCCCACTTCCTCAGCGCTCTGATGATGTATTCAACCTGGGGGTTTCCAGAGTTTCGCAGCAGGGACACCACCTCTTTAAGTATCTCCCTAGCAAACAAACAAGGAAACAAACATGAGACCAAGAACATCTTTCATGTGTCGTATATTTATCAATCAATCATTTTTGACAAGGGAGTAGAATGAGCTATGAAGAAAAACCAATAAAACAAACAACTCAAAATAATACAGAGACAAACGTACTTGGACTCCCTGCCTGCCAGTATGAGCTGGAAGACGCCGACACAGGCGCCTCTCTTGCCCTCCCAGTAGTTGGAGCCCGGGTCCAGTTTCTCCAGTGCGTCAAACGCTTTGGCCGCGTAGTAGAACTGGCCCATCTGAAACCAGCGGGACGGAATAGTGAGCAATGGGACGCAACACGCCAGTGAGTTTCTCAGGCATGAAATAAACCAATTCCTATGCAAATGAGCTTTCTATCTCCACTGAAAGCAGCACTACCGGTATATGCATGATAGTGAAACCCGCCCGCACCTGTGGCTTCATTATAAAAGACGAGGACAGTGTTGAGGGCGTGTTGAGTGATGACACCCTATTTAACAGTGTTAACAGCCAAGTTAAAATGCGCTCGTGTATGATAATACGGTATGGTGATTCAGAAGAGAAATAGTAGTTCTGCAAACTAGGCTCTACTACATAATATATACTTTTTTAATTAAAAAAAACACATATTTAACATGTCTGAGCTCAAGCAGGCACTAAATTGCTGTCTCAGAGAGCCCCTCCCCTTAGAATAAATTAGAGCAGTGATTTCAAACCAGGGGTACTTTAGCAGCTTGTGGAAAGATTGGGGATTACAATTTCCTTCCAAAATGATTTTTTTGTTACTATTAAAAACTAATTTCATAAACCCATTGCCAAAACGGTACGTGCATGCCGCAACTGCCCCCCCACCAGGTGTCAACTGTTACTTAGTAGAGTCTACTCTGTAAGGAGGTCACATTCATGCAAGTCAAAACTGCATGCAAACCAACTAGCTAGCAAACATGGATAAATGGCTCAACCGTCCAGTTAATATCACTCCGGGATTCAGGTTTAGAAGAGTCAGGTGACAAACGGGGGGGGGGTGGGAGGCTAAGCACAAACACCAGCAGTTCAGTGACAATTGTATGCGGTACAAAGAACACGCATGAGTGAGGGGGTACTATTGGCATGGCAAAACAGCTCAAGGGGTACATAAGACCAAAGAAAAAGGTGGGAACCAGTTAGAGGTAACCAAGGAACAGACAGATGAAGACATTCCCTTTTAACAGTGGCAGAGTGGTCAGCACAGGTGATGCTATGCAGAGCGGTCAGCACAGGTGATACGATGCAGAGCGGTCAGCACAGGTGATACTATGCAGAGCGGTCAGCACAGGTGATACTATGCAGCAGGCGGTCAGCACAGGTGATACTATGCAGCAGGCAGAGGAGGACGTCACCTTGTAGCAGTCGTTGGCAATGAGCTGCAGCAGGCTGAAGGAGTCAGAGGAGGTGCCCATCTTCAGATAGAGCTCCCAGGCTAGCCGAGCCTTCTGGTTCATGATGTCTGACAGGAACAAGAGGAACGCTCGTTACTCCAGCATTCACAGTCTGTTACGGTGGCTGCTACTGATTCAAATTTGGAACATACTAAAGGATCTGCGGGCATGTTTTATGGATTTGGATTAAACCAAGAAGAAGACAAAAATATTTTTTAAAGGATATTTACATTTCTTAGAGCTGTTGAGCGAACAAGGCGAAGTCGAGGTGCGCAAGAGTGGCCATGGGTTCTGGTGCCAAATGCAATAGCGAGCCTGTCAACTAAAACTAACAGACAGGATTCTATTACAGTAATCCTCTTTTCCCAGTGTTGCACTGGTTGCCTGTTCTGATTTCAAGATGTGAAACATGAGATCCATTCCAGAGTCTAAACTGCAGGGTCAGGGTGACCGGACGTTTGCTGTCCATTTCTCAAAAGGTAGTTCGTTTTTTTCTACCCATTTGGTTTATTCTTATGTAGCATTGTTTTGATTTGTGTGGAAATATTATGGCTTTCCTGAATGTGTTTCATTCATGATTGCTTAAATGCCATATTCAGTAAACACTATATAAGTGACCTGTATGCAGTTTCATCATATCAAATTAAAATATTTTTTTCTGTATTTTCACAATTAGTCCGATTAATCTTAGTACAAATTTTAAGAAATTGCGCCAAAACAGCAAAAAGGTGAATATAAAGTTGTCTAATATTCAGAATGTATCTTCAATATTGAATTTATGACAATTATCTGAATTGTATCCTCATTGTGAATAAGAAGGCCATGGGCCGGCCAGTGGGTGGCAACAGTTAGTGGCCAAAATGTGTTATGTCAGACTGAGGCATGTGTACATCAATGATGCAAACAAACACATACTGGATTTAATAATTGTTCGGTCACCAGCAGAAGTTGCTGTATTTACAGTATGATCTTTTTTAACTGCATATAATTTTTTACTTATGCCAATAGGTAATATGGTAATAGCCATTGTAATAGCTCATTATACTTTAGGATGCCTGCTAATACTACTATGCAAAAGTCTTTCATGCCAATAGACTATTCTGATACACTAATCAATGCTAGTGCACCTTATTGATATGTTCTCCAAGTTCTCTGACATTATTTACACCCAACAGATTGCTTTTGACAGTATTTTCTTCATGAATAAATCATAATGACTAAGCTATTCACGGCTGCCTTAGGGCTGCTTGCAGCTATTAGTTGGATTTACAATTAAAGATATTATTAATGGCAGAATTACTATCACATTGCTTTACTTACAGCAGCGTGCCAGCCAGCTGAGGTAAACATAGTCATTCTTGATCTTTTCACTTTGAATCAGCAGAAAAACCTGAAACAGACATCACAAATTAAGCAGACATAGGCTAATTAATAACCATCATTATTGAACATAATTATTCATGTTTTTACTCGTGCACGGTACCTCTTCTGCCTCTTTGTAGTTGCCAAGCGCCGATTTAGCCTGAGCGTAGTTGAAATTGAACGTGTCGTCGTTATAAAAGTAACTCTGCAAAACAGAAAAGTGTTTTTAAAACCCTGCCCTCTGGCCCACGCAAAGATGTTGAGCATCCATACACCCAGGAACACACACACACACACACACACACACACACACACACACACACACACACACACACACACACACACACACACACACACACACACACACATCATAGTGTGTCTGCTACTGAGCAGAGCTAACCTTGATGGAGTTTAGATATATGAACAGTGTGTCTGGTACTGAGCAGAGCTAACCTTGATGGAGTTTAGATATATGAAGAGTGTGTCTGGTACTGAGCAGAGCTAACCTTTAGTTTAGATATATGAACAGTGTGTCTGGTACTGAGCAGAGCTAACCTTGATGGAGTTTAGATATATGAACAGTGTGTCTGGTACTGAGCAGAGCTAACCTTTAGTTTAGATATATGAACAGTGTGTCTGGTACTGAGCAGAGCTAACCTTGACGGAGTTGAGATATATGAGCACATCTTCAAACTGTCTCAAGAGGAAGAAGCAAGAGGCCATGCACTGTCTGCCGGGGATAGTGTCTGAAAGGACAAAAACACTGTGTTACACACACACACACACACACACACACACACAAAAAATCATTTTTCCTTTAACAGTGAAACTGATCAAATTTCTATTCAATTTACCGCATTCGCTGGCCGAGCCTCCGACCAGCTGGAAGAATTGTTGAGCAATTTTCAGGTGATCTCTCTGAAAGGTAAGAGTACACGCACGCACGCACACACACACACACACACACACACACACACACACACACACACACGTTAGCTCTCTGAAAGGGATGAGCACAGTACACACATTAGCCACACGTTCACTGCCTCGCCCGCGTTTGTTTACATGCAACTCGTCATTTAGCAGAACACACTCACCGATCCAATATCTTGTCCCAGTGCAGCATTCACCACTCCTTTCAATATATACTCCTGAGGAAAAAGACACGATCAGAGGGGGAAACCTTACTGCTGCTTTTAAAAGGAAACTCAGAACCTACTGACACTCACATACACTATCCTGATACTTAGATCTCTTATTTCATCCGCTTTTATGTTTGCTTTGAAGAGTACAAAGTTTGAAGAATACAAAGAAATGTACTGAATATATGTTCACATTTAGCTCCATTAGCTAGCAGGAGGGCTAGCTGACCATGCAATAGTGTTTTGTCTTAGTTTTTAGATCTTGCTTTTTATTCGCCTTTCTTTTCTTTCATTTTCTTTTATTCTTATCTTTATATGATTTTATTTTTTTAGTATCTTGTTTTTGCATTTTGTTTTATTCTTTGTCTGTCATGTCATGTGTATCGTTGTCTTGGACCCCAGGAAGACTAGCCGTCATCTACGCATCAGGCAGCTAAAGCTAAAACAAATAAAAGCAGATGGAAAGCTGGTGTTAAACCTCAGGCTCGTGTAGAATCATCACCTGAGGTGTGGTTGGCACGAGGTCTTTGATGAGGTTGTAAGCCTCCTGGACGTCATCTGGAAATGTCAAATGAGAATGAGTATTAGTTTCTTCTAAAACCCAACACTTTGCAAAAATATTGCAACATGAAAACAAGGGCACAGAATTGAAAATGTGACTAAATAAGGACTGGGCAAAGGAAAAAGGAATGTTGTCTGCTTTTTCTTTTTTTATCGCCCCCAAGAGATATTTGACAATATTATATTATTATTATTATATTATACTATAGGAGAGGAGCTTTTGACTTGGCTAGTCCTGCCAGTATGACTTTGAGTAGGGGAGGGGGAGAAATCGCTACAGCATAGCATCTCGGTATTTTGCGTGGCAATATTGCATTGATCTTTTAAAATTCCAATAATATCATGTTGTGACTTAGGTATCATGATAATATCATATTGTGGGTAGGGATGTAACGATAACCGGTTTTAATGATAACCGTGTGATAAAATTCCTTACGATAACGTACCGTTTAAAATTTTCATTATCATGTCACCGTGCTTTGAAAAAACATGGTAAATACTGTCCATCATCAACCAAAGTTGGCAACAGTCTCCCAGATGCAAACGTGCAGCCTTGGAGAAATGATCTCAGTGAGTGTATCAATCCTTTTTGGGTCTGAGTTTTCAATATCAAACTTGGTGAAATAATTTCTGTGAGTGTATTAGTACTTTATTATTGCATTATTTCCAGCTCACTTTAAACCGATCACACAGTATTTTGAACAAGAAAACTGTCACCTCAGATCCACTCATTAAGATTTGTATACCGTAGGTGATTGCATTTGTAAAGCAAAGGTCTCAATATGAGATTCACTTTTATGCAAGCAATCATTTGTAGGAGTTGTGGTTTATCAAATAGTGGATTTCTCATTTCAGAAAAAAAGGTCTTGATGTATTTAG
The DNA here is from genome assembly GCF_964638095.1 of Poromitra crassiceps. NCBI lineage: Eukaryota > Metazoa > Chordata > Actinopteri > Beryciformes > Melamphaidae > Poromitra > Poromitra crassiceps. The sequence goes on from NC_139646.1 coordinate 23,173,391, forward strand.
ATACAAATCTCAATGTTTTTTTTTCAGGGAAGCTTCAAAGCCATGACCACACCTTGTCTGAGATAGTAGATGACCAGGTTGAGTCTGGCTTCTGGGATCACATCGATCAGAGGAGGCAGCACCTGCAGCGCTCCCTCCCCACCACGGAACACCACCTGCCGTACAGCGGGCACACACACACACACACACACACACACACACACACACACACACACACACACACACACACACACACACACACACAGAAAACACAAAACAACACAACACAGAAGACAATCAGAGATAGGCAGGGAGGAAAGAGCAAAAAAACAAGTACTGTAGATGCATGCATGCAAATGTGTGCATGTACACACACACGCAAACACACTTGCACGCACGCACACACACACACAAACACACATGCACAGCACGCACGCACGCACACACACACACACACGCACAAACACACATGCACGCACGCACGCATGCACACACACACACACACACACACACACACACATGCAAACACACACAAACACACACACACACACACACACACACACACAGAGTTACTGTTAGTTAATGGAGAGCTTACCAGGTTGTGTCTTATAAGCTCCTTAGCAAACTCGAAGGAGCAGGAGGAGATGTCAATTAGGTTCTTCAACTCCGCCTGAGAGAGAGAGAGCGCACACACTTTCAAACCATTAAATTCAAACCCACTGCCCAGTTAACTCCTCCCAAACACATTACAAGCCAAGCAGTTACCATCAACTGTGCATGAAAGGGTTAAAAAAACGTAGTACAGTTCCAGTATAGCAAAAAAATCGTTAGCCCGTTGCTCCCACATTTCCACTTAGGGTTAACGCTTTTGGAAGTTGTGTCAGAATGATTGTTCAAAAACATGATATGATATTAAAACATGATATTATTGGTTGGAATGTTTATGTATGCCTACTTATTACAGGAAGAAAATGGAATGTGGGTTTGATATGAATGCGGTACAATAAAAATGGTAAAAAGAAAGAAAAAAGTACTGCATATTGTTAAATAGCTGTATGACATGGAAAAAACGGTTAACAAGGTGAAAAGGACAATACTTCGATGTAAGTTAGCTGTCACTTGTTTTTGTTTCTTGCCATTCAAACCCACACAGGTGACCCTTGCCATGAGACTTCAGGCTATCAGAGAGGCCATTTACACCTGGCACTAACATGCGTTTTCTGTGATCAGATTGCAATCGGATAGTGCTTGATCACATTAGCCTGATTTCATTTACACCTGGCGCTGGGTGATCAGATTGCAATCTGATTGCAATCTGATCACCCAAAATGGGTGATGTATGCGGATTGAGGACACATTGCGTTTTACACTTGTGTTCAAAGTGGTCACAATGCGTCCCTGACCACCTCCGGCGGTGGTTTGGCCGATCAGATCGCAATGCCTCTTCAATGTGTCTTGAGGGCGTTTACACCTGTACTTTCAAGTGGTCAAGCACTATCCGATTGCAATCTGATCACAGAAAATGCATGTTAGTGCCAGGCGTAAATGGCCTCAGAGAGTTTCTCTTGTCACAGTAAAGGAGGAATACAACACGGTCTGGGATGCAGCGTACCTCGGCCGCCTTGCCGTTGTAGAGCCTGAAGTGGTTGCAGGCCTTGAGGTTGAGGGCGATGGTGGAGTCGGGGATGGTCTGAAGGTAGACGGCCAGCACCTCCTGGGACACGTCGTAGTAGTCCAGCTTGTAGTAGCACAGAGCCACGTACACCTTCAGGGCCAGGAACTCTCTGAAAAGAAAGACCAGATCCATCTCACTCATTTTTCATCACTTCACTGTGTGCCGGAGGTATTTTTTCCCGGGAAACACCCAGCGTGGAGTTTTAGCTACTGGCTATTTAGCAAATATAGCAAATGTCAAAGCCCAGTAGTCGTCTGGCCACACTTAATTTCACTTCATTTAAGTGTTGCACCAGAGCCAGGAAAGAGCTCGAATAGTAAGTTCAGCACAAAATCAAGGGAAAAGAATATGCAGTAGTGCCTTGGTGTTTGTATCTAATAGAAGCAGATCTCAAAAGGTGATTGATATTATAAGCACAGTCTTTACAGTGAATTACATTTACTAAGTGCACTGAAATTGTTTTGCAGGATTTCTGAGAGTGATTAATGCAACAGACCACGCTGGGATTCCATCCCCACAGCCCTGGGCAACGTGAGGCTGACTTTGTGAATATGAAATCTTTTCACGGCCTCAATAGAGAGCCAACGTGAAACGTCACTTCCTGCTTCAGCACTGTACCAGAGATTTTCCTCCGCCATTTATTTTCCCATAGACATTTCGTAAAATGCGTATAAAAATAGTTTTACTTGTTCAAACCAAACGGTTCAGATATATTTAGAAACAGGAGAGACCGCATAACATTTCACTCAGACTAAAACGTAAACAATTGCGGATTTAAAGAAAATATTTTTTCTATGTTTTTTTTTTTAAGTTTTGATTCTAAATATAGCTGAACCGTTTGTTTTGACCAAGTAAAACTATTTTTATAAGCATTTAACGAAATGTCTATGGGAAAATAAATAGCGGAAGAAAATCTCTGGTACAGTGCTGAGGCAGGAAGTGAAGTTCACTTTGCCTCTCTATGTGACTGTTGTATCAATGAGAGGTGTCTGCACTTTTCCTCCAGCAATCCTCTCTACCTTTGGCAGCAGCAACACTGTTACTTTCACTCTTAGAATGTTTTTGTATTGCACATTATTATTATTATGCTAGGGATGCACAATATTGGATTTTTTGCCAATATCCGATGTCGATATTTTCCAACTCTTTTGGCTGATTGTCGATGCCGATATATGCGCACATTTTTTCCCACCTAATTTCAGAGAACATCAAGTCTCTCCTGTAGTGGAATTAACACATCATTATGCCTACACTCTTATCATGATGACCCACTGGCTGATGCAGACATAAATATCAGAGACCATCTTAACACATTGAGTGCCACAGCGCTTCAGTAAAATTGTCTGGAGCCTGTGCCAGATTCACTTCCATTCAGTTGAAAACAGCTATAGAATTTTTTCTATTAGGGCTATATTGACAGGGCTGGACTCTAATGAAACATTGAACACTCCTGCTTCTTCCAAAGAAGAAATTTTGTTTCTAGACAGTTCCATTATGAAATGACAGCCTCTGAAAGAAGTGCACTTTCAAGGGTTTTCTGCTGTTTTTTTTTACTTTTCAAGATATAGTCACTTTTATGAATACTTTTTGCACTCTAATTTCGAGCACATTCACTGACTCTGGCTGGTGTTTTCTGATGTGGTGACATGGTGTGGTTCTGTGCAGCCTGCGTGCCACACCCCCCTCTCCCCCCCTCCCCCCCTCTCCACCTCTGAGCTGCGGGCTCCTCCCCACACGCACACAGTCTGTTTTCTCACAGACTCCGTTTTTGCCCCGGACGGATCCTAGCGCAACAAGGAAATGCCAAACGCGACTGAACGAAAAGGTTTGGCCGTTCGGCTTCGGGTGCTGGCTTTCTGGCAGGGAATCGTGTGGAGAAACTATATGCAGATAGATAGAAGCAGAAGAGCTCAGTTGTGGGCGCGGATGCAGCCGAGCCAACTGTCCGCTGCAGACAGAGCAATCTATACGGCTCTGGCTGCAGCATGCATCGGTTTCCCCTTTGATCACGTCTTTCCCTGCTTTCTCCTGCACAAAGTAAAGGATCTGAGGTGGGTGGCGCAGCTCCGGTGTCGATGTTTAAGGTGGCGCCGTGTGATCCCTTGAAGGGATTCATGCTCACTGGCTGGGTACGACCTTAAACAGCAGAATTATGGAATAATATGAATTTTGATTTTAGGACGTCCACAGACGTCCTTGGCACTCCTCGTTACTTTTTTTTAGGACGTCCACAGACGTCCTTGGCACTCAAGATGCGATCACACCTGCCGCGGGGCGTCAAGTTTTGTTTCCAACAAAACTGTAAGATTCATCCTACTTAAACAGACGACTATAATTAAAGCGTCATATAATCGGTCATATCACCAGAAATATTTGTTTAAAAAAAAAAAAAAAAAATGTCTGTGAGTTCACTCATTTTATGAATCTGATGAAGCGCATCTGCGAAAGCCGTATCTGTTGCAAATAAATCATGCGTTTGTGAAAAAAAAAAAAATTGTTTCGGGCCGATGCCGATATTCTATTTTAAAGCCTTTATCGTCCGATACCGATGACCATGCTGATATCATCGTGCATCCCTAATTTATGGATCATAACAATAATGGATCTTGAGAGAACACCATTTCTTTCCCATACACTTTTACTACGTATTGAAAATGTCCCACAATTTTTTATAGTGTATTTTTTATTGCTTTCTTTTTGTGTGCCCATATCATATTTCATTTTCCTGCTGAATTGTATTACTTTTGCTGCTGCAATGACCTAATTCCCTCACAGGGAACAATAGGTTCATATCTCATATTAAATCTGATGCTCTGGGTCTGTCCCATAGGTCTGTCCATGTTGCATGTGATTGGCCATTTGTTACAAACTCCGCCTCTTTCATAGCTGGATAGGTAAATGCTGGTTTGACAGAGCCAGTTGATAACCAGCTATGTGGGACCGGTTATCTGGGATCGCCAATGTTTGGTTAATGCAAAAATAAGGCTGACTATGCTGAACTTGCTTTGTTGAACACTGGTGCAAAATAGTGAGTCTGGACAAAAGCCATTGCTTTGAGGGACTGACACCCTAACCTGCTGTTTGCTGTTGATGTTTTACCTAGCTGAAGCATTTCTTGCTATTACACTCATATTACACATTGTAACTGCACTAGAAATATGCCTATGCTTTGCCAGTTATCGCTGGGAAAAGGAAAAACACAGCAAACTAGACCCAAGAATACAATGTACAGTATCATACTGTATCATCCATCACAAATAGCTTCTTCTTTTTTTCATTGTGGTAAAGTGTTTTAGGATGAATTTTTCCTTTAAGTTAGACTAGATTTGTTCTTTTCTGGAGCAAGAAGCATTTGTACTGTAAATGGTAGTAAGAGCACACAGGCTGAAGGGATCCTCGACCTCGACTGCATTATACACAGTTGTATCTAGATTCTACAGTATTATGTTTTATATGTAGCTTTATATAGGGTTAGGGTTAGGTACAGTATGTGTGACTGTGCTGAATGTCTGTAACACAATGAACTTGTAACTCCTGTTTTTTTTTACACCAAGGCTGTTGGAACATGGGTTGGCAGTGCGGGATGAACTCAAAAGTCTTTGGTGAGGAAAATGTGAAAATTCATGGAGGGCAATATTCAGGTTTTGATATCTTTGCCATTTTTCTGTGGGCGGTCAGGGGGGAAAAAATAAGTGAGACAACTAAAGGCTAATTGACACTTCAACATAAAATGTTCAGAGCAGCAGAGGGTTGGCAGATCTGCTGAGCAAAATCAAACGACACACCTGGCTGGGACAGCAGATGCAACACAAGTGTGGGATCGATCTTTGAGAGAAATGTGGTGAAATCAACCTATTTCATATCCTCTGTGCCACTAAAGATGTTTTCAGTTTTTAGAGGAAGCTACTAACAACTGCGACGGCACTTGATTGTCATTCCTTGGAGTTACACTCTTCTCTCATCCATTTCTTTCTTTGAGGTATTTCCCCTCTTATTTGACAGAAGGACAGACCTGTTCTGCAGCAGAATGCGTTTGTAGATGTCGATCGCCTCCTGGTAGTGGGAGCGCATGTAGTGGATGGAGGCCAGGCTCAGCTGGTCCTCCGTCACGTCCTCCAGGTTCTGGTGGAAACCCATCAGCTTCTTCTCGTCGTTGAACTGAGACACAGACGGCACGGACAACACACAATGAATGAAATATGTACGGATGTGATCAGGGTGACACACAGAAAAAGATGAAAAGGATGGTAGAAAGAAATGCAGGAAAACTTGAATCTCCATAATGAAATCAACATTAATTGTTTCAGAAATAATACTGAGAAACATTTGAAAACCATCTCTGATGAATTAATGAATGAATGAATTTCACAACTGTTTTCTTGCAGAATCCTCAGCTTTATCTCTGAGATGGAGACACACAGAGGAAGGAAGTAGCGACTTGCAAGTATAAGTGATGTCATCATGGTAGAGAGGAAACGTAATCAGGGGGACTCAAATGTTTTTATTGAAGGTCCACTTGTGAATTTTACACAAATTCAAAGGTCTGGAACAATGCCAGTAAAATGCACTGACAAATCAATGTCCATAACTTGAGTTAAACATAACTAAGTACACACATTCAATGGAACAGTATAGTGGCATGAATTAGTGGAGAAATGATTGCCTATAAGTTAACAGAGGGGTATCCAAACTTTTTTGAATGGGGGCAACATTAGATCATGTGAAAATGCCGGGGGGCATATATTACACTGGAGGTTTGAGAAGCCCTGGTATACTGTATTGTATATGGTACTGTATATATAGAGAGCCGCAGGGATGGCGTATTTTTGTAGTCAGAACGCGGAAGTCCCGGACTTCCTGGTTCTTCACTGTTTCTGTCTATGGGATTTTTGAATGGGTTTTTGCCGCGATGCTTCAAATACTGTCTCTGGGCAATGCAAGATTAATCAAACGTGAACCAGAGTTCCGTCGGATAATCTTCACACATGAGGACCACTTTCATGAGTTTTGTAGCGTAAATGCGAGCCCTAGAAGTAAAAAGCTCGAGCTAAGCTAATCCAGAACTACACACTGTCCCATAGGCTTCCACGTCACATCAGCACTCAACCTGGACTTTTGTTGATGTGTGCACTGATTACCCCGGGCTGAACGGGGCTGAACCAGGTGAGGGAAAGAGAATTTCCGTGTTCGTCCTTTGAAGTGGTGACGTTATTGACGTATATATATCCCCATCGACTCAACAGTGTAGTCTCATTTAGCCGTTTGCTAGCTAGCCGCCCTTTTAACGGCACGTAAAAGCTTCAAAACTCGTAAAAGTGGTCCTCGTGTGTGAAGATGATATTACTAAACACTGGTTCGCGTTTGATTAAGCCAGCGTTGCCCAGAGAGATTATTAGAAGCATCGCGCCAAAAACCCATTCAAAACTCCCATAGGCGAAAACAGTGAAGAACCAGGACTGTTAGCATCGATGATTTCCGGACTCGTTTCTGCGGCTCTCTATTACATTGGAGGTTTTTCTACCTTGTGAGCCAAGTGGAAGAGGAGACGATTCTGGAGGGGAGACACTGGAGCTGCAGAGAACAAGAGATGCAAAACATGAGAAGAAGAGGCAGGGTTTGTTAGCATCATAACGTGGCTCCCAACAACCGCACACCCGACTGAACAACAGCACTGTAAGTTGCTGTGAAAAATGTCTTACAATACAGAAGGGTGATTTGGAGTAAGAGCATTTTGCACTTCCAAAGGTCAGAGCCGAGTGCACCAGCTGGGCGTAAAAAAGTAGGTCTTAACTCTTACGCCGGTCTTAGCTACGCCCGACGTTGTGATTTGAATTTACACCGAGTGCACCAAGCCTGACTTACCATGGTCGTAGATGCGCCCGGTATTTAGGCCGCGGACGTGCGCGTTCACGTGAATACGTGCTTGTTGCCAAGCAACACACTTCTCTCAGACGAGCTCGAGACAGCTGACAGACAGCTCCAACTCAGCTCAAACTTATAGAGTTGTATTCAAAGCATAGAAACGTTCTCACAGCTAAATTTAACAGCGCTTTTAAAAACCTGCGCCCAAAACGTCCATTGACAGCACATATCGATCGATATTTTTGGAGAAGATTCCCCCGCATCACAGGACTGAACGGCACTGACAGCACAGAGCTGTCAGTCCCGACAGCGCAGATCAAGATGAGACAGCTGTCAGTGAGTACGCCTTGGGTGTAACTTTTACGCCTGCTCCATACCAGACGTAAAAGTTACACCCAGGCGCAGCGTATACAGGGCTTAAGACTACATGGTGCACTAGTCATAAAATTAAGTTAGTCGTAACTTTGAGTTCTACGTCGGACGTGGTGTTACACCTAGGCGTACGCCCAGCTGGTGCACTCGGCTCATGCCTACCTTTAGATGCAGCCTCCTCAGCCTCTCTGTAGAGCCCCAGGAGAAACAAGGTGCAGGCCAGGTAGACCCACACATCTGCAGGACATTCAGCCTGCAAGCTCACAGACTTGTACTCCTGTCACAACAAGATAAGGAAACATTGTGAGAGTGACCGGAACCACGCAAACGACAGGAACAAATATGGGAAATCAAGCTAAGTGAGGACATTATGTATGAATGAATGAATGAATGAATTACTTTATTACTTTATTTGACAAATCAAAACATACAGTACACTAACAAGCATACAGTATAAAATAATTAATCAGGATATCACAAAAAAGTCGTCAAAACAACAAACATCAATTATATACATATAATCATGTGCGTTATGTAAATAACACATATAATAGATAGTATATAAATTATGTTCTTTACACAGCAAAACCTTTGTGCGCGTGTTCCATTTCTTCGACACCCAGCTACACTCACTCATGCACACACGCACACACACACACACACACACACACACACACACACACACACACACACACACACACACACACACGAAGAACTACCTCCATAGCTCTCTTGTAATCTCCCAAGTGAAAGGCGCAGTAGCCAATCCAGAGGTCTGCATGCTCCTCTCGCTCGCCAATATCTCTCTGGAACTGGTGGGGACAGAGCAACACATCAACAGCCGCAACACTTCATTACAATACACTTCATTACATTACATTACATTACGTTACATTAGGTCATTTGGAAGATGCTTTTATCCAAAGCGACTTACAATAACACATTTTTGTCAACAATAGAGAAATCAACTATGCAACACAATCTACAACTTCCTGAAGGAATAGAGTGGTAAAGAAGTTTTGTTTTTTGAGAGAGAGAGAGAGAGAGAGAGAGAGAGAGAGAGAGAGAGAGAGAGAGAGAGAGAGAGAGAGATATGTTAGTTCAAGAAGGGCCCAGGTGGAGCCTGAAAAGGTGTGTTTTTAGTCTCTGCCGAAAGATGGGCAGTGATTCGGCCGTCCTGACCAAAGGTGGGAGCTCGTTCCACCATTGTGGTGCCAGGGACGAGATGAGCAACTTTTGAGCCCACGTAGCGGAGGAGGGGCGAGGCGTCCTGCACTGGTGGAGGAGCGGAGGGAGCGGTGAGAGGTTTGGAGCCTGACCATAGATTGTAGGTACAGAGGGGCTGTCTGGTGTACTCTGCCCTGTAGGCCAGTACCAGTGTTAGTCTCGCAGTGGCAGCCGTAGATGATATCATCTACCGTCGCTGGAAGCTTGATGACGTCAACGGTGGGTCTGACTATGTGAGACTAGAGGCAGGTAGGCCGGCCAGAAGCACGTTGCAGTAGTCCAGGCGGGAGATGATAAGTGACTGGACCAGGAGTTGTGTTGCGTCCCTCGTGAGAAACGGATGGATTTTGCGGATGTTGTACAGGGAGAACCTACAGGAGGAGCGTGCTGTCGAAGCAATGTAGGCTGAGCAAGACAGCTGGTTGTCAAGGATCACCCCAAGGTTCTTAGTTCTGTTTGGGAGGACTTCAGCAGTACAGTGTGGGGGGAATGTTTGGTTATTATGAAACATATCCGTTTGCAAGTGGGCCCATTGTAGGATCATATCCAATAGGTGTTGCAGTTTAAGGCAATAGTTCGCACCAAAATTAAATTTCAGCCAGTATCTACTCAACCCATGTCAGTCAAAACGTCTACTGAAGTTTGAACCACCAAAACACCTTATTTTGCTCTTGTTTGGTATCTATATCATGGTATCATCAATTAACAATTATAGTGTTGTAATTGCAATTAATGCAATGATGTTAAAGGAAACACTGCAATAGCAAGTAAACTCCCATGTGAGTGAGAGAGAGAGAGAGAGAGAGAGAGAGAGAGAGAGAGAGAGAGAGAGAGAGAGAGAGAGAGAGAGAGAGAGAGAGAGAGAGAGTGTGTGTGTGTGTGTGTGTGTGTGTGTGTGTGTGTGTGTGTGTGTGTGTGTGTGTGTGTGTGTGTGTGTGTGTGTGTGTGTGTGTGTGTGTGTGTGCGTACCTCTAACAATGTCATGGCTCCCAGATAGTCTCTCAGTTGCAGGTATTCCTCCAGGCGGGGGATCTTGGTCTTGTTTTTCCTCCTCTTCTCATTGGCACTTGCTGGTGCCTCTCCTCCCACGGCTGGCTTCACACGAGACAGGATCTGTCAATGTAGAAAACCCCAATTAGATTTGACATGGCAAGATTTTGTGGGGGGCAGGAGGATCCAAACTCATGGATAGTGAAAAGGTGACAGATACCAGGGCAGACACAAAACCACTCAGAAATCCTTCACTTAAGAGACCTATTTTGGGGTCAAAAAGGTAACTGTCCCCGCAATAGTCAACAACTGGCTTTTAAGAAAACCCTATGCCAGAGGTCTTCAAAGTGGGAAGCAGGCCTCCCCAAACAATTTCAGTGGATGAGTGAATGGAAGTTAACAAAATATCACATTAGTTATCACAAATAATAATTTGATCCCAGACACTATTCGGAATATTGTCATTTTCCGAATATGGGCAAAAAAAAACCTGAATATTGTGTGCATGTAAACGTAGTCATTCATGGTCCTTTTTCCAAGCTTTGTCTGATGGGAGGCCCACAGTCTCAGACTTTGAAAACCCCCCTTAACTGATGTAATGACATTATATAACATTAGCTGGTCTAACTTTCCTGTCCAAAGCTCTTAATGTTAAACTCACCATGTCAGGGCTGGAGTCTATCTCGGATGTAAAGGCTGTGCGACTTGTTTACCTCTATCCAAGGTAACGTTGGATACGAAAACACGTTCAGAATTCCTGCTAACGGGCTAACCTTAGGTGTTAACTAACGGCGCCATAGCCTATTAGCTAAATTAGCATTTCATGACACGAGGACTACCATTGCCGTGATAAAATAGCATTAATCTAACAAGTTGAGAACTAAACTAACGATTAACGCTAGCTAGCTAATACAAGGGGTTTACTTTGTAGAGTAGACGATAGCTAGCTGCAGCAGCTGCGTTGATAATCAACTTCCGGTACGTTATTTTCCAAATTAGAGTACGATCAATTCAGCACACATTTCTTTCTGACGCTGCTGACTGTCTGAACCTGCAGGACTCGGGTGTTGAGGGCCAACTTAAATGGAAATAAACTGGGCACAAGTTTTATTGCAGTAATAATTATGTAGCAACACGCTAGCGGACAATTATTTTGTAATGAAGACGTTCCTGGCGGCTAACCGGAAGTAGTTTCCGCCTGTTGTGTGAAACTTGACCGAGCTTCCTGACGCGGGGTTACTCTCTGTTGCCTAGCAACGGATCACAGCTGAATGACTGCGTTGGTTTCTGCAGATAAAAACATGTTTTGGAATTATTTTTGAAATTGTAAATAAAATAGACAAATAAATCTATAATAAATGATCACATGTTATATGAAGCTTTTGGGTTTCTCCGTTTTGAATTGCAGTTATACATTAAACAGATACAAGCGCCCCAGTGGCCTAATGGATAAGGCACTGGCCTCCTAAGCCAGGGATTGTGGGTTCGAGTCCCATCTGGGGTGGAATTTTAACAGGCTTCCTTCCCACACCTTCCTAAAACATCAAATTCAAGTACTTTCCAGGCAAAATTCCCTCAAATTCAACGACCCAACAGAGGTAGGAATTAACTAATAACCAACAGAGGTAGAAATTAACTAAAAACTGAATACCAGAACGGAGTAGCTCTTTTTTGTACTTGTACTTTTTTGAGTACCATGACACTGAACTACAAACAAGATCATCACACTGACCTTACAAACAAGATCCTCACACTGACCTACACACCAATGTCCACGGAGCCTCCATGTTTTTTTATTTATTGAAACAATTTAGGTTTTAGGTTTTATTTATTCGCACAATAGAAACAGAAAACAAAGGCATACGACAGTTCAAATAACAAGTCTGATGAGATATTTACAGAGCTAAAATACAGATATTTACAGAGCTAAAATACAGACAGGAGTACTGTGCAGGAGGCAAAGAAAACCCAGAGGGCTTATAAGGCGCACTCCACCTCATTTAACAGTTCAAAAGTTTAAATATAAAAAAGAGAAATAGAGCAAGATACAGAAGAAAAAAGATTTTTACACATTGTCAGAATTAAGAGTTCCTTAAGAGCTTTTTTCTAAGTTCTTAGGGAAGGTTTTTCAGCTAGATAGAAAAATTCATTCCATAATTTTACTCCTCTAAATTTAATGGAGAATTGGCCTCTAGAGGAAAGAAATTTAGGGAGATGAAGATGTGCAGATTGGCAGGTTGAGTATGAGTGGGACAAACGAATTAAGCTTAAAGTAGGACTTGAAATGCTCAGGGATCTTTCCTTCATACAATTACAATGAGACATCTCAGTGAGGTATCTTTCAAATGCAAAACATTCAGAATCAAAATCCCACCGCCATAGTATCTTATCTGGTGCGGACGCCTCCATGTTGTTGAGCCGGATTGTAACCATCATGGTAACGTTTAACCTGACTCCATCATGGTAACGTTTAACCTGACTCCGCCAGATGAAACAAATGTGAAACAACCTCCAACCATCTGGCAGCATCAGGTTACATTTGGAGTACATTGCTTGAATGAATCACACAACAACAACAAAAACACCATTTACAATTCGGTACATGAAATAGTCCCAATTATGAAACCAACTTAGTACTTTGATGCTCAGGAGGAGGGGATAAGACCAATAAAAAAAAAAGAACGAAGACAGGTTTTTCAAACAATCAAGCCAAGTTTATTGAGTTCTCAGCTCATTGCTGTAGGTTTCATGTGTGTTTATGAATGCATTAGGACCAGTCAGAGGTAGCGCCGCCCCAGTCTGAAGCCTGGGCAGTGGGAGCGGCGGACCAGTCTTCAGTGGCAGTCTGGGCACTCCAGTCCTCTGTGGGGAGAGAAGATACACACAACGAGACATTTCATTTTATTACATGTCATACCAAAGCTTTTACATTCATCTTCTAACAACAAATATGAGTTAATACAATAGCATAACTACTCACACGATACAAATAATGACCTGATCGTGTGATATCAAAACTAGTCGAGGAGCAATGGCAGACTAGAGGGGTGTGATCTTAACACTCGATAGAAGTCCATGTAACAATTTAACTACATACAATCAATACACTTAAAAATGTCTTGGGTCCCCATCTCAATATGTGGAAGAACACATCAAGTCGCCCATCAAGTAAGAAGGGCTTCTAACATCATCCTTTCACACTTTGAACTATGATTTCAAAATCACATCCTACATCATCCATTCACACTTGGAACCATGATTTCAAGTGAACATTACGTACCAGTGAATCCCTCAGCAGGAGCCTTAGCTGCACCTGCTGGATGAAGATCAGAAGTTTGACATCAGTACAATTATCTTCTACTGCAAAAGTGTCCACTCTAATAATTCACCAGAACATCTCTGAATGGTGAGAAACACCATTCTAGCATAGTGTGTTCTAGCATATCTAGAGTGCATAACTGCTTATCGCTACATTGTTTACAAGCAGTGGGCCATTAGACAAATAAAAATAGCCAACAGCCTGACAAACCCAGACGTTAAAGTCCGTGGAAACCAAACAAATGTGTTTTGAGTTTGTCACACCCCAGGAAAACTTGTTATCAACCACCCAGTCAAATTGGAACTGAATTGAATGTCGCCATGTATATAACATTAGGAGCTGCAATCTCTATGTTCTCAATGCGATTCAACTGTGCATTTCTCTGCTAGGACTGTGTGTGTGTGTGTGTGTGTGTGTGTGTGTGGCTCCCCTCTGCTCGCTCCGACTTCCGCATTGACTATGTCCTGCCCCCCCCCCCATACGCTAAATGTTGTAAAATAATCAAAAATAGCCCGCCAACAGATACAAAAACATGAGCATCAATGTGATGTGATAATAAAGGTAAGGGAAGCACGGCTGATTTACATCATACAAGAGACTGCTAAACGAGCCCACAGGTCTTACCCTCAACGGGAGCTGGGAACTGCTGGATGGGCACAGAGGGCACCTGGACGCCCTCGGACCAGTCGGCCACCTCGGGCTGGACAAAGTCGGCCGCGGGGGCGGTCCACTCGCCCTGGAACTCCTCCTTGCCAACAGCCTTCTCAGCCAACGCCTGCTCCTCCTTCTCGATCTGAAGCAGAACATGGCCCATGTTAGAAAGTCATGTACAAGACAAGACATGACGACATCTCACTACTATACTAAGGCGTGGGGCTCATTGAGCAGTTGAGCACGCGAGGCTCACTAGAAGCGATGCAATATTTCTAGTTTATTTCAAATGTGGGGTGTGATTCCGAGAACCACAAAAGAACAGTTTTGCAGCTTTTGCTATTGGACCAGCATGTTAGAAACGGCCTACAATTTATATATGTACTTTAAAGACCTAGCCAGACTCACTATGTCCTCTCGCATTCCCAAGCTCAAAGGCTGGATTCTTAGTCATGAATATTTTGCCTTATATTAAGAAATTTAAAATATATTGATATTTTTAAGTAAATAAGCTTAAGTAAGTACATGTGACAGTGCCACTCATCCCTTGGAGAAAGACTCACCCAGCTATGGACCATGCCCTTACTGAAGAGGACATTTGACAGCTATGCACCCTACATCCTTATTTTATATCAATGTATTATTTTATATCAATGTATTATTTCATATCAATGCATTATCACTTGCTCTTTCAGGAGTGTTTAGGGGGGACATGTGTGATCTGCTAGGGCCGGACATAAAGTCCTAGCACATACAGTACACACCACGGCACTCATGTCCACAGAAATCACATGTATGCCTGTCCAAGTCTATGGTGTTAATTAACATGGGAGACATTCTCAAAGTTCATGCTAAATTGATGCTAGCATACAGTAGATGTTGCTCCTTGAAGATCTACATTAGCCTGAGAATTCTTCAGAGTGTGTGTGTGTGTGTGTGTGTGTGTGCGCGTGTGTGTATGTCTCTGCAGCCCTCACCTCCTCAGGGTCTCTGTAGAAGTAGAGATCGGGCATGACCTCCCATGGGTGCTCCCTGGAGATGGTGCCCCTCATCCTCAGCACCTCCCTGGCCAACATCCACCACATCAGACCCACAGAGTGGTGACCCTGGACACACAATACAGGCGTGGGTTAAGTTTCTCCACAGCATTTTGGCCATCCCAGAGTTCAACGCACACACCCAGCACTTCATCCCAGAGTTCAACGCACACACCCAGCACTTCATCCCGGAGTTCAACGCACACACCAGCACTTCCAGAGTTCAACGCACACACCCAGCACTTCCAAACTGTCTGGAAGCTGCAGACTAAAGCCACACTTGGAGGGAGTCACATGTATTCACCTGGCCCATTCTCTCATTACAGCGCACAGGGTTAAGCGAGAAAGTCTCTTTAGCTTGAATTTGACCATGTTGTTTCTGTAAGAGGAGCCAGTAAACATCCCAGCAAGTGGCCTGAGGCTGAGACATCTGCAGGTGCGTGCGCACACACCAGTCAAGAAAGAATCTGCTGAGTCATGGAAGCGATCGTGACTATTGTCTAACCCGAGTGGATGCATTGTGCACTCCACATGGAAACAGACATTTGCTTTGAGGAAACAAGGCAACATAAACAGTGCAAAGATTATGTATTCAATGCGGGTGTGATAAGACCCACAAAAAGACAATGTATTAACATGCTATATAAAAAAAAAAAAAGTAAATTGGTAAGAAAATGTATTGTTCAAGTGTGGCTCGGGTCACTATCAAACCCCAGTCATGGGGCAGCAGCCCTCATGGTGTTAGCGAAAACCCGGCCGGGTCACTCTGGCACACGTCCGACACCCGAACACCCACATGGGTGCCAGGCTTTAATGGTGTGCTCAATGTTTAGCCCCAATGTCTCTTTGCATACAGAAGGCACAAAGTCGTTCATTTGCCAGTCATTTGCTTGTTTTGTTTACTTTGCAGGGTGGGGCGACTGAAATAGTTGATCTAGTCTACAAACAAAGACCAGAGCTCAGACTGCATGCGTGCCATTACCTTGTTGTTGCAGGGGATGGCGATGTCCACGTATCCGAGTGGGGAGTCGGTGTTGCACAGGGCGATGGTGGGGATGTTGACGTAGGACGCCTCGGTGAGCGGCTGGTGATCGGCGCGGGGGTCCGTCACTATCAGGAGGCGGGGCTCCCTGAAGGCCGCCTGGATCTGATTGGTGAAGGTGCCCGGGGTGAAGCGTCCGTGAAAAGTGGTGGCACCAGTGCAGGAAGCAAACTTCAGCACAGCCCTCTGAACAGAGAGAGGTTACGTGCAATAATAAATACAGAGCGCAGAAGCAGGAGAGCCGTTTTGGGGACAAGCTCAAAATACTTCAGTGTAGTTCATGTCCACCGGGCATACGATTGGTATTGTCCATCAGTGTTTTGCATCTAGGCTTGTGGCTCAGGTCACTATCAAACCCCAGTCATGGGGCAGCAGCCCTCATGGTGTTAGCGAAAACCCGGCCGGGTCACTCTGGCACACGTCCGACACCTGAACACCCACATCAGTGCCAGGCTTTAAAGGTGTGCTGTTTGGGCGATGAGTCAAACATGCAACCCACCACCACTATGCATATTTAACCTTTTAACCCAGTCAGTTTTACATTCTAGTGTTAGACTGACATCGCTTTGCCAGGATATATTGATATGATAAATTTGAGTTTAGTCAGTAAAACCTACAATAAAAATCGTACTTTCTTTGCACATTTATTACTTTAACTGCTCAATTATGGGGTTTCCCCCCCCCGTATATTAATGATTCATTTAAAAGGCAGTAATGTGTCCCACAGTTACCTGTTTCAGGTTTGGTGTCCTGTGATGGTCTTTCCCACCTTCACAATAATGAAAATATGAAATGATCAAATTTAAAGATGTAGAAAGGAAAAAAATAACAACTTAACAGCAAACCCATATGGGTCGAGCCATACTACAGACATCATCTCAAAGAACGAAGGCCAGCTTGGATAATACGATTGGTATTGTCCATCAGTGTTTTGCATAATAGGCTTGTGGCTCAGGTCACTATCAAACCCCAGTCATGGGGCAGCAGCCCTCATGGTGTTAGCGAAAACCCGGCCGGGTCACTCTGGCACACGTCCGACACCTGAACACCCACATGGGTGCCAGGCTTTAAAGGTGTGCTGTTTGGGCGACATGCAACCCACCACCAATATGCATATTTGACCTTTTAACCACATCAGTTTTACATTCTAGTGTTAGACTGACATCGCTTTGCCAGGATACATTGATATGATATATTTGAGTTTAGTCAGTAAAACCTACAACAAAAATCATACTTTCTTTGCACATTTATTACTTTAACTGCTCAATTATGGGTTTCCCCCCCCCCGTATACTAATGATTCATTTAAAAGGCAGTAATGTGTCCCACAGTTACCTGTTTCAGGTTTGGTGTCCTGTGATGGTCTTTCCCACCTTCACAATAATGAAAATATGAAACGATCAAATTTAAAGATGTAGAAAGGAAAAAAATAACAACTTAACAGCAAACCCATATGGGTCGAGCCATACTACAGACATCATCTCAAAGAATGAACGCCAGCTTGGATAATACGATTGGTATTGTCCATCAGTGTTTTGCATAATAGGCTTGTGGCTCAGGTCACTATCAAACCCCAGTCATGGGGCAGCAGCCCTCATGGTGTTAGCGAAAACCCGGCCGGGTCACTCTGGCACACGTCCGACACCTGAACACCCACATCAGTGCCAGGCTTTAAAGGTGTGCTGTTTGGGCGATGAGTCAAACATGCAACCCACCACCACTATGCATATTTTTCCTTTTAACCCCGTCAGTTTTACATTCTAGTGTTAGACTGACATCGCTTTGCCAGGATATATTGATATGATATATTGATACGATATACTGTATTTGAGTTTAGTCACTATAGTCAGTAAAACCTACAATAAAAATCGTACTTTCTTTGCACATTTATTACTTTAACTGCTCAATTATGGGGTTTTTCCCCCCTGTATATTAATGATTCATTTAAAAGGCAAGGCAGTAATGTGTCCCACAGTTACCTGTTTCAGGTTTGGTGTCCTGTGATGGTCTTTCCCACCTTCACAATAATGAAAATATGAAATGATCAAATTTAAAGATGAAGAAAGGAAAAAAATAACAACTTAACAGAAAACCCATATGGGTCGAGCCATACTACAGACATCATCTCAAAGAATGAACACCAGCTTGGATAATACGATCGGTATTGTCCATCAGTGTTTTGCATAATAGGCTTGTGGCTCAGGTCACTATCAAACCCCAGTCATGGGGCAGCAGCCCTCATGGTGTTAGCGAAAACCCGGCCGGGTCACTCTGGCACACGTCCGACACCTGAACACCCACATGGGTGCCAGGCTTTAAAGGTGTGCTGTTTGGGCGACATGCAACCCACCACCAATATGCATATTTGACCTTTTAACCACATCAGTTTTACATTCTAGTGTTAGACTGACATCGCTTTGCCAGGATACATTGATATGATATATTTGAGTTTAGTCAGTAAAACCTACAATAAAAATCGTACTTTCTTTGCACATTTATTACTTTAACTGCTCAATTATGGGGTCCCCCCCCCCCCGTATATTAATGATTAATTTAAAAGGCAGTAATGTGTCCCAGTTACCTGTTTCAGGTTTGGTGTCCTGTGATGGTCTTTCCCACCTTCACAATAATGAAAATATGAAATGTTCAAATTTAAAGATGTAGAAAGGAAAATAATAACAACTTAACGCAAACCCATATGGGTCGAGCCATACTACAGACATCATCTCAAAGCATGAAGGCCGGCTTGGATAATGTCTATCCCCAGAGTAGACACAGCGATGATGGTCAGTGTCGAGGTCTGATATGACCTCAAACAGGCTGTGAGAGCTGTGGCTTTCTGACCTGGCCGGTGTTCCTGGAGGAGATGACACAGACGTCGGCCGGGTTCTCGATGGCCACGATGGCCCTGGCTGCCAGCAGGAGCTTCTCCCAGGTCTTCCTCAGGTTGACGATGTACACACCTGGCAGAGGAGGGCCACCAAAACTATTTACTACACAGATTTTAAGGTTAACAACAGACACCCTTTTGCTCAAGCTAAACACTGATTATGCTTCTGCGGGCCCTAGACTGAGACAACCTTGAAAGTAGGGCTGGGCGATATGGATAAAAACAAAGACAATATTTTTCACGAAATACCTCGATATCTTACAATATTGTAAGGATGACTATTGGTGCTTTCACAAAATATTACAACGAGATTTTCGATAAATAATCATCAGTAATGTGGACATAATGACTAAGTGGGTAAAGGCAAATAATAGAACAGCTAGAACAGTCTTTTGTAATGACAAATTTCAAGCACTTTTCAAGGACAAATTATTTCAAAATTAATAATTCACAGAGATGTTCAAATACCAGTAAGTCCTCAAATGCAAATTTGTTTCCAGTCATGCTTACACATCTGAATGAATCATTAACATTCAACATAAACTCAAAGCAATTCTTGAAAGCCTCAGCATTTCCACTCGTGATAGTGTACATAAGAAGTGTATCAAGCTTGACCCAGCAACTTTGAGATGACTGAGCACACAAGACTCAAAGCCAGCGATTCCGAGCACTGCCCAGAGACCCTGTAAAAGGAGATAGGAAAAGACCAAGAGACAACAAACCTCCACTAGAGACAAAAACAACGTCTGTGTTTTTGCGTATATTGACTTACCGTCACTCTTCCTCTTGTAGACGTACTGCTCCATCTGAAAGTCCATGTTGGTCCCTCCCAGGTGGGTCCCTGCTGCCAGGAACTTCAGCACATCCTCCTCCTTCATCTGCAGCACATCCAGACCTCCGGACATCGTGACCTCTTTCCCTGCGTTACGACTTTATTGGGAGAGCTGGAAGAGGAGAGAAACAAACCAAGGGACCAGGGTGAATGAATGAATGAATGTTTATTTCGAACATTAACATAAAAGACAATATAAAAAAATAAATAATAATAAGTATAATAATAATAATACACAATACATTAAAAACATTTTAAAACAAAAAAAGGAAAAAACATAATAATGTACAATATTAATAATAATTGCAATAAAAATAACAGTATTTGTTTGAAAAGGAGTAGGAATGAAGCCTCTGCTTATCTGGTCCTACCCCTATTTAATTCCAAAATAAACTTAAATCAGGTCTCTGTCAACATTCTATTTTATTACTTATCATATTTTCCTTTTAACCTGAGCCATAATGTACCCTATTACCATGTGCCCTCACCCCCCCCCCCCCCCGCCGCCTCCTCTTCTCTGTATCCCTCAATCATAATATTTTTAAACTTTTTCTTAAACAGTATAATAGTTCTACTTTGTTTTATTTCATCATCCAAACTGTTCCACAGAGTCACTCCACCAAATGAAATGCTCATGCTCTTCAAATTTGTACGAACATAGCGTTTCTCAAAATTGCCCCTCCCTCTGGCCGTGATGCCCTGAGATCCCTAAAGCTTGTGGCATACTCTTCGCGCCCAGCCAAGCGCATAGGGCGCACAGTGATTATGACGTCATCGCATGGGGCGTATCGGGGGGCGAGGCCTGAGCGCGGCGCGTCCATGGAGATTTTTCTATCAGCGCGTCGGGTTTTGCTGCCTGTGCCTGTGAGATCTCCGTGGTAGGCTATCAGTGGATATCTGCTGTGATTGAGTCCTCACTGTCGTAAAGTTGCCTTTGAAGCATGGCGTTCGATCATAACGAACTTGTGTGGCTTAGCCTTCGTTTTTTATAATTTAATACATAGAATTGGGAACGTTACATTCAATTTCATTCAGACTGCCTGGAGCCGCGCACTGAGTATGTTCTGTTTTGGCCCGGGCAGAGTGCGTGCGCCCTCCTCGGAGCCCCGCCTCCAGCGCGTGCGCGAAGAGTATGCCAGAAGCTTAAGGCCACCTTGGCAGTGCCCTGCTAGCAGCCTGCTAATGTCAGTTGCTTTAAAAGCATCAGTGGTCTCAGTTTAATGTAGCCTAGCTGTCCTATGCAAAGGATGTGTCATTGGCTCATTTGAGCACACATTTCAGAAAAATCATTCTTCATGATGTCAATAGAGCAATGGCCTTTGTGCCCTGGCATGTGGGCTTGTGCCCTAAACAAATTAACAACGCCGTAGGCCAGATGGCCCCGCCCCTAAAATGACAAAATGACCACCCTGCAAGGGCCACAGGAGGAACAACCCTTCAGTCAACACTTTGGAGTGCAATGAATGGCTCACAAAATGTCTGACATCTGTGCCACTGCCGGGCCCGATATGAACCACAGGGGAAATATCACCGACGACGAGGCTCTCGTGTGACACCTGAGCTACTGATTTCTTTTCTCCATGGGTCCTCAATGTTGTTCATTTGTCAGTCCTCAGAAAGTGACAGGCCCCTTTACTTGAGACTGCAATGAGGGGAGATGTGTTGTTGTTTCGTCCCCATGGACATTATCCCACAGACATCAAGGACTTTACTTGACATCTTACATTGACATTTATGGACATTTTACATGGACATAACCATGCACCACCCCCCAATTATACATCACTTAAGGACTTACAGGACATTTTACATGGACCCCACTATGTCACTTTTGAAAGGTCTTTACTTTGCACTTTATAATTTGAAGATTGTCTTTCTGTCTGCTCCCTATTTTGCAATTGCTGTGACCACTTCACTACACTGCATGCACAATGATAAATTCCTCGTTTATAACGGGTTTACTCAGTAATAATCTTGAATCTAGTATCACAACAACGTACATAGGGAGATGATAGTGATGAGCCCTTTCATTCTTACACATTCACAATTCGTATAGAATCAAATGTAGCCTATCCATTATCGCCACCCAGGCAGCTACACTCACATATTAAGACTTAACGTTATGCATATCGATTTTGCTGTTTTTATAAATCACTCTTGTATTAACGTTAATGTTACTGTGGTTCTCGAGCCTGTTGCTATGCATAACGTGCCATCACAGCAACAGCACAGCTGAACGTTAGCGTAAGGTATTTGGACGGTATGGAGGATTATAGCGGCTAAAGTAATTTAACACACTGCATGCGGCATACAGGCAGCTTCCTTAACGGATTAGTCCTGACAGTCTGGGTAAAATATATCACGTTATAATAATAATATTGTATCTCACCACGAGACAACGCCGTGTAGAGACCTGTACCTCACGGTAAAAAGAGACCGGAAAAGGAAATGACGTGAAATTTATACTCAGACTCCTCCAATCAGCTTCCATGACATACTTCCGTGCAGTATATTTATTTATTTATTTATTTATTTATTTATTCATTTATTCATTTATTCATTTATTCATTTATTCATTTATTCATTTATTAATTCATTCATTCATTCATTCATTCATTCATTTATTTATTTATTTATTTATTTATTTATTTATTTATTTTATTTATTAATTCTTTCATTTATTCACTTATTTATTCATTTATTTATTCATTTATTTTAATAAAAATATAGTTCTACGTACCTAGTTCTACAAAAAAACAAACAAACAAACAAACAAATATTGTGGTCTGGGGACCAAATAAACTATAGAATTATTATTAGTAGTAGTAGTAGTAGTAGTAGTATTAGTAGTAGTAGTAGTAGACAGTACAGCATGCATACGTTGTGATATAATGAGAAAAAAGTTAATTCAGATTTTTTTTCATAGATATTATTTTATGTTGTTCTTTTTTATTAATAAGTGTGTAAGTTGTTGGACGATATATTAATAATAATAATAAACTTTCATTGATTTTGCAAAAATGTTCTTTAACAAATAGACTGGAGGGAAGAACATGGAGCAGTGGGCTCTTGATATGAACATCTCGGGTAGGCCTACTGAAGGGCTGAGCCATGAGATAGCACAAAGCAGACTATTCACATTTTGTGTTTTGCATCCCAACCAGCATGGGCTCTCATAGGGTTATTAGTTTGGGCTTTTTCATTATATTTCTAGTTTCAGCTCTAGTTCTATAGGGTTGGTTCATTAATGGGCATCACTGTTTCACTAAAAGTGCAACCTCTAAAAGCAGCAGCAGGTCATTTAAGTACAAGTCAGTCACTCAGTTACTCAAAAAAGCAGATGCCCACAAGTCATTTTTTGCAAGTCCAAGTCAAGTCTCAAGTCTTTGAGCTCCAGTCCAAGTCAAGTCTCAAGTCTTTGAGGGGCAAGTCCAAGTCAAGTCTCAAGTCTTTGAGCTCCAGTCCAAGTCAAGTCTCAAGTCTTTGAGCTCCAGTCCAAGTCAAGTCTCAAGTCTTTGAGCTCCAGTCCAAGTCAAGTCTCAAGTCTTTGAGCTCCAGTCCAAGTCAAGTCTCAAGTCTTTGAGCTCCAGTCCAAGTCAAGTCTCAAGTCTTCGGTCACAAATCCAATCCAAGTCAAGTCTCAAGTCTTTTATGCATGAGTGTTCTATCATCTCATCTGCTGGATGCCATCTGGTCTACTTAGAACACTGCATAGCTTAAACTAAGGAATTCAAAACATGTACTGTATTATCCTCACTCCTTTATCTATTAGCATACAGTATCAGCATTGATTAGTTGACATTATTAGTAGTAGACATGTTCTTAATGTTAATGCACACAAACAAAATAAAAATAAAGATTGTTCACAAGTCCCAAATCTCAAATCCAAGTCAAGTCTCAAGTCTTTGAGGACGAGTCTCAAGTCAAGTCTCAAGTCACTGTGTGTGGGACTTGAGTGCAACTTGAGTCCAAGTGTCAAGTCCCAAGTCTCCATCTCTGCAAAAGAGTACAAGTACACACAGCTAATCAATTACAGTCATTTGAGTACTTGTAATTAGTTACTTTTGATTTGAAGCTACGTACTTATGTCTGTATTTTAACCTGTGACGATTATGCTCATGTTTGATTTTTAACCTTTAAATTGATCATTAATTCAGTCTACTGACTGCTATGTGCCAAATAAAGTACTACTACTCTGCATAGAGACACATGGGCACCAAAGCTTGTGCTATACTTCCATACAATTCATTGGCCTTTGTATTGTCAAGAGGCTTTAGAGAGACTTGATTTTACATAGTAGTCAAATGGCCAGGCGGTGTAGGTTTATACAAGGCTTCCCAAATGGAAATAAATGTCCTAAGCAAAATTGTTTAGGGAAATGCCTGGGGACTCTGGTGACTTCATTGATGCCTTGCAAATTTCACAAAAGCAATAAAAAAAACTATTTAGGATAGTTAGGCTGTCTTTTGAGTAGAATATTGTTTAAAATGTTTCTGAAGCAATACAATGGGTTCCATCTGTAGGGTTTGTTGCTATACTGGAAAACATTAGACCTCAGAATCAGAATCAGCTTTATTGGCCAAGTATGTACACATACAAGGAATTTGACTCTGGTTTGAGTTGCTCTCAATGTACTCACAAAGGTATGCACAGGCTAAAACAAAGGCCCGGGGTGCATTTAAACATTTACATTAACTACTTGTACAATATACAATAATATGTGTGTGAAAATTGTCTATTTTATATACTGTATAAGAAACATATATAGTATAGTATATGTATAAATAAGGCACATAGGATTGTAAACAAAGACTCACACAGATTATCAGATATTGCCCAGTTATCTTTCATCCTTCATCTTTCATATTGCAAAACCTGTGTAACTCACTATGACTGGTGCAACGTTCTGTAAAATTGTTTGGGGGGCAGTTAATGTGGGCTTCAATAAGTGCAAGTTTACCAAAAGCAATTTCTAAATGTATACTGTTTTTGGCCAATACTATAACTATATTCATCATCATTTTCCCTTTTCAATTTTTTTAATTCTGATATTCTACTGTCAAAGATTGCATGTGCAAAGAGTGACCAGCCACTGCAGCTCAAGACGCTTCCAAATGTATGCAAAGAACCTTGACTCAATGAAACTAGAGACATTTAACACAGTGGGAGCGGCATTCAGTGGCTTCTACTCAGCTGTAGCAGCAACAGGAGAGGGAACACATTGAAACACATGCATCTCTGTGAATATGACATCTTTAGGTCTCACCCATATTGTGATCTTAAAACCTCAGCACCATGGAGAGTGCCTCTGCCTCCTGACTGACAGCCCCCTTTCTGTGTGAACTCAATAATTCACTCTTTTCTTCCTCATCTATACAAGCATGCCGTTCGAGAACAATTCAATTAGTGTGACTACAGTACATTATATCACATTGGAAAAACTAGACTCATCTTACTTACCACATCTCACTGTAAAAAGTGGGATTGTCCCACTTAATTAATTAAAATATATTCCACAAACCATCCTACAGAAGATCACCAAATAAATATTAAATCTCAAATTTTGTAATGTAATATTGAATATAACATTGACTGATGATATAGCAAATCCTGTAAATAATCTGCCAACCTGACCCAATTATGATACAGTGTAGATAGTCAATCATGCTGACTAAAAGACAATCAATCAATTCCTAAGCATTGAATAAAAACACAAAATAATTTGCCCCATGAGAACCTTGATTTTTTTCTCTCTCTCTCTCTCTCTCTCTCTCTCTCTTCTTTTTTTCTTTTCTTTTTGAGTCCCCATTGGCTGTTAGAGGCGATCAAGTTTTGCTGGAGAGACAATACAGAACAACCAAAACAAAATAAAATGCTTTGGATTTCCATCTTGCGATTGATTTGTTTGGGAGACACAGATGGTGTTTGAATGTCTCCACCTGGTCTTAGGTCTTGTTTATAGAGACATGCAAAAAGTTCCTTCTGTCTCCAGCCTCGTGATTGAGTAAGGAGGCCTCTGCTATTGGTCTAAACGTGTCTATAAACACATCAGATAGATCCCCCAGACCATCAGACAGAGCCCAAGAGAAAGAAGAGCAAACTGCACAATCTCTCGTCGCTCGCAGCAAAACACCGAAGCAGCATGGAGTCGACTTTACTCAGAGTGCTCCTTGTTTCGAGCGTATGGTGTTTGTCTGCAAAACATGTCTATATCGAGAAACGGATGACCTGGTTGGAGGCTCAGTCGTACTGCAGGAAGTACTTCACTGACCTGTCTCCCATCAGCACTGCGAGTAGTGAGAAGCTGTTCAGACAGGCAGTAGGTGAAGATGTGTCTGGATGGATCGGTCTCCACCAAGACCCTCTCAACTGTGACTCTGCTTGGCAGTGGTCAGGAGGGGGAAACACTACATACCTAAACTGGGCTTCTAGAAGACCTAAATGCTGGTCTTATGGAGAAAACGTTGTTGTTTACACCAACGATGGATGGAGGGACTCTCAGCCACATCGTCACAATAATTTCTTCTGCTTGAACCTGGTGGTGGTGGAGGAGAAGAAGACCTGGGAGGAGGCTTTGGAGCACTGCAGAGAACATCACACTGAGCTCACCAGCCTGGTCTCTGAGACCGAGCTTCTTCTGGCCCAGAGGGAGATCCAGGAAGCCCAGACCACTGAACGTGTGTGGATCTGCCTGCGTTACCTGGGAGACCGCTGGCTGTGGGTGAACGGGGAGCCTCTGGAGAACCAGACCTGGTGGTTCCAAGGAGGAGATCAAGACCACCTGTGTCCAACTTGGAGTCACCGCTGCGGAGCTTTGACCAAAGAGGGACTGTGGGGAAACTGGGACTGCCTGGAGGAACTCAGCTTCATCTGCTACTGAGTGTCAGAGTGTAATAAGTAATACAGTGATAACATGTGCATGTAGAATGGTGAAGGGATATCATAAAGCATGGGTTTCACATAATCTTGTAGGTTACTTAGTGTGAGTAATGTTTGTGTTTTTATCTTAGATAACATCACTGGTAGCTGATGTATCTAGTTTTACTAACTTGTAATGCTGTGACAGATCCAATGGACTGCCAATTAAACTGCCTAAAAGTACCTTCAATAGTCTATTGTGGCTAATTTCATTGAATATTGTTTACTGTAGGACCACAGAAAATCCCATGTAATTACAAAAGCTCTCTTAGTATCCATAATATTAACAAAGCCAAAGGAATATTTTGAGAAATGCATATTTTTCTGATATAAAGTTATACATGTGTATTGGCTTTTTTTCTATATGTGTTCTTCAAAAGAAAACCTAATAAAAAGTAAATGACCAAAAAATTGCATGACAATTCTTTTTAAATTGATCTTGCAAGAGCTTCTTTAAAAAAAACGTCAATGGTGCAGAGAGCTCCAACTGTGGGCCTGAGCTCCTTGAAGATCCCAGTGAATGTGTCATCTAAAGGGCAGGACAGGAGGAGTTCTGTTACAGACTGGAGGGAACAACAGGGACATGGGGGCTCTTGATATGGGCACCTCAGGTACTGAAGGGCTGAGGAGATAGCATGAAGCAGGCTATTCACATTTTGTGTTTTTCATCCTAACCAGCGGGCTCTCATTAGGGTTGTTATTATTATTTTGGGCTTATTCATTAGTTCTCATTTTCATGTAGGTTGTGATTTTCATTTCAATTTCAGATTAGTTTGACTTAGTTTTCAATGTGGCTTTGGTTGGTAGTTTACATTTTGTTTCAGCTCTAGGTCTAGTATTATTGATAATACTGATTATTGAAGCCGTGTTTCAGTAAAGCTGAAACCTCTAAAAGCAGCAGCAGGTCATTTAAGTACAGGCCAGTCAGTCTGACAGATATTTGCATCCCTTTCCATACCAGCATGTGTCTGTCTCTCTGAGACTGTCCCGTCATTCAGTCTCCAGGTCCTGCCAGGCAGCAGAGAGGCTGTCCAGTGACAGACACCTGCACCTTCAGGAGACGGCATGACCTCATGGCGAGCTGTCACCCTCTGTCACCTCAGTGTTGAGGGGAATAGGAAATGAGAGGAGCGGTCATTGTGGATCTTCTGGCTGAGGAGGGCCAAAGTCATCAATAAAAAAAGAAGACAGTTGTCAATAAGTAAATCTGCGGTCTCATTTATCAATATGTGCCTAGAATCACACACCTGCTGCAGGCAATTACCCCGTTATCAATCACAGTCCAACTGGGACATCCCGCATGTGGATCTGCCCCAATCCAACCATAAATGGTCTATGACAGAGCAGGTATACTGCCATAGACGCACTGGACACCAAATCTTTTGCCACACTTTTCCAATCCATTGACCTTTGTATTGTCAAAAGGCTTTAGGGATGGGGCACGGTGGCGCAGTGGTGGTGCTGTCGCCTCACAGCTAGAAGGTCCTGGGTTCGATTCCCACCTGGGACGTTGTGAGCGCTGAAGGAGTGCGTGCCCCTCCGCATGTCCTCGAGTGCCCACCGCCTGGGTGGGGTCGTCAAAAGGGCCTTTCTGTGTGGAGTTTGCATGTTCTCCCCGTGCCCCCTGGGGGTTTCCTTCCCCTCACCCCCCAACCCCTCACCAAAGCATGCAGTATCCTGGTCGCTGAGGCGGTGCCTCCTCTGGTCGTTCGGGGCGCCTGTTCGGAGGGTGGGGAACTCGTTGGAATAGCGTGATCTTCCCACGTGCTATGTCCCCACCTGGGCGGCGGGCACTCGAGGACATGCGGACGGGCACGCACTCCTTCATCGCTCACAGCGTCCCAGGTGGGAATCGAACCCAGGACCTTCTAGCTGTGAGGCGACAGCGCTACCACTGCACCACCATGCCCCCTGGAGATCACCTTCTTGAAATTGCTCTTCATTGCAACGGTATCAGAGGAGTTTGGATTTTGCAAGCATGTCTGTCCAGCATCAGATGCTTTGGCCCAACGCCCAGGAGTACCGGAGAGAACACTGATCTCTCCCCTATCACCACACCTAGGGATGAGGAGAGACTGAAGCAGCAAATGAATGGGAAAGTTCATGGTTTGTTTTGGACAAGTCTCTACAGAGAACCAGAGACCTCACAGGCTGGAAGTGGTCAGGAGGTGGATATGCATCGGACATACTGTACCTTGGGCTGCCAATCAACCAAATAACCTTCAAAATAAACAAAGAACTGATGCTTCTTCTGCCTGAACCTGGTGGTGATGGAGGAGAAGAAGACCTGGGAGGAGGCTCTGGAGCATTGCAGAGAACATCACACTGACCTCACCAGCCTGGGCTCTGAGACCGAGCTTCTTCTGGCCAAGAGGGAGATCCAGGAAGCCCAGACCACTGAACACGTGTGGATCGGCCTATGTTACCTGGGAGACCGCTGGCTGTGGGTGAACAGGGAGCCTCTGGAGAACCAGGCCTGGTCCCAAGGAGGAGATCAAGACCTCCTCTGTCCAACTTGGAGTCAGCGCTGTGGAGCTTTGACCAAAGAGGGACTGTGGGAAAACTGGGACTGCCTGGAGAAACTCAGCTTCATCTGCTACTGAGACTAAATCAAAGAGAATTACATTACAGGTATTTCCGACCAAGCAATCCGATTGGTCAACTAGACATTTAGAATGTGTTCAAATCAACATAACATCACACCTATGACTCATTGCCATGCTCCTCACCACTAAAATATTACTCTTACACAAAATTAATTATTTTGTTGTTCATTTCAGAGGATGAGAAGTCTCAGAATGAAGTCACTACCAGTGAACTTCAAATGTTTCCAGGACTATCTGAAAAACACTAAGCAAACTGTGGATTTATAACTCTGTGCAACCTTGATGTTAAATTAGGTCTTTGGTGTGTGTGTGTGTGTGTGTGTGTGTGTGTGTGTGTGTGTGTGTGTGTGTTGGATACAGATTAAACATAATTTTAAAGGCACATACTTCACTCACATATACCCCACATACTATATTCATTAAATGGGGAACAGTTGAAATGAGAATGAGAAATAGGAAATAGATTGTCATGAGCAGGGAGCAGGTAGGGAGAAAAAATATCCCGCCAAGCTTTCTGGCGAGATTCTTTGCAATGCAAAGTACTGTTGGGATTATCTGATCCAAAATCCAACTGCACACATTTTTATTTGGATAATTTATTTTTCTTATTTATTTTTGTTGTTTGTTTAATAGTAGATGGTGGAGTTGAAAACAGCAGAATGCCCAGACCCTCAGACGCAGCAGGAAGAATTAATGTATTCTTCTCTATCACATCCAAACTCTACATTACAGTATAATGAAGAGACAATCTTGAATACTTCTTATTATAGGATTGCACACTGACTTTTTTGGAGTTTAGCCCATTGGTCACCTGACCTAGTTTGTGACAAGAGGATTGGCACCATATAATCATGTCTGTGATCGTTTTTTCCAGTGAACATGCAAAAACTCCCAAAAAGTGAGAGTAGTTCTTTAAGTGTCCCACGTGTAATCGGTAAGTGTATAAGCAACTACAACAGGTTGTCAGACAAGTAGCCCTTTCAGTCAACATGCATGCAACATGCATGCAACAAAGTCAAAGGTTATTGTTGATATTTTTTAACAAATGCAAATGTTCAATAAAGATTAATATGGTGAGGGAGTACGGTGATAAAGATTCTCCAGGAGAAATGTCGAAAAACAAGGAGTGTCTGGCTCCACTAACCAACTACTGTGTTGAATGTTTGTCCTGATTTTTGATCAAGTTATTTGCATTTCTATTTGGATGTTAAATTGACCCTGAAGATCCATTACATAGTGTGAAGCAAACCATATGGAAATAAACCCAGAGGGTTCAGTGACTCCACTAGACAGAGCAGAAACATCTGAGCAACCTCATTCAGGGGCACATGGCAATGACCATGGAGAAGACAATCTTTCTGATTGTAATTCCTACAGCTGTTTATGGAATAATTGGTTCCACCTGATGCAAACAATCTCTGACATTTGGGTGTATCCTCCTATCTCCACACCACACCTCTCCTCCAAAAACACACAACCTTACAAGATGAAAAGAAAAAGAAAGAAATTGAGAGAAAAGCAACATTTGGTTAAAGAAGAGGAATAAAAGAAGATGATAATACATAATATATAATGATGAAGTACAGTATATACATGTTTTTCATTGCAAATGTATTTTCATTCTTATGTGAAGGTTATTGATGGAGCTGGCCAGAATGCTGTGTGGCAGAGGTGGTGGTTGGGGGGCGTGCAGCCTGATGTCATGCTGTAAGGTGGAGTCACCTGGCTCTGCATGTTGCATAACACAAGAGTGGCTAAAAGTAACGTGGGCCATCCTACTCCTTCATATCCAGCACTACATTACGATGGAGAAGGTGATCTTCACAATGCTCGTAGTTACAAGTGTGTCATGTGTGATCGGAAAGCATGTTTATGTTCCTGAGGAGAAGAACTGGATTGATGCTCAGAGCTACTGCAGAGAACATCACACTGATCTGTTCCCGATCAACAGTCAGAGAGATGAAGCCAGGCTCAGTGAGGCTTCAGCTGGACACAAGTACCAAGCATGGATCGGTCTCTACAGTAAACCCAGCAACGTCACCGGCTGGAAGTGGTCAGGAGGGGGATACACTACCTACCAAAACTGGGCTTCTGGACAACCAAATGGTGGTGAGTACTCTGTTGTTTGGACCAACAATGGATGGTGGGACCTTCACCCAGAACATCTTCGTCCTTTCTTCTGCCTGAACCTGGTGGTGGCGGAGGAGAAGAAGACCTGGGAGGAGGCTCTGGAGCACTGCAGAGAACATCACACTGACCTCACCAGCCTGGTCTCTGAGACGGAGGTTCTTCTGGCCAAGAGGGAGATCCAAGAAGCTCAGCCCCAGACCACTGAGCGCGTGTGGATCGGCCTGCGTTACCTGGGAGACCGCTGGCTGTGGGTGAACGGGGAGCCTCTGGAGAACCAGGCCTGGTCCCAAGGAGAAGATCAAGACCTCCTGTGTCCAACCTGGACTCACCGCTGTGGAGCTTTGACCAAAGAGGGACTGTGGGAAACCTGGGACTGCCTGGAGAAACTCAGCTTCATCTGCTACTAAGTCTCATTCCTGTTACTTAGTTCTTTCAATTTAGAGATATTATGTTAAATTTGGTTTAAAGTGCTTATGATAAGTAGTCATATCTCTGTATGTATGGTATGCTTTAGTCTGTTTCTACTCTATTCATTTCTACTATTACTACCATTTCTGCCTCTGAGACAAGGTTTTGCTAAAGTTGCTCACTTGTTTTTTATTGGTTTAGTTTTAAGTTGTCTTGATTGTATAATATAGCCTAGGTACTAGTCACCTTTTGATTCAGTTTAGAAACTAGAAGGCACCTGGAGAGCACGAAAACCTGCACCAACACTAAACAATTCTCCAACTTGCTGTTACACCCGAAGACATGATTCCAAACACACCAATCTTAGATGTGTACTGTCAGATTTTCAAGCTGAAGCAAAGAAAGATGAACCGTAGAAATATAATGTGGTTGATAGAGATGCGGCAAGTGCGCAGCACATCATTGTGACAACTAAGTTTTAACAAGCAGCATGGTAGTCAAAGTACAGTTGGCTGAATACATTTAGCCTCTCCTGTATCTTTGCAATTATAACTTCTGAAAGGCTGCATGGTTTCTCTGGTGTGGTTTTTTGCTCTTTATATATTTACATTATCCATATTAGATAAAGTGATATGTTACAACATGACTGGTGTGTTAGTCATTAATGATTTATTGTCAAGATATGTGAGCTATTTCAATATTGCTACTATTGCATGCAGGGCCGCTGGAAGTCATTTTAAGCAGGGGGTGCTGGGAGGAAGGGACTCTCGGTGGGGCCCGCTAGGGCCCCGCCGAAAAAAAATTGGGCGTTTTTTTTTACATTTTTTTGCCATATTTAGAGGAATATCTCATTTTAAATCAACATTAGGATACTGTTGTGATGTAATTATTCAGTATTTTCTCCTTTTCTCACACATTCAGAGCAAAGAGGGAGATATATAGCATAATGATAATGCTCTATATCTCCCTATTTGCTCTGAATGCACCAGTTAACATGACACAGACTTAACATGATAGAAATATTATCAGCAAACTTAATGACTAGACTAATTATTCTGATCTGAATGGCATATATCAAGAAACATTGACTCCTCTCTTTGCTGTATAGTGGGAGGTGCATTTTTGAGTAGGCTATTAAAATAGCATGTCAAGTTCACATTTCTTTATTGCCAGATTAAACAATTCGTATTGGTTGTTGGTTGGTTCAACACAACATGTGCATGCATGCGCGCTTCTTCTTCTTCTCTAGCCAAGCATGTAACTTCCTTGATTGTTATTGTTGATAATTCTATTTAAATAGGCTACATTTTCATTTCCCGAAACATTCTTAAACAAGAAAGGAACATAGTGCACTGCAAAATATTTTTAATTACATTTGTAAAAAAAAAAAAAAAAAAAAAAAAAATTTTTTTTTTTTTTTTTTTGAAAAAATCTAGGGGGTGCTGCAGCACCTGCAGCACCCCTACTTCCCGCGGGCCTGATTGCATGCATGAATTGCTGTAAAAAAGAATCATGTAAATCAGTGGTAGCCAACCAGTCGCCCGTGGCGCTGTGGCGCCCGCAAGCCACGTTCAGAAAAATGTAAAATTTTTTTTTTTTTTTTTACACAAACAAGACAAAACAGACAAACAGGCTCAGCCACAGGGGAAAGAAAGAAAAAACAAAAAAACGAAACAAAAAAATATAATCAGAAAAATTAATTTTTTATTTGTTTTTCTCCTCCCTTCCCACAATAACACAAATGTAGAAAATAATTTGTTTAACAATGCATACGTTTTAAAAACGTTTATTGTCTGTGTATAATTTATTGTCTGTGTATAATTAATTATTGATTAACTATTTTGATCCGCCTGGGCTGGGGTCAAAGTTTAGTTTTACGTTACGTCACTACGTCATTCACTCTGCGACAGTGCTACTGCCAGCTGCCAATGATTATATCAGTCGGCTAAGCTAAATGATGGAACGCAAGAACAATGGCAGAAAAGTGAAAGAAAAAACATTACCAATTTCAAGAGGAGTGGGAGGAAGAGTTCTTCTTCACAACAGTGAAAGAAAAGAGTGTATGTCTCGATTAAATGCATAATACTCATTATTTAAAGGTAAATCGAGCAAATTTCAACAGGTAGCCCCCGACATGACTCTCTACCCTTCAGGTAGCCCTCGACCTCAAAAAGGTTGGTGACCCCTGATGTAAATCATTGCAAAAGAATAAATAAAAATTAGCTTAATCTATGAATATTTCCTAATATGCAAGGCAAATCTTTTAAATCAGTAGAATTGTATAGTTGAGATTCACTCGCTATGTGACTGCTCACCTGCCATTCATTAGTAATGTAGGGAGAGGGATGCCTTACACAGATACACACATTGCTCTGTGATCGTGTTTGTTGATATCATTCATTTAGTGTCTTTTACCCTGATATAGAAAAAGTTGCGGGGAAAGGAAAAAGATTGGAGCACAATTAAATTCAGATATGGTCCAACAGGAAGTGGAACTTTATTGACCAACAGGCGTCTGAGCAAACACATGCACAGACCAAACAATCTACTAGAACGACGACCATATACAATATAGTCACAACAGCAAATCAACAGACTATACTGTAGAAGTGATGCGATGATAGCCAGCAAGGCAAAATGTGTGAATTACAGCACACAGTAGTGCACACAGTTGAGTACAGAGTTTGTTCGAGAAGCCGATAGAAATCACTTCAAGTCACACACAAACTCCAATCCACTTACTGTACCTTCATTAACCTCAAGGGGGCCTTGGATAAAACCACGTAGGTCCTGTTTCTCACGTTCAACTGCTCATTCCCACCACGTCTCCCTTCAGTTCAGTAGTGTTCACTACTAGACTGTTTATCATCAGAATAGTCAAAGGTTCGTATCCACATGCAAACCTTCCCAAGCCAGAGCAAAGGAGGCTCATACAGAATAGAACCACTTCGGTATCTGGGTGTAGTGGATATAAGTGACTAGGTTTATCAGGCTCATACAACTTCGTAGCTTCTCTGTTGTGTTGCGTCTCACTGTTGCTCAGCAAATTCAACCCATCAATCAAACCAGTCGGTCTTTTCTACTGATGGAAGCTTCCCATCGCCATTGTTTTCTGGATAAACACTTCTATACAACAATCCTTTTCAATATATCACGTTTTTAATATTATTAATAAATACTATCTGTAGCAAATGGCACACTGTACAATCAACATAAAAATATGGCCTTCATTTGTGACAATGAATAAGTCTGTATATAGGCTATAGACAATATTTACAAAGGCCAGTGGGAGGCTGGATCCACGCATACAGTAGTGGCAGAAAGAGTGCGCTTGCTTGCTTGCTTATTGTGATGGAGATACACTAAAGAGGCTTCTCATTGCCGTTTCACACGCCGAGATCTGCATGTTTTGTGATCACATTGAGTTCACCAAATTCAGTAATAACGCCAATATTTGAAAGATGATTTTGCCCTTTATAAAAAATCTAACAAAAAAGTCAAAGTGCTTACTTAAAACACAGAAAATGCTGTAAATTGCCTTGAGTATTATTATTATTTTTTTTAGAAAGCGGTTGCAAAATCAAACATTTTGTTGCAAAACACAACATCCTGGTGGAACTGATACACTATCACTACTTGCTTTTGCTAAGTCCAGATGC
Source organism: Poromitra crassiceps (assembly GCF_964638095.1). Classification (NCBI taxonomy): domain Eukaryota; kingdom Metazoa; phylum Chordata; class Actinopteri; order Beryciformes; family Melamphaidae; genus Poromitra; species Poromitra crassiceps. The sequence goes on from NC_139646.1 coordinate 23,208,987, forward strand.
AATCGGCGATCATTACTCGTTTAGAAAGCACATGTGGTTTGATTAGGCCGAGTAAAGGATGCACCTCAGCGGTAAGTTTAGGAGTAGTATGCTAGAAATGCTTTATTGTGCTTATTGAAGTTAGTCAGTGCAGCCTAGCTTCTTTCCACACAATGCACAGCAGTGTGGCTCATTGCGATTGTCTCAGCTTGAAACAAAACAAAACAACCAATCTTCTCTCTGCCTGTCTGTCAATAAATATAAGCCATTGGGCAAGTAAGAAACCACAGTCCGTCTCTCTGCCTGTCAATAAATATGTCAGTTGGCCAGTAAGAAACCACAGTCTAGTTTCATAAATACGGCACAAGCCGGAGTCACTGTCTTCTCTTCCTGTCTGCTGCACTATGTTTTTGGTCAGCTCAGCAGAGAGTCAGAGTGTACCAGCTTTGCCGAGTGTCACCTTTGTCTCGGGCAGCGTTCTCCAAACACCTCGGCAAAGGCGACTACGATGACAAGGAGAGTATCGTCCCTCTGTCACTGGATCAGATGGCAGCCTGTCCTCGGTGGTGTTAGAGGGTTTCACTTCCAACACAAAGTCAGAGGAGGAATAGGTTCACTGAGGGAGGGTCACTTCAGTTCAGGATGACATCAGAGTGTTTCAGGTGAACTCACGCACTAACAGATACTGACACAAGCACATTTTGACAGACGTGTAAAAACCAACAAAATCCCATACACATTCGCATTCTCACTCTCATCGCTCTTTTCAACCATTTCTAGCCACCTTGCTTCTCCGCTCAATATCTTGGTAGTCTGCTGCGATCTGCTGTGTTGCCTCTTCCTCTTGCGTGGGGCATTCGCTGTGAAAAAAAGATACCATCGACCCCTTCAAGTTCATCCAGCCCTCTGGTCACGCGATCCCAGGCGGGTTGCTGTTCAGGATTTGAGGCCCATCCGAGCCATCAGCTGTTCGTAGACAGTCCAGGCCATTGCGGCCATCAGAGTGCGCCGAAGAGACCTGGGCACTGCACCGCGGAAAAACCCATGCAGGCCGTTCTCCTGTACAACAGAGAGAGGGGGGGGGAGTTCAGTGTTGCGTTACTGGCATAACTGTAAACCAATACAGCTTTGGAAAATGAACATGTCTGGTAGAAATAAATGAACACGCACCGTGTAGATGTAGCGAACAGCGTCGGCCGTGCTCCAGTGGGCGGGGCTGACTTGGATGTGGGTCTTCACCACGTCGGCAGGCTGGGTGACCAGAGAGGCCAGGACACCGGCCACCACTCCACAGCCGAAGTTCACCAGCGGGGCGTAGCATGACGAGCTCACCTCTGAAGGAGACACAGCAAAGTGTCAGGAGGAAATGACAACAGCAATACTGAAATGTATCGTGTAATTGCACGGCCTAAGAAATGCAGGAAGGTAGATCTGGGCTTCTTCAACCATTTCCACCAAGGAATTGAAATTAAGAATTGAAACGCTTGCCCCGGAGAGCCCGGCACCTCAAACGACTTTAACTTTATGATGTAGGGCAGCAGGGGTGTTAAACTCATTTTTAGTTCACGGGCCACACGTGACCCAATTTGGTCTCAAGTGAGCCAGAAAAGATAATAACCTACAAATGACAAAGCACCAAATTAGTTTATTTTTGTGTAAAGAATTACAAGTACATTTTAAGAACACCTTTTCATGCAGCGTTATCTCAGCGACCATCAAACAAATGATCAGATCTACTGTCTGTACTGTACCTGCACATTACAATTGATGGCAACTGTGCAATCCTCTATATTCAAGGTTAATGAAAATAGTTGATCACTTAGTGATGAACCCAGAAAACATGAATAGGCTGCTTCATATTCAACTTGCTCCTGAAACCTGGTACCTCTTAGCCTGCACTACTGCATCACATTGGATTGAAGGATTTCTCAGTGCAAGTTTTACACTCTGCAATTGATTGCAAAGTCATCCTGTGGGCCGGATTGGACCCTTTGGCGGGAGAGATCTGGCCCCCGGGCCGTATGTTTGACAACCCTGAGTGTAGGGACACACTAGAAATAGGGCTAAAGTCCATTTCCGAGGCCATTAGTTTCAAAGACACTAGACTATGAATGTACAATAGTGCGATTCAGGTAACATTGCTAAATTAGGTTCAGTTAGTAGCAGCCTCTTATAGTTATCTTATTACATCTTCTTTGAAAAAAAAATCTTGTAGCCTGGCAGCACAGCAGCATGATTGCCAAAGCAGAAGCACTTGCGTGTGATTCCTCACTGTTTTTCTATGATTTAACCGCATAAACAGCGTTTAGCAATCCAGTCAAGCTACAGTACAATGTACAACTTGACTGAATTCCGATGGCAAGTCGGCAGCATAGCGACAATAGGCATCCTGCTAGCCGGCGCTCCACAACAGAGCACTTGACGTTTTAAATGTGCTCCGTTTTTTGATGCGGCTGAGTGGCTTTCACCTGGAGGCTGCGACCTCTTGTGGCCTGGCTGTAGAACAGTAGCCTGGGTAAACCCAGCCTCCACGTGACCTCTATGTGCTTATCAATCACGAAGAAACTTACGCTACAGGCAGAGCCTGTGACGTCACGTTGAAGGCTGGGTTCACCCAGGCTAGCAGAGAACATGACGTAGATGCTGAGTGGCTCTCACCTGGAGGCAGCGACCTCTTGGCCTGGCTGTAGAACATGACGTAGATGCCGGAGAAGGGGGCGTCTCGCAGCAGCGTGGCAGTCAGCCCAGAGAACAGAGCCCTGACGCCCTCGGTCTCATACACGCTCCTCAGAGCGCCCACCACGCTCACGTAGTTGTAACGGCCGCTCTGAAAACACCATGCAGACAGCGTTACAACGCCTCAGGACATTGGAATCGCACAGGTAACTTACAACAGCGGTTCTCTTTTTTTTTTTTTTTTTTGCTTCGATACCACCTTTACCCGACTACAACTGAATATTTTGCTTAGAAAACTGCAAGAGAAAACTATAGCATTATGAGATCCAATGAATGGATGATGACCAATAGGGGTGTCACGGTGTGTGTATTCGTCCCGTGACGTCACGGTATGGGCGTCACGGTTCGGGTGCGTGCAGCTATACAAAGAATACGTCGATACAGCCAATCCAGAAGGTGGCGGTAAAGCTCCTAAACGCTGTTTGAACGCCTTTGAAGAACGAGAACCAACCACAGGAGAAGACACACCTAAACAAGATGAGGAAGACGACAATGTTTTCACTGTGACTGACTATGGCGAGGGCAGATGAGACACAGGAGCTAGAAGAGCCACCTGCTTCTTTCAAATCAGCTGTGTGGGAGAGCTCCGGGTTCCCAGTGGACTACAACAGCGATGGAGTGCGAGTTAGACAACATCACACAGATGCACCGATCACCGGAGACGGGCAAAAGAAACTTCTCCCCGCTGCTTTTAACCAGACTCTTAAATGCCTACACAGACAGAGCCAAGTTCACCGTTAGTATTTACTGCTTTCATACACTGCGGGGCCATGCTGTACCAAATTATGACACTAGGTGGAGCACTAGTACTGCCTGTTCAAAAGATAGGTTCCAAATAAATTCAAAGAAACCTAGCCTTATGCATTTGTGATTTTTTTGTTGCTTTTTCCCCCGTTGTACCAAACTCGTACCGAATCCAATAAACACCCAATAAAACAATCTATCTATCTATCTATCTATCTACTAGATGACAGTGTACCACTGTCATCTATCTACTGTATGTGTGGACATTGCTCTCACTCTGTATTTTTAATCCCACATTGTTTCTAACCCATTGCTTTGTTTTTAATCATAATTGCTATATTGTTGACTTGATATTGTTTTGTTTTTAATTTGAATTGTTTTGTTGTTATACTGTGACCTGTTGACCATATTGTTAACTTGTCCAGGGACTACAGATGCAAATTAGCCTCTTGGCTAAATCTGACACATTTACACTGTAGTGTGAACTAAAGTGTGGATTGATGTGTATTGTCCCTGTCAAATAAATCTTAAATAAATAAAATAAATAAATACTGTCATGTCAACACACAGTCAGCCATCTTAGGGTCAGTGGGGCTCTGTGCTCTCACCTCAAAGCGCGTCTTGATGACGGTGACAGGCAGCATGGAGACTCCGGCCACGGCTCTGGCCCCGGCCCCCAGCAGAACGGCCTCGCCAGCGTTGGGGGCGCGGTCCAGGAAGAAGTGCTGCTTCAGGGAGTAGAAGGTGCTGAAGTAGATGCCCACCCCGGGGATGCAGCGCACAAAGGACTGGCGGTGGGGAAGAGGAGGGAGAAGAGAGTATTTGGACGAGTGCCAAAGATTTCTTCAATTATGCCTGTTGTGTTTTATGGGATGGTGTTAAAGAAGCTCTTGACCAAAATGAAATGAGGGTTTCCAAATTCCAGTCATGGAAGTTGGAAACCCTCATTAGTGTTTTGCTTGCACCTGTGTTTACCCTGCCTTTTCGACACAAAATGCCCCACGTGAAAAGGGTCTATAGCAGGGTATGAACAGCTGCATGTAAACGGGAATATTAGTGCATTATTCATTTTCATTAGCCATGTAAACAGCTTAATCAAAATATTGTCTTTTTTTAAATAAGGAATATTGAATATTGTGTGCATGTAAACGTAGTCAATGAGGACCGGGGCAAGATATAGAATGTGGCTACATGCACATAATGTGAATGTGAAACTGATAATTGCAGGGTTTCTTAGTATGAATGAGGTCAGTTATCAGAATCAGAATCACTTTTATTGCCACAGTATGCAAGTTACATACGAGGAATTTGTCTTAGTGTCTGTGTGCAGCGTAGCGGTCACATCAATATACACAGATGAGAGGTAGGAAAGCTAGATAAAGACAATCACAACGTTGCACGTGCAATCAAATGGAGTTACTCACTGGTGTAACTCCCCTCCACAGACTGAAGAAATTCTCTGTCCTAATCACACTGATGAAAACGGTCAACATCCCCACCTTCGGTGCACTGAGGGATGAAATTGAAGAATGGTTACAGACACACAGACTGAGATGCAAACACACACAGGACACATCGTTATGCAGACATGTTATAAATACATGGGTGTGACGTGTCGTGCAGTGCAGTGAACAATACGACTAAGAAAAGACACGACCCCCGAGAATCAAATGATTCTTCCAAGGCATAGCCTAGCCTGCACCTGTAGAACGTTGTTTCAAATAAAACCCCTTGTTTTTACCGTGAACATTTCCTGTGCCGGTCCTTAGCAGAGCTAACTGCAGCCGAGCTAACGGCTTGTGAGCATGGCTAATTACATGGTGCTGCTGGTGTGACTAATTGCCTTATATGGGTCATAACAGTGGACTCACTGCTTGCAGTGAGAGTTCTTTGTTAGCGTGTGTGTGTGTGAGTGTGTGTCGTACTGTTGTAGTGTGCGTGCCCGGAGAGCATGTTGCTTCAACTTGACATGTTGCGTGCGTGTTTGTGTATGAGTCAAAGTGAGAGGGGGGGGGAATAAACGCGATGAGCGCGCTCATCTGTAACACGTGCCTGACAGCATGTGTGCACTGCTTCTGGGCACGATGTGTACATGTGTACATGTTCATACAGGAGGGCCGCAACAATGATTTTCACCGTCGATTAATTTGGCGATTATTTTCTTGATTAATTGATTAGTCGTTTGGTCTATAAAATGTCAGAAAATGGCACAAAAACAAAATGACGATCAGTGTTTCCAAAAGTCAAAGATGATGTCCTCAAATGTCTTGTTTTGTCCACAACCCCAAAGATATTCTGTTTACTGTCATAGAGGAGTAAAGAAACCAAACCAGAAAATATCCACATTTAAGAAGCTGGAATCAGAGAATTGACTTTTCTTTGCTTAAAAATCAATTATCAAAAAAGTTGGCAATTCATTTAATAATTGACAACTAATGGATTAATCAATCAATTGTTGCAGCTCTATCACACACACACTTGACTTCTGTGTGTGTGTGTGTGTGTGTGTGTGTGTGTGTGTGTGTGTGTGTGTGTGTGTGTGTGTGTGTGTGTGCACAGAATCAGATACCCTGGCTTGACTTGTGTGTGTGTGCATACATACCCTGGCTTGACTTGTGTATGTGCACACATACCCTGGCTTGACTTGTGTGTGTGTGTGTGTGTGTGTGTGTGTGTGTGTGTGTGTGTGTGTGTGTGTGTGTGTGTGTGTGTGTGTGTGTGTGTGTGTGTGTGTGTGTGTGTGTGTGTGTGTGTGTGTGTGTGTGTGTGCACACATGCATACCCTGGCTTGCTGTTGTTCTGCAGGGTCTGCAGGCGGGTCTTGACCAGATCCAGAGGCTGGAAGAGCAGCGTAGAGCAGGTGCCGCTGAGAGAGCCACACATAAAGGCTTTGAGAGCTGGGTGAGCCTGGGGAGACGGTGAGCCAGAGAGAGAGGAGAGAGAGAGAGAGAGAGAGAGAGAGGAGAGAGAGAGAGAGAGAGAGAGAGAGAGAGAGAGAGAGAGAGAGAGAAGATGGGAGAAAAACACAAAGCAGATGAGAACTCTATCTGACTGGCAGAATATGTGACCACTGTGGCCAACAGCAAACTGAGGGTCTCCCTAATGAAGTACAGGCCACCACAGTGGCAGACCTGGCAACCCAGGGAGAGCAGGTTGTGTTTATTCTGCTGACCTGTGGCAGACCTGGCAACCCAGGGAGAGCAGGTTGTGTTTATTCTGCTGACCTGTGGCAGACCTGGCAACCCAGGGAGAGCAGGTTGTGTTTATTCTGCTGACCTGTGGCAGACCTGGCAACCCAGGGAGAGCAGGTTGTGTTTATTCTGCTGACCTGTGGCAGACCTGGCAACCCAGGGAGAGCAGGTTGTGTTTATTCTGCTGTCAGGCAGAGACAGAAAGTCACTTCCTGGCTGTTACACTGTGACAGATAAAAAGATGTGAGAGAGAGACTTATCTTGAGGATAGGTAGAATTTACCCAGAGTTTGATCATTTTTCTTCATTCAAGACATTCGTATACCGTATTTGTATATTTGCTCTATTTGTATGTGTGTGTTTTTTTAAATATAGTTATTTAGATTATTTTTTTAAATTCCCAGTCAAGTTTACCGTTTAATGATGTCATTTTGGACAATTAAGTTTTTTGTTAAACTGTAAAATATCCTGTCTTCATTGCATATCTTTGTCAGAAGTGTTTGATATTTGAGGGATCATTAAAAAAAATTTTTTGTTTATGTACGTATATATATACGGTTTTAATTTGACAACAAAAACATTCTAAATTGAACCCCAGCTCACTTCCTGTTGCAGTGTTTGCTATGGACAGGAAAAAAAAGAAAAGAGAAGCAGAGCAGGACTGACTGTGAAATCCGTCTATACTGTATAAAGAATATTGGCTGATATATCAATATTGGAATTTAAACTGCCGAATATCAGTATCGGCACCAGAAATCCAGTATGGGTTACTGCTAATTTGTACGACATGACATAAAATCGACACGACATGAAATTATGCTATTTAATATTTTATGTTGTGTCAGAAAGGTTCTTCACTGCAACACATACAGTAGGATACAACTTTCTCAAAACAACAGAAAATGTTCAAAGAATTAATTAATATGACAAAACTCCTGACACATTTCAACTAAATACATAATATACAGAGCTATAATTTGAATATCAATACAGTGGAATCCGCTTATAGTGATCACGGTTATTGATCAAAAAGCTTAGACCCAAATCATTCCACATGCTGTTTAAATAATTTCCTTATAGTGATCAATACTCTGCTTACAGTGATCATTTTGGGCCTTGTCAGTCACACCTGAGAACAATGGGGTACCAATTTAAAACTACAGTAATTTTATTGTTTCTTTGCTTACAAACTGCCAAAAAATGAGCCAACGAGATACAGCAACAATATGTGGTGCATGTCTCTGTGTATATTATGGAGAGATCGCAGCATCTGTCTGTCAGTCTGAAGAGATGGTGGTGTCTCTGTAGTGGCTATTTATCAAAATGTCAAACTAAACTTTAAATAAAACTTACAATAAAGGCCACTGATGCACCATGTCAGTTGGGTTCGTACTCAGGCATCAAGAAGTTCAATGTCCAGTCAAGTTCCATATTTTGGGTTGTTTTATTCTCCATTAGTGCAAAATCAAACAGACAGGTACAGCTGATCCTGCTGCCTCTCTCTTGCTCTGGTAAAAAACCATGTCCCTTCAGTGGTGCATCACCTGACATAAGACACACCCACTACTTTTATACTACCCCACAAGTGCTTCCTGGTGCCCAGTCCCCCTAGTGTCTATAAACATAAAATACAACAAACTAACAAATAATAATGGAATAATCAAACTAATGAAATAGCTCCAACACACCGGCCCCTAATTGTGTAAAATATAAACACAATTACAAAATAAATTTCAATGGAGCTATGAATAAACACATTATCTCAATAATATGTGGTATGTGTCATGTATTTTAGATCAACTAAATCTTCTCTTCTTCCTGTGAAAAGAGAAAGGTTAAGTTTAGCTTGTATTGTTCTAGTCTGTTGCCTCCAGTAGCAAACAGACCTTTGTGATAGGTCTTTCCAATACACTGTGTTTTGTTTGAAGCCGTACAGTGCGCACTAGGCCTTTAGCATCTGGTTTAGCCTCCAAAACTTTGCCCATCATCCAAGAGCTTCTGGGAGCTGTAGCATCTGCAATGATGACAATGTCTCCAGGAGTGAGACTTCTTCTTACTCTGGACCATTTCTGTCTCTCTTGCATTATAGGCAAGTATTCTGAGATCCACCGCTTCCAAAAGAGGTCAGCAATATACTGCACCTGCCGCCATCTCCTCCTGACATATAGATCTTTTTGCTCAAAAAGTCCAGGTGGTAAAGCTGGTTTTCCCTTTAAGAGAAGGATGTGATTAGGTGTCAAAGCCTCCAAGTCATCTGTTTCATCAGAAACCTTTGTAATAGGTCTGCTGTTCAGAATGGCTTCTACCTCACAGAGCACAGTGTGCAATCCTTCATCATCGAGTGATTGTTGGCAGAGAACAGAGTTGAGCACCCTCCTCACTGAGCGTATCAGGCGCTCCCATACGCCACCATGATGGGATGCTGCTGGGGAATTAAAGTTCCATGTCACTCCATCTTGTACTAGTGCACCTTGGATCTTATTGTGGTTCAAGGCAGCCATGGATTCCCTCAATTCTCTATTGGCTCCAACAAAATTTGTACCATTGTCAGATCGTATGCTAGATACCTGTCCCCTTCTGCAAATGAATCTTCTGAGAGCATTTATACAGGAATCTGTATCGAGCGTGTATGCTACTTCAAGATGCACAGCTCTACTTGTCAAGCAGGTGAATATGACACCATATCTTTTGAGAATACTTCTCCCTCTTTTGACATTGATGGGACCAAAGTAGTCTACGCCTACATTAGTAAACGGCGCTTCATCCGGCAATACTCTCTCCTTTGGTAGATTTGCCATCTTTTGCTCAGAGATCTTTCCTCTATGACGTCTGCATATGACACATTTGGTTATAACTTTTCTTGCAGCAGAGTTGGCATTTGTTATCCAGTATTTTTTCCTGAGATGGCACAGCATGTGATTCCTTCCTGCATGTCCTAGCTGTTGATGGATGTGGTGCAGAATGAGTGTGGAAACATGTTGATCTTTAGAGAGAATAACAGGGTGTTTAGTTTCTTCTGGCATTGCTGCTCTACTCAGACGCCCACCCACTCTCAGTACTCCGTTCTCCCATACTGGATCAAGTTTGTACAGCGGACTGTCTTTCTTGACATTAATGCCGGCTTTCAATAAGGCAACTTCATCTTTGAACCTCTGTCCTTGCACAAAACAAACAATTGCCTCCTCTGCCTTGGCATAGTCTTCAGCACACAAACCTTGTCTACTGATGGTGGTTTTGAAGGTGTGCATTCTTTTCTCCAATGTTGTCTTTTGTTTCTCTGGGTCATTTTCAATTGTGCTGATAGCAGCATGAATCTCTTTTCTCTTCTGTCTCAGTAGCTGGAGCAGTTGTCTCAGCCTCAGAAACCAGGCGACAGTTGTTTTCACCTTCATCCACGTTGAGAAGTAATTAATTAGATAATTGGTATGATTGTCTGTGTCTTTGGCAATGAAGTTGACTGCCAGGTCTCTCTTAACCTCCAGGTCATCAGACGAAATCACATTAAGATCCAAGACACTTTTAGGCCATTCCTCTTCAGGCCTAGAGAGAAACTTGGGACCACAAATCCATCTTTTGTTTGTCAGGAAGTCATCCACTTTCATTCCCCTGGATGCTTCATCAGCTGGATTTTCCTTTGAGCCAATATATCTCCATTGTTTGACATCGGTTGCTTCTCTTATGACAGCTATTCTATTTGCAACAAAGGTGTGAAAACGCTTGGTTTCGTTGCTGATGTATTTTAAGACTGTTGTACTGTCTGTCCAAAAAATTGATCTTTGCAGTTGAAGTTGCAACTCTGTCTGGAGCATTTTATCAACTCGCACAGCGAGGACAGCGGCTGTTAGTTCCATACGGGGAATAGTGGTTTGCTTTAGTGGTGCAACTCTGGCTTTTCCAAAGAGGAAAGAAACATGCAGCCTTTTGTCACTGTTCTCCAACTTTAAAAACGACACAGTGCCATACCCCTCCTGACTGGCATCAGAAAAGTGGTGCAACTGTGCACTGATGGGATTTCCAAAATCTGTGGGTTTGAAGCAACGATCCACTTTAAACTCTGCTATTCTTTCAAGACCCTGTAGCCATTCAAACCACTGTTGAGAGAAGGGCTGTGGAATGTTTTCATCCCAACCATAACTCCTCTTGCATAATTCCTGTAACATCAACTTAGCTGGCAGAGTAAAAGGGGCAAGAAATCCCAGGGGATCATACAGGGAACTAACCACTGACAGGATGCCTCTTCTTGTCTGTGGTCTTTCTTGCACTGTAGTTCTAAACTTGAACTTGTCAGTATCCATACACCACTGAAGTCCAAGCGCTCTCTCCAGTGGGAGGCTGTCTCTATCCAAATCAAGCACTTTCATTTCCTTTGCTCGGCTTTCCTCTGGAATTGATGTCAAAACAGTGCGGTTGTTGCTTGTCCACTTTGAGAGGTTAAACCCTCCTTTATGACATAGATCCGTCACGTCTCTCACCATCTGTATTGCTTCCTCCTCTGAAGGCAAAGACTTTAAGCAGTCATCAACATAGAAATTGCAGTTGATGGTGCTGACCACTTCTTTAGAAAACTGTGATTGGTTGTCAACTGCGGTCTTCCTTAGTGCATAATTCGCACAGCTTGGTGATGACACAGCTCCAAACAGGTGAACGGTCATGCGGTATTCAACTGGAGCTTGCTGGGTATCCCCCTGAGGCCACCACAGAAAACGGAGAAAATTTACGTCCTTTTCTGAGACTCTGACCTGATGGAACATCGCCTGGATATCGGCCATCACTGCAACAGGCTCCTGTCGGAATCTAATAAGGACGCCAATGAGAGAGTTTGTGAGATTGGGACCTGGTAACAGTTGGCAATTAAGTGATGTTCCCTTGTACACTGCTCCACAATCAAACACGACTCTCAACTTTCCTTTCCTGGGGTGGTAAACCCCGTGGTGTGGAATATACCAGACCTTCCCATCACTCTGATTCAGTTGGTCAGCTGGAACAATCTCAGCATAGCCTTGATCGATTACATCACTGAGGAAAGATGTATATTCCTCTTGTTTTTTTTTCATTCTTTCCAAACTTCCTCTTCAGGCTCAACAGGCGCTGTTCTGCAATACAGCGGTTGTTTGGTAAGGTGAAATTTTCATGTCTGAAAGGAAGGTCAAGGGAATAATGGCCATCTTTCAGCACTGTCGAACTGTTAGCAACATTCATAAACTTAATGTCTTCTCGCGACATTTCAGCCTGTTCCTCTGATGACCTCTCACTGAAATCGTGGTTATATTGTTTAACCAGCATTTCTTCAAGTTTTACAATGGAAATTCTATTGGTAGTTACAGCAGAACAACCAATTTGTTTCCTGCTGTCGTTTCCACCTCGAAGTGGGCCATTGAGAACCCATCCCACTTTGGTTCTCACAGCATAGGGTCCACCTCCCTGGCTATTAACCACTTCCCATGGTTCCATTACCACTGCTGCGTTTGTTCCAATGAGCAGGTCAATATCAGAGTCAATTTCATGGAGTTCAATACCCCTCAAGTATGGCCATCGATCAACATCTTCTTGCTTAGGAATATTCAGCTTTGTCACAGGCATACATTTTTGAGTGAAAGTATCAGGCAACTCTATGAAGTCATCTTTGCCCAATCCAGACACTTCCAAACATGATATGACATGACTGTCCACGGTCTTTTCCTGACCCATCGTTCTTAACAGAATGCGGGTTCTTCGTTGGCTCACATTCAACCGCTGCGCCAGACTACTTGTGCAGAACGTACCAGAACTGCCAGGGTCCAAGAAGGCATAGGTTTGTAATACCTTGTCTCCTTTGTGACTTTTCACTTGGACTGGGACAATAGAAAATATGCAGTCGTCCTCACCACCGGCCCCTATATGGCCACATGTCTGGGGTGTGGTAGTTGCAGTTCTTGCCACTGATTTAGTTGGCTGTTGTAACTGTTGTATGAATGTTCCTTTATCCTGATGCTCAATATGGAGAATTCCTGGGTGGTTTTGGTGACACACATTACACTCCAGTCGACTCTTACAGTCTCTGCTAATGTGGCCAACTTGCAGACAACCAAAACATATTCCCTTCTCCTTGATGAAGTTAATCTTGTCACGGTGAATTGTTCCTTTAAACTGGTAACACTTGTCCAATGAGTGACCAAGTTTCTTACAGAACAAACAGCCTTGATAGGTGGAGGGGGAGGAGCTTTCCCTTTTCCCCATCCATTCTGTTTTGGCCTTTCCCTCTACTGCAGTAACATTGGTGGCAAAACTGCTTCCTTTGTGTCCTTTTGTCTCATTTATTTGCCTTGGAGTGAAACCTTTGTTTACAAGTTGTACATCATTAATATTGCCAAACAAGGGATCTGTTGCAATCTTGACTTGTTTTTCAATAAATACAACAAGATCTGAAAACATGGCCCTCTGCCCTCGCCGCTCCTGTAGGTCACAGGCAGTGCTTCTCCACTTTTCCCGAAGCTTATAGGGCAACTTAAGCATAATACTTCTCATGTTTGATGGCATGTCCAATTCTTTCATATACATTATTTGTTCTGTTGCATTGCAGCATCCACGGAGGAAGAGAGCAAAAGCCTGTAATGCTTCAACATCTTCACCTTTAATAGGTGTCCAGCTGAAAACTTTGTCCATATAAGCGGATGAAATCTTTTGTTCATTCCCAAAATGTTCTTTGAGAAGATTTTTAGCTCTCTCATATCCTTGCTTTGGAGGAAGATGCTGGCAGCTTCGCACTATTTCTCGTGGCTGACCCCTGGTGTACTGTTCAAGGTAGTACAGGCGGTCACCAAAGTTGTTTGTCTTTTCCTCTACTCCATTTTCAAATGCTCTAATGAAAGCTTGGTACTGAAGAGCATCTCCACCAAACACTGGGATGTCTCTTGGGGGGAGAGAAGATGAGAGATTTTGTTGGACCAATAAAGTAGTGATGTCATTTTGTTTTTGCATGATATTGATAATGTCAATTTGATTGTTATCACTCTGCATTGGTGTGGGAGTGTGAACATAGCCCACTGAGCTTCTCTGTAGATGGGGATTGGCATGCATGCTGGGCCTCACTTGAGTGTCTTGTAGATGGGGATTGGTAGGCACGCTGGGCCTCACTTGAGTGTCTTGTAGATGGGGATTGGTAGGCATGCTGGGCCTCACTTGAGTGTTTTGTAGTTGATTTGTTGCTTGAGTGTGAGCATCGGATCCTGTCTTTTTTGAAACTTGTGTTTGTGTCTTTTCTTTTGGACGAACAACCAAGGGCAAAGGTGATAGGTCACTTGGGCCTTTTTCAGGAATGTATGCAGGTGCTGTAGGATTGAGATTACTGATGGTTTGAGCATTAGCCTTTTCAAAATAAGAGCGCATTCCGTCTGACACTCTAGAGCCGCTCCTTGATGCATTAGCCTTTTCAAAATAAGAGCGCATTCCGTCTGACACTCTAGAGCCGCTCCTTGATGCATTGGCTTCCAATACTTGGATTTTAGCATTAGCAGCTGCCATCTCTGTTTCCAATGCAAGTGTTTCCTTTTCTTTTCTCAGTTTTTCCTTTTCTTTTCTCAGTTGTTCCTCTTCCTGTCTCACTTGTTCCTCTTCCTGTCTCACTTGTTCCTCTTGTTCCTCTATCACATGTTTTTTCTCCAGTGCTGCAACACGTTCCATAAGAGCTGCCCTTTCAGCTTGAGCCTTGACGCGTGCAGATGATGTTGTAGACACCTGTGATGCACGGCGTGAGACATTGGAAATACTATCCCCAGGTCCAACTTCTTCCATGTGTGTCTGTGGCACACTCAAATCATGTTCAGAACCTTTGACATTTGGTTGTGCATATGGTTGACCAGCATCAACAAGCCATACTTTCACCTTGTCTACAAAATCATCATAGAGTGTCATTTTTGTGTGAAACCACTGCTTTTGTTTTTCCACTTCTTCCTGGGGTATGGGTAGATTCAGGAAAGATGCATGTGCAGTTTTTGCTTCCTCATAATACTTGATGAAATTGGACAATTCACATTGCACCTGTGTGACATTTTCATTGGATCCCAAAAGTACTTGAAGCACTTGCTTGCTTTTGCTTGCTTGCCTGCATTTTGATTGTCTTGTTGCTTGATACATGTCAATGTGGTACTCCAGACCTTTAGGAGTTAATTTGATGTCTCTTTTTTCTGATGGCATAGACATCTTGTCCTCTGCCTTATAGTGAGTGATGTCAGACATTTTGCACTTGCCCTTTAACACACACACACACCACCAACACTGCAGCACAACTACAAAATATTTCTTGAGACAATCACAAGCCCATGTATCAACACCACAACCAAACCAAATGCTAGAATTAATTTCAATAATGTATCATATCATTCAGCCCACAACTTATTTCAATACAGCAACTAAACACATTTCACACCAATCAGAGCCCACAGAGGAACACTTCACCATCAATCAAACAATCAGCACCAATCTGCCTAAACTCATTCATGCCAACACAATTAACACCCCCAAAGGACAAGTACTGAGCAGTGCAAACATGACCATCAACTCCAGTCGTTGTGCTGTTTTCCAATACAGTTTTACAGTCAATGCTTATCCAATGCACATACTATGTCTGGGTAGTGTTTCTTTATTGTGATATGCGTTCCTGCTTTGGCTTGGCTGAAATTGATAGTGGGGATCTTTTCCTTCGATTGGCGTGTCAGGTGAAGTTGATTGCCTTTGATGACGTTCATCCAACAATCCACATTTCCTCCAAAGAATCCAATGCTTAGTTTTCTTGTTACAAACTTCTTTCTTCCAAGGGCAGTTCCATTTGTTCCAAGGGAGCTTTACTGTCCAAGGGAGGTTTTTTACTTTATGTAGTGGCTATTTATCAAAATGTCAAACTAAACTTTAAATAAAACTTACAATAAAGGCCACTGATGCACCATGTCAGTTGGGTTCGTACTCAGGCATCAAGAAGTTCAATGTCCAGTCAAGTTCCATATTTTGGGTTGTTTTATTCTCCATTAGTGCAAAATCAAACAGACAGGTACAGCTGATCCTGCTGCCTCTCTCTTGCTCTGGTAAAAAACCATGTCCCTTCAGTGGTGCATCACCTGACATAAGACACACCCACTACTTTTATACTACCCCACAAGTGCTTCCTGGTGCCCAGTCCCCCTAGTGTCTATAAACATAAAATACAACAAACTAACAAATAATAATGGAATAATCAAACTAATGAAATAGCTCCAACAGTCTCTGTCTACACGAGACGACTCTCTTTGAAAGAGCTGGAGACCTAACTTACTAATAACATTCAGTAGGCTAAATAACGGAGCTGTCTGTTTCATTACTTTGTAATCTATTAATGTAATAAATATACAAAATGCCAATTAGATCGTAATCCACATGAGAAATAAAGAAAAATATTTTTTTTATAATGATCATCCGCTTATAGTGATCAATTTGACCCGTCCCAGGGTGATCACTATAAGAGGAGTGCACTGTAGTATACAAATATGATGTGTAGAGCCTTTCTACATACAAACAGCTGAGGCTGTAAACAGAACAACAGAGGCCAACTTCCCATATAGACAGAATCCAGTAGATATGATGCAGATGTACAGAGACAGAGAGAGAGAGACACACACACACACACACACACACACACACACACACACACACACACACACACACACACACACACACACACACACACACACACACACACTTCAGACACACAAACACACACAGGGGCTGTCGGGAAGAATCACGCAAGAATCGCGCTGAGGCTCCACGTTATCGGTGGTTATACACCTCATGGACAAACCGTGAAGACGGACGGACGCTAAATTTGGCCTAATTTGAAAGTTAATCTACAGATACTAAATATGCAGACAGACAAAAATGGAGGAACAGAGGAAATAACAATAAGCACAATATTGACAAGGACAATGACCACATAAAAGCTGCATGGCGTAAAAAACGATTTGCTTTACAATTACACGTGAGTACTGTAGATGCACTCACAGAACCAATGCATGATAACATGACACCACATAAGTAGGCTCTATACACTAACACTACATCTTCTCTACATGCTCCCAGGCACACATTTACACATACACAACAAACACATTCCATCTCCCCTACCTTCCCCAGGCCACTTGGAGAATCCTGTTTTTCCTGCATTTTGCCTCCTTTCTCCCTCCGACACTGCCGCTACAAAGATAATTATATAGAATAAACCTATCTCTCTCTCTCCCCTCCCTCTCTGCCTCTCTCTCTCTCTCTCACCAACCCATAACGGCTTGCTCCTTCTTTTCCTCCCTTCCCCCTTTCAGAGTCGAAGCAGAAGCTTAAGCTACGCCGCCGCTTTCTATAGGATTCTATATCTCTATCTGAAGCGACACACTCACACACTGAAAAGCTTGCTGCCAAATTCTGCCTTTGTCAAATGGCATGAGTCATGCAGCGGCAGGATATGTGGGGTGGCTTGTGTACGTTTGTGTGTAGACTGTAAATGTGGCTCACAGAAAGTGTATCGTAGTGGGAGTCTGTGAATTCTAGTCTCTTTAGGTGGCCACCACCTACCTATACACCTGAAATCATGCATCCCATTGGCGATGGCACGTGAAGAGATTTACACTTACTTCATCCAATCAAATTTCTGAACCATAATCATATTTTCTTTAAAGAATAACTGCTGGTGATTTAAGACACTGGATTTCAGTGCTTCTGCAGCTGCTGGAGCAACGATCAAATCAAGTCTGCAGCATGAAAATCAATCTACCATTGCTGTCATGCCCTCTAGATAGGCAATGACCCTTTGGAAAAAGGTGCCATGGCAACAACATACACAGTGATGGACAAATGACATGCTGCCAGAGGAAAATTGGTTCGTTCATTTGGATGCCTTTTCAGCAGATGGTTTCAGGCGAGTGGCAGTGGTAGTCGTTTGTTATTATTGGAAGCATATTGGTGTGAACATTTCCATGGTAAGGAGTTCAGGTCCTACTGGTGCCTGGACTGAAGGTCTTACTGGTGCCTGGACTGAAGGTCTTACTGGTGCCTGGACTGAAGGTCTTACTGGTGCCTGAATGCATCAGGTCCCACCCAGACTGACGTTGTTTGGATGTGCCTTTCTATCGCTCACACCCACCACCACCACCACCACCCCCACCACCACCACCATCATCATCATCATCATCATCATCATCATCATCAGTGGATGAAAAGGGTTTTGCAGTAGTAACACTGGTTGTCTTTAATATCAAGCCACCCCCCCCCCCCCCCACCCCCTGCAATTCCAGCCATTTCAACGGTGAGATTGGCCCATGACAGCCAGCAGGTGTGCGCTTACCATTGCCAACTCCATCTTGGAGGTGGATGCTGAGCCCGTGTGCTGCTGAGGGGACCGAGGCTTCTCCTCTGATGCCGTTTTGAAGCTGGATGGTTTCAACCACAGCTAACGTCGTTACAGCAAGGGACAGATCAGACGACAGCCATGAATTACAGTTCCAAATAAATCCGCCTGCTACAACTCCACAGAAAACTAACGTTACCGTATGTTTTGAACTAGAGTTAGCTTTAGTTAAGATGCCGTATGGTGGTGGGTGATGAAGCGAGGTCCAGAATGGCATGAAGTGTTGTTGTTGGCTAACGTTAGCAACCCGGCCGGCTATGCTAGAAGAGAAGTGATAAGTAAATAATAAATAACGTTACTGGTGAAGTTACTTCTAGCTACTGTACACAAACGTGGTGTGAAGCCTCTCTCTATCTGACTGTCACTTTGTTTTGGAAAAGAGTGACTCAACCTTCACCCACACAGAGTGTAGCTAACGCTAGCTAACAGCATTAGCATGCTAGCTGCAGTCTCCTCACCTGACTTTGGTGTCTGTTAAGGACTGGAGCTGATGATGATGGTCGCTCCACTCAGTTCGAAAAACGCCATGATTTATAAGCCAGTGCAAAACTTTGCGAAAACTACGGTAGAGTCTTTGTTCAACAATGTCATGCTACGTATGTGGACCATCGATGTGGTTTGACAGCTTGCTCGGTAGCTAATACCGTAAGCCCACTTCTTCAATTCTGGTCCCCGGCGTCTCGTTCTGGTAGCTAACTTTAGGATACCTATCGGCTATCGCGCGCTGTTTAGTATTTAAATTGTTATTTAGGTTATGTCCTCCTCGCACAGACAGTGTCATCGGTGTCCCTTTTTCTTCTTCTTTAAAATAGAGCTAACGCCAGGTATGCGTGTGAATGATGCCAGTGACTGCTGTAGACTCATTGACTGCACTACTACCCTAACCTGACGCTGCCAGATGGATGTAAGTTCGTTCACATTTGTTTCACAATTTGTGGAACAATGCCGCCCCCATCTGGCGGAGTCAGGCTACTACCCCCCCCCCCCCCACACACACACACACACACACACACACTTGACTATTTCATAATCTATATTCTTGTGTGCTTTCTGTTTCTTTTCCGTTAGGTAGGCTACTACTTGTATAATTGGAGAGCTGCTTGTCCACTGTGTGTGCTTTGTCCGGATCCGAGTTTCAAGGCGCAACATTGCTCCAATAATCGCCTCTGAAATTTGCCAAAACACTTTTCAGGGGTCTGGAATGAATCTGTTGCAAAAAACAAAAACAAAGCAAAAAACAGCCCACGCCAATGATGTCACCATGATGTCACTCGAGTGATATCACTGATGACATCACAATTGCTTGAGTGACATCACTGACATCCATTGACCTGACATCATCATTGATGACAACACAATTGCTCAAGTGACATCACCCTATCAGCCTAACCTTATCTTTCTTAATCTTACTACTATAATTAGATAGCTCTCGGTCCGGTTTCAAGGCGCACCGTTGCGCTGATTGTCTCTTAAATTTGCTAAAATACTTCAGGGTTCTGGAATGAATCTGGGACCCAAAAATGTCACGTCCAGTGAACTGATGTCATCAACTGAGGCAGGGGACCTTAGCCATCCCTTACAAATGTAACACCGTAAAAACACCAGTTTTTAAATCATTACTTGAGTGATGAAGCAACTTTAATTGTGGTATGTTCCAAAGCTCTAGTTTTCTTTTGCACATCTTTACAGTATTTCAGTCCTTGAGTCTTTGAGGTGTTCACAACAGATTGGGATAAAAATACAAATGCAGAGTATAATTTGTCAATTTATTTCAATACGGCATCTGATAAAATAGAAATAGAAAACATTGGCATCAATATAATTATATAATTTCTTTGACAATACAGTATTGGGCATAGTATCATCCTTGACCTCAAAAATATGCTGCAAACCATTGCAAAACTCATGTGCAGATAGAAGCCCCTTTTTCTAGAGTAAAGTGAATGACTATAATGTATAATGACCCACCACCAAAAAGTGTAAAACCAGTGACAAATGGTACATCAGGCTAGCTATCCTTTGATAGCTAGTCTGGAAAATAAACATTTTCCATTACCTTGCAGTTTCGTTTTCTTTTAACTCTGTACCATGCTCAACAACAACACATTCCAAATCATTCTTCGGTCCAAATTTTCTCTGTTGGCAGTGTGCAATTTTGGTGGGAGGTAATAAATGATTTAGCTGAGAACACAGTGGGGAGAACATGTATACAGCACAAACACATGTTTGTTTGTTTACATGTACCAACACTATCAGACTGCATGTGAAGGACATTTTACTACTGCATCAAAACATCCAGAAGACCCAAAATTGTGTGCTAAACAAAGCATAAAACGACCAATGTGTTTTCAATATGGCAAAGTAAAAGCATATAAACCATAACAAAGTGACTGTGACAATGACTTGATATAAGAGCAGTATAATTCTGGCAAAGTAGAAAAATAGAGCAAGAAAAAGTATTTGGAAAGAGATTGTATCAAAACAAGTATGACTCACATTCACCGATATGAGTTCGATGATTTGGCCAAATATAACGATACATTCATGATATGGAATGTAATAATAAGGCTATGGGACTGACGTCAAGGGGAGCAAAAGGCTGAATCCTTTTTTAAGATCATTGTCTGATGGCTTGTACGGTTATTGTGTAGCTATCTTTGCGTGTTGATTGACAGCCGACTGTCGCTCTGTCCCGTTCACTCGGGCGCGGGTTCGGACGCCTCGGTCTGCAAGTCTGCATCCTCGTCACTGTCCAGGCCGGTGCGGGTGAGGGCACGTCGCATGGTGAAAGGCAAGTCCCCACGTCTACAAAACAAATAAGAGTCGGTGGTCATTCCAGTTACCGTGGAAAATGTTGTACGTTTAATGGGCAGGTGTATGAAAAGTGTATAAGAAGTTGCAGTATGTAACAGTTGCACAACATGAAACAAATTTTTAACCACCTACACCAGCGAACTTGTTGGCTGGACAGTCAATGAAAAAGGAAGTCACTTTAGATAAAAGGTGTAGACATTATTACTTGAAAGGGTAGAAGACGCTACCTGAGCTTGCTCTTCAGGCTGCTGACTTCTCGGTTCATGGCGTCCGCCGACTCGGTGGCGTCGTCCAGCTCCCTCTGCAGCTTCCTGCGGTAGGCGTTGGCTCTCGTGACCTCCTCCTCGGCCTCCTCCAGCTGACGCTTCAGCTGGCGCATTCGGGTGTTCAGCTTGTCTGCCTGGGGAGAGAGGATTCACAGAGCGGGTTGAGCCTCAGCGCATCACCAACGTCAACGCTACAGCAAGCTCCACAAGGATTCAAGTCCACATCATACTCAGGGTGGCAAGCTCGGGGTTGGACAGATGACGTCGCGGAAGTGATACTAAAAGCTGTAGATCCTTGAATGGCCACTTGAGGTTGGCTCCAAAAGGGAGTCATTCCCCGTTCACCCCCATGTTAAAGTGCCCGACGTTACAACAGGATTAAACATGTTTACAGCTTGGTTCAAAAAAACGGTTTTGGTCTCTATAGCTAATTTCACCTTTCATGACAACTGTGAATTGTTATACAACTCACCTAGTAGATAGAAAAGATGATGTTTTGGGCTTGATTGAGAGGTCACCCGTCCAATGATCGTACAGCTTACCGATCATTGCGCTATTGGTCCGCGGACCAATAACGTGTTCGGGCTGTCTAAACTAATCCGGGTGCTCCCCACTTTGCTTTGTGTGCGTTTCCTATAGACGGTTTTAACTTGACAACAAAAACATTCTAAATTGAACCCCCGCTCACTTCCTGTTGCAGTGTTTGCTATGGACATAAAAGACAAAAAAACATTCAAGTGCAGGACTGACCATTCCGTGAAAACTGTCTATACAGCTGAGCGGCGAAAACAAAAGTAACGATGTCGAGTGAATATTTCTGCAGTTTGCCGAATGATGAGAAAAAGGAAGTGCTGTGGGGTTGCGCTCTGGTGAAAACCGTCTATATCTGAGTGATGAAAAGGAGGACAGGTGATGAGGCCTACCTGGTCTTTGTGCTGCTCCGTGTTGCGCCGCTCATCATCGACCTGCAGCATCGCCTCCTTCAGCTTCTTCTCCGTCCGCCTGGCCAGCCTGGACGCCTGCTGCCGCTCCCTGACACCACCACAACAAATGGCCTTGAGCAATTCACAGAGTCGCTGTTCCCAAAGCTAGAAGAACTCTATCTGATTCGCTTTCAAACATCCCGAGTTTGCCCACTTAACTGACTCACTGCCCTCATCTTTCCTTACTGAACCTATAATACATGGAAACATATTGCATCTAGGCCATCTCAAACAAATGCAAAACTCTGAAAGGATTACCGTAGATCTACTACGAGAAAAGACAAACCCAAACTGGTCATCGCAGACAGACAGATGCTACAGAGAAATTTAACCCTTTTGAAAGAAAGAAAAAGGTACAGGCCCAGTTGCACAAAGCACCTTAGGTTAAGATTTCCCTTAGCATCAGAGTTAAAGTGTCCATAAAATAGAACCGGCTGGACAAAACACCTTTAAATATTGTGCTTATGTTTTCCTTAAAATGTTTAACCTTATGGAGAAGATTTAATGGTGTTTTGTGCAGCCGATTCCATTTTATGGACACCTTAACTCCGACCCTAACGGAAATCTTAATCTAAGGTGCTTTGTGCAACTGGGCCCTGGTGTTCTTTAAATCACGCTCCATATTTCTTTGGTTGATTGACCGTGTGACCAGTGTGACCATATTACCACACGGCTACTGGGCAGCGGCACTCACTTTGACTCGATGTCCAGCTGCTCTTCCAGCTGAGCTATCTTAGCCTCCAGGGTGGCGATAGAGGATTTGTACTTGGACTTGATGGTTCCCTCAAGCTCCTGCAGCTTCAACTTCAGCTCCTTGTTCTGGCGGTCCAGCTGGGAGCGCGCCCCCTCCAGTCGCTGAGAGGTACTACGCTCTGAAGCCACCTCTGTCGTCAACTGCTCAGTCTGAGGTCACAGACACACAGAGGGACACATACAGTTGAGATACAATGTTTAAAGTCAGCATATCTTAAAGTGCTAATCTGACAAATTAAGTCTGCTTGTTATTTTTTTGTCATTACTGCTAAATGGTCATTGCTGTGGTTGTTTCTGAACTGCACTTTCCAGCGACCACCTGTCAATCAAACACTGTATCCAGTACAATTGTTCTTTTCTTTGTTTCTTCTCCTTTGTGTATTTCACACCCAACACTTCATCAATTTCACTTTCTACTGGACTCCAGCAATGAAACTGCTGCTCTTGCTCGCAAACTAAAGGCAGAGCAATTAATACAGGTGAGATATGCCCTTACCTGCAGGGTGGTTCTCCTCAGGCGGTCGTTGACCATCTCGGTGTTGACCTGCTCCTCCTCCAGCTCCTCCTCCAACTGGGAGATACGAGCATCCAGCCTCCTCTTCTCATCTGCCGCCAGAGAGCTGGCGAGGAGGAAGTGAGGAAGAGAAGTGGCAGGTCATTTGGTGGGTCGAAAGAACATAATTTTCCTCCCAACGCAAACTGCGCATCCAATTCTTTTTTTATTATTATTATTCTTCTTTCTGATGTCCCCCCCAATTGTAGTTGGCCAATTTCCCCCTGCTGTCCCGGTCATGGCTCCACCCCCTCTGCCAATCTGGGGAGAGTTGTAGACTAGCACCATGCTCCCTCTGATACATGTGCAGTCGCCTGCCGCTTCTTTTCACATGACCACGATGAGTTTCACTGGCAGGATGTAGCGCGTGGGAGGATCACGCTATCCCCCCAGCCCCCCCCCCCCCCCCCCCCCCCAAAAAGGCACCCCAGCCGACCAGAGGAGGCACTAGTGCAGTAGTCTCAGCGCCAGACCCATGAGAGTTCTTACTCTCATCATACACTACATTACTGCACGCTGCAGATCTCTCTCTGGGTCTGGGACACTGCTACTCCAAAAACCTGTTTTGGAATCCTGGCCAGTGATTGGTTGCGCCAGAATCCTGGGGCCACCAATCAGTAACGACTTTAGCGATCAACCACGCCCACCCATCCAACAGCATAGACTTGGACCATGATGTATGGATGAAAATGAGGATTGTGATTTCTCCCACATGAAAAGTGAGATGAGATAAATGCATCCTGTGTGTTGTAGCTGTTTGTAATCGTGTGGTCCTCACCTCTTGGCGTTGAGGTTGTTAATCTCGTCCTGAAGCTCATCTCTCTCGGTCTGGGCCTGTCTCTTCACTCTCTCTGCAGTGGCCAGGTCCTGGAGGAAGTATTGGTAAGACTTCAATGCCTCATAACTGCTGAGGCCACTGGGGCAACTATCTGTACACAATCTGCTGAGTATTTACTTTCCACAGAGAGAAACCAAACTAACAGAGCGTACTGATATGGAACTCTCAGTTGTGCTTTTCCAATGTGACTCTTATACCTCCTGGAGCTGCATGGCATCTGCCTCCATGATCTTGACCTTCTTCTCGTTCTCCTTGGCCTCATTGAGAGCCTCATCCCTGGACAAACGCAGCTCATCCAGCTCTCTCATCAGCTCTTTCATCTGGGCCTGGGGGGCGGAGTTACAGACAGCGGTGCACAAGTTACACATCGCACCATGTGACGGGTTCATTCATTTCTAATGACCACTTCTCACAACCAGTGCACATTGTGTGTGTGTGTGTGTGTGTGTGTGTGTGTGTGTTTGTGTGTGTGTGTGAGTGAGTGAGTGAGAGAGTGAGAGAGAGAGAGAGAACATTTGGCTGCTGTTAAGCATGCTTCTAATCTTTCCTTATACAGTATGTAAACACTAGATGGCAGCAAGGCTTAGTTTTAGGGCAGTGAGGCACAGTTGATCTCTTCTGCCATCAACTCATCTAAAGTGTCAATGATTTCACAATCAAACGTGGATGAAACCGAAGAACAGACTGATAATGATCGTTCATGGGTCTTAAACATGTTAAAGTCATGCCAAAAGAATAAACCCAAGAAAAACAATCAAACTTTGGCTCACTTTCCCAGTACAAAATGATCTTACCTTTGTGTGTGTGTGTGTGTGTGTGTGTGTGTGTGTGTGTGTGTGTGTGTGTGTGTGTGTGTGTGTGTGTGTGTGTGTGTGTGTGTGTTTTACCTGCAGTTTCTTCAGCTGTTTGAGGGCCTCATCACGGCCCTTGTTGGCAGCGTCGATCTGCATCTCAAGCTCTCCTAGGTCCAGCTCTAGTTTCTTCCTGGCTGACAGGGCCTGGGAGCGCTGCCTGCGCTCGTCTTCCAACTCCACCTCCATCTCACGCACCTGGAGGGCAGTCACACCAATATGGCTCTTTGATTTCTTTCTGATTTAGTCACTATGGTTCAACAATCTACCGACAGTATTTGTGTATTAAATGTGATCAACTGAATACAGAAGACTTCTTTCTACCCAAAGCATAGGCAAACACCAGTGTTGTAGTCGAGTCAGAGTGGACTCATTTTCAGGACTCGTGAAACTGACTTTTTTTTAAATTATACTTTTTTTATATGCCCTAATAATTTGGCACACAATTTTTTTTTCAAGATTTTATTTTGTAAAATTTGGCACAGGATATTGAGAGCTATATTGATACTGTGACATTATTCAATTTTGTCCAAGGGCAAGCACGCGTGTTCCACCTACATGCGGAGTCACGCATTCCGGTAATGGGAACTTAATTCGGACTCCTCTTTATTGACTTGGACTTCGACTCGAAAACTGGGGACCTAAGACTCGACTTGGACTCGAGATACAGTGACTTGACTACAACACTGCCGAACGCACAGAGCATCTTGAAAAAAGTGACAGGGGATTGCCATTTTGGGGCCTCCTTTCCTACCTGTTTGACCAGCTGTTTCCTCCTCTCCTCTCCCTGCTCGTCTCTGGCCTGCAGGTCGCGGTCAAACTGGGCCTTCATGGCCTGCATGTTGACCTCCAGACGCAGCTTGGCGTCCTCTGTGGCCTGCAGCTCATCCTCCAGCTCCTCCAGCTGGACTCTCATCTCCTCCAGCTGCTGGTCCATCACACGCTTCGCCCGCTCCAGCTCGTGCACCTGTGGAAGAGGAGCTTACATTGTCATTTGTGCCATTTCTTAATCCTGACTTCTGCCCAGATGAATATTGTCAATTTTTATTACTTGGAAAAGCTACCAACGTATCATTGTCTTTAGAGTAAAGTTAGGAGCAGCTGGAAAAAAGAGAGAATTATAATGGCTTCCAAATCCTGAGTCATTATGGAAGAAATTTCTAGTGTTGAATCTTCCGCAAAAATCACTTTACAGTCTAAGCCAGACCCAAGCCAGAATGATGCCAGTGTTTGCTCGTACACCAGGCCTGTTCAATTAGCAGCTCACGGGCCACATCTGGCCCGGAAGCAACCTCCAAGTGACCCAGGGAGCAAGCAGACAGCTATGAGGTAACCAAGGTCCGGACCTCGGACCTTGGTTTGACGGGCTCTGGTAAGCTCAGTGTTTAAGCTACAACTATCAGAAACTAGACATCCAGACAAATATGTAGGTACCAACCAATGCTAGCTCATGGGGAAGCGGGTGTAAGATAGCCGATCGGCTACGTTTTTGACAAAGGTACACTTCGGCTGCTGAAAATGTGCGGCTCATACACGATTCCTGGTTTTAAAATCTGGCTCAATTGAATTTGTAATTGAATAGCACTGTCTTACACTCTTGCCAACATCGTCCTTGGAGGAGACCAAGTCTTCCATCTCGGCCTTGAGCAGCTTGTTGGCCCGGTCCAGCTCGTCCTTCTGGTCTCCCAGGGTTTCCAGGTCACGGGTCAGTGTCAGGGCACGCGTTTCCTTCTCCCTGGCCTCAGCCTCGGCCCGGTCACGCTCCTCAGCATACTGGGTGGAAATGGTCTTCTCCTCAGCCAGCATCTAGAAAAGGGGAAAGCAGGAAGGAGAGTCCACATTGAATGACCTCATGTGGAATGAAGTATGTTCTACTGGGCTGAATTAGGTCGAACTGAAGCATTCAAGTAGGTCGAGGCATTTTGCGATCTAATTTCTAATCGTTATTTCTTTCAAACTACAGTGACAGACCATACGTAGCTTGTCACAGTGATAATGTCTCTGCCTTGCGGATACAATACCTGGTCAAACTTCTTCTGTTTCCTCTCCAGGTTGGAGACGATCTGCCTCAGATGGTCCTGGTCCACCATGAGGTCGTCCAGCTCCTGCTGTAAGCGGTTCTTGGTCTTATCCAGCTTGTCATAGGCAGAGGTCTTCTCCTCCAGCTGCTGGGCCACGCTGTCCATCTCCCGCTGGAGACGCTTGCGGCTCTCCTCTGCACCCTCCAGGGACAAGGCCTCCTGCTCCACCTTCTTCTTCATCTCTGCCAGCTGAAGACAAAAGCCAAGCGAGAGGGAGGGTGAAGAACAAGAGTCAGTCAAGTGGCAATGGAGTGTGGGCACGTCGAGGGAAAAGGTGACTCCTAACTAATAGAGAAACATGGTTAACTGGAAGGAAATGAACTCTTGTGTGAATTGCCACCTGACCAAGGGTTAACCAAAGACCTTATTTCAGGCATTTAACCAAATCCCATTAAAATAAAATAAAAAAAACATTGACTTTGAGACGAGGAAACTAGGCGATGCCAACTTGTGGGTTTTAGGACTCATTCCTGCGGCAGAGTAGACTACTGACCTAAGACCAATAGTGTTTACATGACAATAAATACTAAAAACTATGACTAAAGAGGTAAGCTCTTGTCAGATCAGCACTCACACTACTATACACAGCCAGGGCTACAATACGACTACATTAATAGGAAAAGAACCAGTTAATATGTTAATGTCCTGTCATGACCTGTCATGACGTGTGCAATGTAAAGCAAATGCAAGGCCTTTGCGTAAGTGCACTGAGAAGACCGACCTGGGATTGGAGGGTGTACATCTGCTTCTCCACATTCTTCTTGCTCTCCTCCTCTTCCTCCAGCATCTCCCGCAGGTTGTTCTGATCGTCCTCCATCTGCCTCAGGCGGGTGGAGAGCGAGAGCTTCTGACGGGTCTCCTCCTGGAGCAGCTCCTGCAATGAAGAGCAGACCAGACGGCTCGGGAAAACACAGCTTCAACATAGTATGCATGTTTCTGTAGGTCGCCAGGCGGTAACATATGTGACGCGGTCTGGTGAAAGGGGTAACAAGTCGGTAACATACGTGACGCGGTCAGTTTTAGGATCACTAAATACTTATAATTTGTTAACAAACTAAGCTTGTTCACAAACTTTCAGGCCGATTTTCTCTGAATGGAGTACGACAATTCAAATAAGCATATCTTCTTCAACTATTTTCAGATTTCAATGTATGACACATCTGAAAGCTTACAATCTGCACTTTCATAATTGATTAAAAAAACAACCTTGGCCTATATCTTCAATTGAATTATGGCAGGGTTCCTCAAAGTGCGGTCCGTGGGCCAATTGCAGCCCTCGAGATGTTATTTGGTCAGATTCTTGATAGGTTTACAGTGTTCCAGAGGCTGTAGTGGGCTCAGTTTTAAAGAGAGGGGCGTTGGTATCATATGAAAGTAGCATAATGTTGGCACTGTGTGTGTGTGTGTGTGTGTGTGTGTGTGTGTGTGTGTGTATGTGTGTGTGTGTGTGTGTGTGTGTGTGTGTGTGTGTGTGTGTGTGTGTGTGTGTGTGTGTGTGTGTGTGTGTGTGTGTGTGTGTGCGCGCGCGCGTCAGAAAACACAACACACATTTCTCACATGATTCACGACTGGCATGACTAGGCTATTAAAGAAAATATTTGTTTTGGAATTATTTTGTATTCAGTTTTTTGGCCGTCAGTCATCAAATCTTTAGAGAAGAATTAGAGAAAGTGAAAATGAGAGAACGGGTGAGAGAGAGTGTGTGTGTGTGTGTGTGTGTGTGTGTGTGTGTGTGTGTGTGTGCGTGTGTTCGTACCTGTACGTCCTGCAGCTGAGACTGCACAGAAGAGCAGTCCTTGCTGGCCTTGATGCTCTTGCCCTCCACATCACTTAGGAGGCCGTTCACATTTTCTAGCTCCGTCTAGACGAGAGGATCGAAAGAAAGAATGAATGTATGAATGAATGAATGAATGAATGAATGCCACATTAGCATGTCCTCTTACACACTCAATCCAGAGTGTGTAGAGACAGGGACTCTGTCCTGTGATCCAGAGTGTGTAGAGACAGGGACTCTCTCCTGTGAGTGAGCACCGTCCTTCAGATGAGACGTTAAACCGAGGTCCTGACTCTCTGTGGTCATTAAAGATCCCATGGGCACTCTTCACAAGAGTAGGGGTGTAACCCCGGTGCCCTGGCTAAATTCCCAAAACAGGCCTCCCTTCAATCATGGCCACCTAATCATCCCTCGTTACTTAATTGGCACATTCAGTCCTCAACTCTCCACCATGATAGCTGATGTGCAGTGTTGAGCGTTCTGGCGCAAACTGGCTGCCGTGCATCACCCAGGTGGTGGATGAGATGAGTTTCCCTCCCTCCCCTGATATGTGAAGTGCTTTGAGTATCTAGAAAGGCACTATATAAATCCAATCAACTATATTATTATTATGATTAAGAGTTTAATCAACCGTCCCACCAGGAAACCAAAGGTCAGACTCCAGTCCATCCGTACCTGCATCTTGGCCACCTTGTCGGCCAGCTCCTGCCTCTGTCGCTCACTCTCTCCATGCTTGACCTGGAGTTCTTGAACTTGAGCCTCTGCCTTCTTCCGGCGGTGTTCAGACTCCCCTTTGCCTTGTGTCAGGGTCTTCAGCTCAATCTGCGCCTCATTCCATTCGCTCTCCAGCGCCTGCTTGGCTTTCTCCACTGACACCTTGTTCTGGAGGGGTGGCACAGAAAAGAAAGACATGACTTGGGCTTGTCAGATGGTTTGGGGACCACTCCACCAAAGATAGAAGATAAGACGCTGCTTCTCAATTCTCAATTCAGATTTCTTTCCACTTGTTTTTACCCTCTTGGCCTGTTCCAGCTGCTCATTGAGCTCGTCAAAGGCCTGGTTGTGTTTGTGTCTCGTGTCAGCCATCTGCTCTTCGTGGACCTTAGCCTCGTCCTCCAGCACCTTCTTAAGTTGGGTAACCTCCGTCTCACGCTTGCTCCTGGAAGTGAATGGATGAAGGATGAGAGTATGAGAAAAGAGGAACAGAAAAGGAGTAATTACATCCATACAACCACATAAAAAATATATACATTTTCATATCCTAACAACCTCGTTATTGCCTTCAAATAGATATGATAAATCAGTGTATTTTCATATTGCTGCATAATATCATTCTGCATATCATATTTTGTTGTTGTATAACATACACCAACGTGAAAACGGCAACAATTATGCTTTCGATACCATCCTGGTTGCCTTCAAAGTAGGGCCTGAGAAACTGCTGTCATGGTACAACTTCCTTGTTAATGTTATCCTCATATAGACACCACAGCTCATCTTTCTTCTCACAGATTGTCAGATTCACATAATGGCAGGCAGTGAAAAAAGTGAAGAAAAAAAGAAGCAGTTTCAAGAAATTAAGTTGTGGGAAAAAAAAGACCACACAAGCTTCTCCAAACCCAGTGGAGATCAAGGTTACCTGAGCTCCTGCTGGGCTGCGGTGGTGTCCAGCGTGTCCTCCAGCTCGGTCTTCAGGGCCTCGAGCTCCTCTCCCAGGTCCCGGCGGTGTTTCTCTGCCTTGGAGCGGGCCTGTCTCTCCAGCTCCAGGTCCTCCTGCAGCTCAGAGATGTGGGCCTCCAGCTCCCTGACCTTCTTCTGGGCACTGTTCTTGGCTGCAGCCTCCTCCTCTATCCTGGAGTGGGAAGAGGAGGGATGAGATATACGCACTAGGAGGTAGGCTTAGCATCTTGGAAACGAGAACCGACAATTCATAATGCTGTATGAGATGGATTTTATAGCGGATGGTTGCCCACAATGCATTTAAAAATGGTTTTAGCAGCCTGTAGCTTTGAAAACTGTAGTTGTGATCATTTTAAATTCAACCTCAGCATTGTACAATCCTAGCATGATTTTGCCATTGAAATAACTGGAAAAACAAAAACTAAATATGAATGCCATAAAAAATATAGCCTACGCATTTGTTACAAATGTGTTAAGACTGCACAGAATCAGTATTCGTTTTGAATTGAAAAACTTTGCCGAAATGTCTGTGTATGGTCCTGACCTGGCCAGTGCAGCAAGCAGCTCCTCCTCTTTCTGGGCCAGCTGTGCTCTGAGCTCTGCGATCTGGGCCTGGAGGTCGGCCATCTGGTCATGGAGCTCGCTGGAGTCTCCCTCCAGCTTACGACGGTTCTTCTCCAGCTCTTGACGCCCCTTCTCCTCCTTTCTCAGGCGATCTGAGTGTCAGAGAATAGAGTAAATGGAAGTCCTTATTGTCTCAGCGGGTCAAAAGAAAAAACAAACAAACAAACAAACAAGAAGACCAAAAACAAAAATAGCTTATACAACAAAGACTTACCCTCTAAATCGGTGATCATGGCTTCGTGTTTATTCTTGAGCTTCTGCAAGCTCTTAGACTTCTCTTCCTCCTCGGTCAAGTTGGTGGTAAACTCTGAGATCCTCTCGTCCAGCAGCTTCTTCTCCTGAGGATGACAAAACGACGAAAGCTTACAGCCAACTACTTTTTCATGCTCATTAGTGCTCATCAGCCAAGCATAAAACAAAGTCTGTGTCTACAGTGTAGCTCAGTACATGCAGGCCATCTGTAATCCTTCACAGTTCAATCTGCTAGACAATAACCAGATACTTGACCAGGCCCGCGGGAAGTAGGGGTGCTGCAGGTGCTGCAGCACCCCCTAGATTTCCCCCCCCCCCCCCAAAAAAAAAAAAATTTTTTTTTTTTTTTTTTTTTTTTTTTACAAATGTAATTAAAAATATTTTGCAGTGCACTATGTTCCTTTCTTGTTTAAGAATGTTTCGGGAAATGAAAATGTAGCCTATTTAAATAGAATTATCAACAATAACAATCAAGGAAGTTACATGCTTGTAGGCTATAGAGAAGAAGAAGAAGCGCGCATGCACGCACACGTTGTGTTGAACCAACCAACAACCAATACGAATTGTTTAATCTGGCAATAAAGAAATGTGAACTTGACATGCTATTTTAATAGCCTACTCAAAAATGCACCTCCCACTATACAGCAAAGAGAGGAGTCAATGTTTCTTGATATATGCCATTCAGATCAGAATCATTAGTCTAATTAAGTTTGCTGATAATATTTCTATCTGTGTCATGTTAACTGGTGTATTTAGAGCAAATAGGGAGATATAGAGCATTATCATCATGCTATATATCTCCCTCTTTGCTCTGAATGAGTGAGAAAAGGAGAAAATACTGAATAATTACATCACAATAGTATCCTAATGTTAATTTAAAATGAGATATTCCTCTAAATATGGCAAAAAAATGTAAAAAAAAAACGTCAAATTTTTTTTCGGCGGGGCCCTTGCGGGCCCCACCGAGAGTCCCTTCCTCCCAGCACCCCCTGCTTAAAATTACTTCCAGCGGCCCTGTACTTGACTATACTACATACAAAAATTTCATCAACTAAACGAATGCATAAGCACACATTGATTATAGGCTAATAGAAAATATGTGTGTCTGTCAAATGCAAAATACATCAAGGCTAAATAAACATGGGGTTCTGTCGGACCTTGTTGAGCTTGTTGTTCTGGTCGTCCAGCACCATGAGATCCTCCTCAAACTTCTTCATCTTGGCGTCCATGGTGACCTTCTCCAGCTGAAGCTTCTGTCTGGCTCCCTCCTCCTCATCCAGCTGCTGCTCCAGGTCCTGCATGGACAACACAAGCAATTCCAATGTTTATCCCATCATTTGAAACATTTCCAAGCATAGTTGTGAAATAGCATTGACAACAAAAAACATTTTTAACTCTAAGAAAGAATCCGCCATCTGAAAAATGCAATAAATAAATAAATAAATACAATAAAATATAAAATCAATTTGTAAGATACGTTGCTTTTATTTTATTAAATTTTTTACTGTGTTTAAAGCAGCTACAGTGCGAGGAACTTTGATTTTGTGTTGTGTTTTAGAGACCCCTGTGGACAAAAGCAACAAGTGTTCTCTCCTTTCCTGAACACAGAGTCTCCTCCCGCTGTGACCAGCGGGTCGGCTGAGTTGTGACAGCTCCAGCCAGAACCCTCGCTGTTTTATTTACTGCATAAGGTGGACGTCATTGATTCATTCGCCGGCCGGAACAAAAATTACAACCAGTTTCACCCGGACGTGAACACAGGAAGTCCCACTGTTCGCACACAGGCATTTAGAAAAACGATATAGAAATGAACAATCTCCTCACTGATGGTCTCATTTGCTGATGTAGGTAAGGTGTGAGCCTTCAGTATTACATTTGAACGGTTTCATAGCCAGTTAAAAGTTCCTCGTAGCTGCTTTAAGTTTTTGGAGTGGATTTTTCCCATGACTGAAATCTGACTGACCGTGATGTTCTGTTGCATTTTCTTCCTCTCAGTGTGCAGCTGGGCGACCCTCTCCTCCTCCTCTTCCACTCGGGCCTCCAGGTCGTGGAGGATGTCCTCCAGCTCCTGCTTCCTGGTGGCCAGGCGGGCTCTCATCTCCTCGGCCTCCGCGCACAGCTCCGTCTCCGCCTGCAGCTGCTCCTGGAGGGCCAACTTCTCGCCGTTCAGCTAGCAGAGGGGGGAGGGGGGGGGGGGGGAGTGAGATTGGTTACTTATCTATGACGGTTACATCATATCAGTAAGAGAAGTTAAAGATACAATCTCAAAGATTTTCATGTGAATAAATGTCTGTTAATCTATCGCAGACTGAGTTAACACAATAGTGATTGAGCTTATGGCCCATTGATGGAAGCCTTTGCATTTTCAGTATTGCAGCATTTATGAGTGTCTGTGGTGACACCCCAGAGAGGGTAGGCGGAGCTAACACAATAGACTCGCTCTTCACGTTACTGTAGGTTCCCGACAACTCTTGTGTGAAGTTGGATAACAAGCTACTTTTCCCCCCGGTCTCTGCTAGCATTGCGGGTGGTTACTATGGCCGAACAAACTGACTAATGCCACATTATGCAACACTGTTTTTGATCCAACCTCCAATTACCACTCATCGCCATAGGTGTCGCCAAAGAGAACGAAATGAAAATCTTTGAGATTATCACTTTAACTCACTGAAACGAGTTGTCATAACAGTCATATTTTCATGAGTTAAGATCTACATGCGCCAGGTTTGGGGGTTGGCACACACGATCGAAACCAAAAATGCAAATCCAAATCTAAAAATAAAATCGGTCCACTTCACAGATACAGAAGACTATTACAAATTTGCTGCGGGAAGCTCATACCTGCTGTTGCTTGGTCTCAAACTCCTTGAGCTGCTGCTGGGCCTGCAGCTGTCTCTCCTTCACCTTTACCAACTCTTCCTCTTTGGCAAACATCTCCTCCTCCTGCCTGGTTACCTGCAGCAGGGGCTTCACCTGCAGAAACAAGCAAGCAGAAGGTGATACGAGGAGAGAATGAAAAGGCATTCTGAAGAAGACATGGTAGCAATGGCAAAAAGTCAATGTATGCCAAAATCTGACCTTCCTTCGTGTGTATATATATATATATATATATATATATATATATATATATATATATATATATATATATATATATAATTTTATCATATTGCATACAGTATGTTCATTAATCTTCCATCTGTACCTTGGTGAAGAGCCTCCACCACTGCCAGTTCCTGAGTTTGAGGTAGGCAGCGCAGTTCCTCTGGATAACCTTCATGGCTGTCAGCTGCTGCTGCCTCTTGGCAAAGGCTCTGGAGTAAACAAAAGAAAGTAAATAACATAAGACGTGTAACCAAACAACTATAGATTCTATACAGTCCCATGGCAATGAGAAACACCTAGTTATCAGTTATTATTTGATGTGATGTCAGCTCTCTGGCTCCATAGTTGATCAGCTGCCTTCATCTCCTCTGTGGTGCATAACCTTAGGCTGCTAGGCTCACTAGTTAAAGTTAACAACTAAACCATTAATAAGTAAACCATAGTAAGCATCGTTTATAACATATTACATAGAAGCACTGCTTATACAACATGAAATTAATGAATGAAACCGGGACAAGCACGCTTATCTTTACACAGTTTATCATTCTGATATGTCATGTGAATTCCTTTTGCAGACAAGAGGATAATGAGTTGTGTCACTTAGAAGACTTATTTGCTTTTATTCTATATTACTCAAAAAAGAACAGACATGATTGATTTGTACAAATTAGGAGGGAAGTGTTTCAACCCTGACTATATTTGGCTCTTGAAGACCACAACACCATGCCAACCATGCCATCACCATGGCAACCATGCCATGGTACAAACTAACAGACAGTTTCGATGAATGAAGCTATTCTGGTGTGGAACGTGGATGCCATGTCATTCATTCTACTTGCAGGCCACATGTGGCATACAGTACATCAATGTGTGTGTTTAGGATACAAAACTAATGTTTTCAGGGCTGTGGATCAAATGAGTCGATGCCTCGTACTTGCGGGCCACGTATCCCCGGCACCAGGCCTGGAAGCTGATGATGACGTCAGTGATCTTCATGTCCCTCTCCTCCTCCAGGTGGGCCAGGACCCCGGCTCTGAAGAACACTTTACTCTGGCCAATGCGGAACAGGTTGGGGTCCAGCTCCAGCGCTTTGATCTGAGATGGAGGAGAGACAGTGACTCACTCTCCTGGTGCTCAGACTCAGCTGGTGACTTTTAAGACTTATTTTTCGGTCTTACCATCAGCACACAGGCCTGTTTGCCATCCATAAAGCCTTTGGGAATGGCACTTGGAGTGAGGATCTCATACCTGAGAGACAAGGAAACAGTTACAGGAAGAGACAGGGAAGCACTTACAGGAAGAGACAAGGAAGCAGTTACAGGAAAGAGTATTTCCAGAAAATGTACATAATATTAACTTATTACTACCACTCACACTGCTGTATACAAGCTATTATGCATGTATGTATGTATGTATGTAAGCTATGTATGTAAGCTATTATGTATATCACATTTTCACTTTTTACTCAATAGTACTTGACAAGGATTGTAGGAGAAGGCACACATTACTGTATTGGCTACCTAACTTATATTCTATGTTATCGTTTCTTTTTATGGTATATTATTCCTATGCTTCGTATAATGTCCCTATGTTTATATTATTCCCTATCTGAGTGTGAAGCAACTGTAGCATGACTCAATTTCCCCTCAGGGATCAATAAAGTTATTCTGATTCTGATTCCAGAGGTACACAAGTCTCCCTTCAAATTGTGGATTAAGGAAGGCCATTTTAAATGTAAACCATCTAAATGCAGTAAAAGGTACAAAGGTCTAAAGCTAAGTCTAAAACTGAAACAATATGTAAAACACCAGAAATGAGAGTAATCTGCGTATGCATGTGTGTATCTCCTACTGTTTTTTGTTTTACCTCTGTCTGAACTCCTGGAAGACGATGCGGTTGGGGAAGCCCTGTCTGCAGATGCGGATCCCCTCTAGGACTCCGTTACATCTCAGCTGGTCCAGAACCAGATGAGGCTCCAGCTTACCGGCCTGAGGAGGAGGCAGATGCACACAGTTACCATTACAGAGTTGTTCATTGATACATCCTTTTATTAGTAGTATTAGACTAGGCGCTCATTTATAGCGTGCCTCTGCCTCACACGCTTTGCGTGAGGTGAACAGCATATTATCAACCTTCAATCCTTTATTTATTCATACTACTAAATAATATGTAATATATGGACCTCAAATATAAAATACAATAATAGTCAAGTGATGTCATATGAACTCATATGTTTTAGTGAGTCGGTCTCAAGAAGAGGCTTTTTTTTCTCATTTGCCTCTAGAGCTGGAAGGGTTACGATCAAGCCCGGATTAGCAACTATATGGGCAGGGTGAGTGCCCTGGGGCATCAGCATCATGATTATGCGATGATTTGACTGTCTTTCAGAGGCTGTAGCGGGCTAATTTTTAAAGCTAGAGTGAGGGTCCTGATATCATATGAAACTAGAAGACCTAAGGCATCCAATGATACCAACCATGACATGCTAGCTTGTCAGGAAGGGGGGTAAAGACTGCTCCAGATTTAGACAAAACTTTGGCAAGGGAAGAATGGGCATGGCCATATTCAAATGAATCCCTTGACCTGTCACCTCAATATATCTGAATAATAATGAGTTCTATGGGTACGCACAAGTCTCCCTTTACAGACATGCCCACTTTATGCTAATCCATTTTCTTCTTCCAAAAAACATGCAATTTTTTGCATGCATTTAATAATGTTATTTTTGCCTATTCTGAATATTTCTGCATATAGGACCCCTAAACAATATTGGAATTGCAGAAATTGAGTGTGACTGGAAAGCTGAGGCTCTTGTAATATGTGATGCTGTTAAGTCTCCATCATCTACATTGTGTCTTGTGTCTGGTATGTGTGTGTTGAGGCTCCACTTTAGCAATACAGTCATGTAAATCTGTGGTATTTATTGCCATAGTAAATTTCACTTTTTTACGCACTTCAAGTCTGGGTCACCCTGGGGCATCACACTGTGTTAATACGGCCCTGGTTACGATCCCCAGCATTCCAGAGCCAATCATCTCTCATTCTTCTCTTCTTTATTACTGCTGCCTCTCTAATGTGCAATAGAGCAAGTATGCCAACGCACATTATTGAGTCACCACATAAAGTCGCTCTCCCTCGCCACCATTTGAACACCTGTCATAAAGAGTGTCCAGTGTTCCCTCCTACAGCAACATAAAGACTCGTGTGTCAGCTTTTGGCAGCAGCTGCACCTTGGGGGGTGATGTTGTGGGTGCATTCTGTACCTTCTTCTCGTGGTTGGGGATGATGCATCGGACAAAGTTGGGGTTGGTGTTCCTGAGCGTGGCCATGAGGTTACCCAGCTGCTCCTTGTACAGCTGGCCCACGGTGCGGAACATGCCTTTGCGTGTTTTGAACGCGCCGTGCATGGAGTCCGACATTCCCGCCACCTTGTCCAGGCCAACAATACGGTCCACTGTGAGGACAGCAGGGAGACGTACATCAGAGAACAACCAACCCATGTTTCATCGGGGTAATCGATGAAGTAATCTAGTGAGTCCAAGTAGTCTAAATCTATGTTTAAATATACAGAGGAAATTAAGGTACACGTTTAAACGTCAAATTGAGTTACACTTATGGATGACAAATAATTATCTTGACTGCAGCTCTGTTTGTTTACCCGACACCAGATGGCCTTGCTCTTCCAAAATGTAGGTGTAGTAGTTGCAGTAAATTGCTAGGTAGGAGCAGCATTACACTGGTAATGAACTAAAAAAGGTACTTACTGTCTCTCCACAGGTCAGCAATAAATTTATCTGTAGACTGGTTGAGCAAAGTGGCCACACACTCATTCAGAGGATCCATGTTTTTCATCAGCCACTCATCGGCCTTGTAGTCCACCTGCACCAGAGGAAAATATCATTGATCAATTATCAGTTTTCATCATTTAGATGAAAACACGGAGGTCCATCATAACATTCACGCTATCCCAAACAATCTCCCTTTATTTGGTGTATGCCTTAATGCCCCATCTTATTTTGAAGCACATTGTAAGCATATAGATTTGACTTAGGTTATCGACCAATTCAACAGTTCATCCAAGAAGGTCATCTGTAGTGAGATGATTACTTATAGGCATAATGACCTTTCCAGCGTAGTGGATAATGCAGAAATCAACGTCATCCTTGAGTTTCTTGGGCTTTTGGAACTTGGAGCTGCCGCCCTGCTCCTGAACCACCTTCTCCACAAAGCTCTTGTCAGTGGCCTTGGGGAACCAGCACTCCTCATCCAGCAGGGCCAAGATGCCTGGAGGTCCAGCCTGAGAGGAACAACAGCCAGAGGAGGATTAGTCAGTCAGAGGAGCACTAGTCAAAAGGAATCCTGTGTGTGTACAATGCATGCTTCAACTTGCATGGGACAACTATTTGCCACTAGACACTAGGAAGTATCATCTGCAGGTAGCCTGAAAGCAATCCTTAAGCTGAAGTGTCACTCCAAGTTCTAGTGTATAAAGCTTGGGGAGCAATAATAGCTGTGGAGGGAGATGTCTTACATGTTTCTCGATAAGGTCGATGCAGGGCTGCAGGTCGAGGCCGAAGTCGATGAAGCTCCACTCGATGCCCTCCCTCTGGTACTCCTCCTGCTCCAGGATGAACATGGTGTGGTTGAACAGCTGCTGCAGCTTCTCGTTGGTGTAGTTGATGCACAGCTGCTCAAATGAGTTCAACTAGAGGAGGAGAGAGAAGAAAAGGGTTGATGAGAGGGAGAGTGCAGAATTGACCATCAATTTATTATGTTTTAATTGTGGAACTATTCTCAATGATGAAAGAGAGAAGGTATAGAACGTATCTTGAGTATAATACATCTGTGGTTGGAGAGGCAAAGTGCAGTATCTCTCAAACCCTAAATCCCTTACCTCAAAGATCTCAAACCCAGCGATATCTAGGATGCCAATGAAGGAGGCTCCCTGTCTCTTGGTCTTGTCCAAGGCCTTGTTGATCCTCATGACCAGCCAGCGGAACATCCTCTCATAAGAGGCTTTGGCCAGAGCCTCAACAGCAAACTCGGCCTGCTCCTGGGTCTGGGCCTTCTGGACGTAGTCCCTGCCAACCTGGATTACATGAAGAGAAATCAGATGAAACAATACTTCAATGTCATACTTTGATATTGAAATTTGCGTCTTGCCTCAAATTGTATATTTAAGTTATTTACACAGAATCTCTTTAAAATTGTCTCACTGATTGATTAATTTGTGCGTTCATTTGTTTTCGGTTTAGACACTGAATCAATTAAGAGAGGATGGCATGTTAAAGACACTGCACAACACTTACTCACAAAATGGCGTCAAGTGACAGACAAGAACGATAAATGGGCATCAAGAACTGTATGTGGCTATAGTATAACAGTTAATATATTATCTATTGATACCATTGATTGGAATGGAATCATCATATATTCCTACAGACCTTGATTCTCGGGGACAGGATGGCTCGTGTGAAGTCAGTCACATTCATCCCCAGCAGATGACAGACTTTCTGGGCAGCTGGGGGTAAAAAACACAGACGGATACAGAAAAATACAGATGTTATGTTGGAGGGTGAATCGGTAGCTAGTGAATGAATTTGAAGGGTTCGAGTGAAGGCAGTGAGAGAGAAGGTGTGTGTGTGTGTGCATGTGTGTGTGTGTGAGAGAAAGATTCAGAAGTGTTAAGACCAAAACATCCAGGTTTCAGAACAGCACATACCCTGAAGCTGTCCGCCTTCTAAACACCCTTCATCTTACACACTAACTGTACAATTCAGATAATGCACTTGTAGCACTTTCCAGGGGGCTACATTGCACTTTAAACACTATATAGTGTTGCTGCTCCCCCTTCCTATGGTGTTTACAGCGTTGCAGTAATGTATTACGATGCAGTATTGTCAAATCATGCTCTTTCCATTGTTGTTTTGTATTGTGTGAATGCATGACTTTATGTGCTGAGTCTTTGTATGTGAGCTCACTAAGACAAATCCCAATGAACTTGTTGACATGGCAAATAAATCTTGAATCTTGAAAGTGAGAGTGTACCGGTGTCATCAGGCATGGAGGCCTGGTCAGAGTGACGCTCCTTCTTGAAGCTCATATTGCCCAGCTGCAGCACGGCCGACACCACCTTCAACAAACCTGCCCGACAAACAGAGAAGAGCTCAGTGTGTTTTGGTGAGAAGAAGGAAGTGTGACACTCAGGAAACGGTTGTCAACAATGAGTGAGTTTACACGGACACTAATAAACCAATCATTATGGGATTTCTGGAGTTAGCCGATTATTCAAGCGGTCACGTCAACGGCATGAACCGATATGCTTTATCGGATAAAGGCCGTTATCGGATTATGAGAAATCTGATAATGATTCCGATTGAATTCAGATCAGATTATTGCCAGTTACTGATTATTTGTGTGCATGTAAACGAATGACAGCAAATGGACAGTGAGGCCACAGCTACCAGTTCTCTCCTCTTCTGGGATGCTCATGATCTTGAAGGCATCCCAGGTCTCAGTGAACATGTCCTTGTCCTGCTGGCCGGGGATGGTCACGTTGCCGTTGGACAGGAAACGGTACTTGCTGTAGTCCTCCAGACACAACTCAGCTAGGCGAGGGAGAAAGAGGAGAGGAGGAGATTATTCATGAAAATTAACTGGGAACAGTTGAACTGAGGGAGTTTTACTCTTGCGTTTACACAGGACTGATCAAATCTGCATGGCTTGGATGCAGGAGAGTGTAACCTCAGGATGACACAGTTCCTGCTCCACTAACAACTGAGAAACGGGAAGCTCAGATTTCAATCATGGCGGCTTAGCACTACTACTTCCTCGTGTATGAATTTCACAAGGATTTGTGCTTGGTGCAATGTCTTGGTTCTTAACAGTGCATGTCTCACCCAGTCAATACATATACTGTATGCCCAGTTCTGTGTATTTGTCAAGTATAATAGAGAGGCAAAGTGACAACCTACTTCCTGCTTCAGCACTGTACCAGAGATTTTCATCCTCCATTTATTTTCCCATAGACATTTCGTAAAATGCTTATAACAATCGTTTTACTTGTTCAAATCAAATGACTCAGATATATTTTGAAACAGGAGAGACCACATAACATTTCACTCAGACCAAAACGTAAAACAATTGCTGATTTGAAGAAAAATATTTTTTCGATGTTTTTTTTTTGTTTTGGTCCGAGTGAAATGTTCTATGGTCTCTCCCGATTCTAAATATAGCTGAACCGTTACGAAATAAAACGATTTTCTATAAGCATTTTACAAAATGTCTATGGGAAAATAAATGGCGGATAAAAATCTCTGGTACAGTGCTGAAGCAGGAAGTAGTAGGCGGTCACTTTGCGTCTCTATCCACCTTATTTTTGAATGCCCCACTGTAACAAATAATTGTGGGTACAAGGTCTGGTTTAACGTGACTTATTGTTGCAGCTTGCCATTTCCTTTCTTATACTCGGCTGCAGACCCGAATTATAAACCGGAAACTGGAGTACGTTATAAAAGTTATAAATATAGTCATGTCATAAACAACTAACCAACGCTGGGGGTCCGTATGGAAACAGTGTTACTCGTTAAATCAATTTGGTCATTCAGTGGCGTTTTACTGCCATGTAAAGTAACTATTACGCTAGCCGCTAGCATTAGCCACAGTAGCCGACTACTCACAATGCATTACGTTATCCCAGCACCCGAACGACACGGCTGTAGAGCAGAATGGCTCTGCTGTAAAATCCTCATAGACGTTTTTTTGTCAAGTTAAAACCATAGACTGTAAAACAGTCTATTACACCGGAAGCGGAAGAAGCACCCATCAGGCATCATGGCAGCTAG
This sequence comes from Poromitra crassiceps, assembly GCF_964638095.1. Lineage (NCBI taxonomy): Eukaryota > Metazoa > Chordata > Actinopteri > Beryciformes > Melamphaidae > Poromitra > Poromitra crassiceps. Next base: position 23,251,452 of record NC_139646.1, read on the forward strand.
AAATAAGGTGGATAGGGATTTGTGCTCTAATCAAACGTCTACTCACAGCGCATCTTGTCCCCTGCTCCTGTCAGCATGTAATAGAAGACATGGAAGGCCCTCTCGTCTTTAGCTTGTCTAATGGCTCGGGACTTCTCCAGGAGATCTGACAGCGTTCCCGTCAAGGACACACAATGGCAAAAGAAAAATGCAGCAGAACAACAGGATATTTAAACGCAGTACAGAAAGAATGAGAAAATAACAGCAGCGGCGTCATTGAAAAAGATACAAGTTTCAATGTTGGCTCCGACAATGTATCCATTTACATCAAAGTTGATCCTGATGAATTTCCCCTACAAGAGAAAAAGAAAATAGCAGAATTGGACACTTTGACACAAAATTATGTTGTGATAGTATTTTACTAGTGTGATAGTATTTAACTAGTGTGATAGTATTTGTGATAGTATTTTACTAGTGCTAAATGGTGTTGTGATAGTATTTTACTAGTGCTGAGCAGCACCAAAAATTTGATTTCTGGTTGCAATAGAATATTTTAAGACCGGATGGAATTAGTTTAAGGCTGCTCTTACGAATCGGGAGGAGTTGTCGTTCTTGACGGTCTTGGCGTTGCCGAAGGCTTCCAGGATTGGGTTCGCCTGCAGCAGCTGCTTCTCCAGTTCACCCTGGCAGAGAGAAGAACGCGACAACAAACTTTAGTAGGCCCCCCCCAACGATCCTTCATCAGGACAACGTGCATTATTAAATCATGCATTATTCGTGTAGCATAGCGGTTATTTCATTGCTTCATACACACGCAAGCTCTGATAATGTGCAATCACTCATTAGGCTCGTAAAAAATAAAGAAAGTCAGGCTTCACATTCAAAAGAATAACCTTGGGGGTTGTTATCATTTCCCAATCACACACACACACACAGAATCCTGCACATTCCAACAGACATTCCCCAGGCACGGCAAGCCCACTCAAGCACAAAAGCCGTGTAAGACCATCCCTGTCCATGCAGGCAGGAAGAAGAGAACACAGCGAGAAGATCGCACGCGGGTTAGCCGAGGATCCCCCAGAGGAAATGCACTGTAACACCATGGACGAGGCGGGTACAAGAGTTTACAACAAAGACCATTTCAAGACTGACCAGATGGGGGGGGGGGGGGGGGGGGGGAGGAGGGGGGACAATGGCTGCTGGCTGGGCGGAGTGGGATACCTCCACCGAGTACCAAGGTGGAGTTCAGTGTTTCAGACAGATCGGTAGATAGGGTTACCGCTCAACTGCTCTGGCATGTCACTAGGCAGCTCACCGCCCCAAGGGAAACACCCATTCAGAAGGTGTATCTCTTTCTTTTTTTGAACCCGTTTCAGACTCGTTATGTCGGGAAAACTATCTGGTCAATTAAAGTGACTATGCAAGTCAAATCTAAAAATGTCATAGTCTTGCCACATTGCATTGATGAATTCTTGTTATATTATATTAGCCACAATCCCTGGAGACATTTCCCTCAATAGCCAAGGCAGGGAAAGTGAGATTTTTGCTGTTAGTAAAGTAGTGCATGAGCAAAAAATAAAATCCGACGCCAAATGCTTATGGAGTCAGAGGGATGCACTCACATGTGACAGTACCGCACTGCCCTAGAGAGGGGATGAGAAAAACACATGGAGAGAATTTAACACATTTAATGCAACTGAATTGTACAGATTGCATAACCGTTAAAAAGTATACCTGCTGCCAGCTCCATTCAGAGCCACAAATGAGAAATGATTCATGGAAGCTTTCACAGACACTCGAGGGAAGATGCTACACACAGGAAATACAGTACACACACACACACACACACACTACCACACACACACACGCGCGCGCGCACGCACGCACGGCTTCACTTCTGGTCACTGCTGAGAGGCGAGGCGGGCAGGTCCAGGCCTGAAAGAGGAATGTTGGGTAGAGAAGCACGGAGGCTAGGAAGTTGCAGATCGGTACTAACACGCAAAACTACAGAGGAAAGGGAAAGAACAGAGAGAAGCCAGGAGAGTAACAGCGAGTAAGAAAAAGACACGGGTGGCCCTGATGCGCTCACTCTTTCTTTGGGTATTTTCATATTAGGAACATGCCAGAGTATGATTGCCCCCTTCTCCAGCTTTTCACATTAGTAATGTTGTTCCTTTATCGAGTACTCGTATAGCACACTCTCATACAGTAGGTGGTGGTATGCACCTAGTTGGTTTGCGATCGGCCAATAAACACAAAGAAGAAGAAGAGTAGGCTACACTTGCCTTGCTAAATGTCCCCTGAATCAGATAAATCAGCTAAGCATTACGTCCATACTTGCCTGGGTTGAGTGGGTCCAGACCTTAGAATCAGCCCACAGTTGACTGCTTATGAGTTTGATCATTCAGTCTGATATCGGCTAAAACCATAATGCTATTTCTTTGTGATCTAGCAATAGCTTGTCTTAAAAGGACAATTTTGGTATTTTTCAACCTGGACCCTACTTTTTATGTTTAAGGAAATCATCGGTTTCAATTATTTCTGAATTGGGTCCAGTATTAACCCAGATTGACCAGCACTCATACAACCCCACCGGCTTCCAACCCCAAGACACGTCCAAATGTGTCTGTAGGAACGTCTGACCAAGCTGGAGGTATTGCTACCGGGAATTGAACCCGGGTATCATCGGTGGTAGGCGAGTGCGTTTACCTCTACACTATCCAGACGCCCCCTTTACACTATAACATTTAAGTTAGTGACAGTATAGAAAACAATACACAAATTATTGACCTCTTGTAGACCATAAAAGTCCAAACCATGGGATAACTGGTCATCACATTGTAAAGAAATAGCAGTCTACCTCCGTGTTTTGGTGCAGTTGTGTTCACACGCCCAAACCGTTCTCAAGACCACCTTTTCACGTGGACGCAGGACCGGTTTGTTGATCCATCCCCGGGTACGGAACACAGTGTTCACACCAATCAAACGAACCGGACATTGGGGTCAAGTGTGCTCGGAACTGGGCCTGGGCCCCTGATGTGAAAGCGACCATCATCTTCAGAGAGGAGACACCATGGGGAAAGCAGCAGGTGGAGGGAAAGAAAGAGAAGGACCAGCGGGAGGTTACTGACCTGATCTTTCTTGGACTTGAAAGAAGAGGCAACGTGGGCCAGATACTGGATCACTTTCTTTGTGTTTTCTGTTTTCCCTGCTCCTGACTCCCCTCTGTGGGGAAAAGACCAAACATACAAGGGTAAAATTAAGATGCGGAAATGTATAAATAGATGTCGAAATGGTTTTAAGACATTAAAAAGGTATAAAAAACAAAGAATGTTGAATTCTCATAATTACAATGTAACTGTTAATACCGTACATATATTTTTACCGAAGAAATGAATTGTACGAGACTATATCTACAGAGGCAGATGGGCTGTAGTAATGTTAAAAACGAAGTAATAACATGTATTTCATTCAGCATTATAAGGCTTTGAATAAAGTTTTGAATGTGAAGTGCCAGAATCAGTATTTGTACTAAAAACAACAAGCACACCAGATACCTGGCCCTATGAAACGTTTGTATGCAGTATTGTAAATAAATAAATAATAATAGCCTAATTCAACTAGAATTAGAAGAGAGAAAAGTGACCTACGTGCAAAGGATGGACTGGTCCTCACGATCTGGTAAAGGAGGAGATCAAGTGGGATGATCAGGATCATGACACAAGTTGACATCATTCATAAACAAGCAGTTGAGCCAGAGCTCAGTGATGGTTTGTCATTGTTGTTTTTGCATCAGAATGCATGTGTTTACCCACTGCGTGGGTGCTTGGTGTTTGTGTATATGTACTGGTGCTTGTTGTACTACTGCCAAATGATGTGCAATACCGCCACGGCCCTTCTCTTACCCTGCATCATGCTCCTGTAGGACATGTCTGTGATGGCTTCTCCTACCCTGCATCATGCTCCTGTAGGACATGTCTGTGATGGCTTCTCATACCCTGCATCATGCTCCTGTAGGACATGTCTGTGATGGCTTCTCATACCCTGCATCATGCTCCTGTAGGACATGTCTGTGATGGCTTCTCCTACCTGCATCATGCTCCTGTAGGACATGTCTGTGATGGCTTCTCCTGTGATGGCCTCTCCTACCCTGCACCATGCTCCTGTAGGACATGTCTGTGATGGCTTCTCCTGTGATGGCCTCTCCTACCCTGCATCATGCTCCTGTAGGACATGTCTGTGATGGCTTCTCCTGTGATGGCCTCTCCTACCCTGCATCATGCTCCTGTAGGACATGTCTGTGATGGCTTCTCCTACGCTGCATCATGCTCCTGTAGGACATGTCTGTGATGGCTTCTCATACCCTGCATCATGCTCCTGTAGGACATATCTGTGATGGCTTCTCCTGTGATGGCCTCTCCTACCCTGCATCATGCTCCTGTAGGACATGTCTGTGATGGCTTCTCCTGTGATGGCCTCTCCTACCCTGCATCATGCTCCTGTAGGACATGTCTGTGATGGCTTCTCCTGTGATGGCCTCTCCTACCCTGCATCATGCTCCTGTAGGACATATCTGTGATGGCTTCTCCTGTGATGGCCTCTCCTACCCTGCATCATGCTCCTGTAGGACATGTCTGTGATGGCTTCTCCTACGCTGCATCATGCTCCTGTAGGACATGTCTGTGATGGCTTCTCCTACGCTGCATCATGCTCCTGTAGGACATGTCTGTGATGGCTTCTCCTACCCTGCATCATGCTCCTGTAGGACATATCTGTGATGGCTTCTCCTACCCTGCATCATGCTCCTGTAGGACATATCTGTGATGGCTTCTCCTACCCTGCATCATGCTCCTGTAGGACATGTCTGTGATGGCTTCTCCTACCCTGCATCATGCTCCTGTAGGACATATCTGTGATGGCTTCTCCTACCCTGCATCATGCTCCTGTAGGACATATCTGTGATGGCTTCTCCTACCCTGCATCATGCTCCTGTAGGACATGTCTGTGATGGCTTCTCCTACCCTGCATCATGCTCCTGTAGGACATGTCTGTGATGGCTTCTCCTACCCTGCATCATGCTCCTGTAGGACATGTCTGTGATGGCTTCTCCTACCCTGCATCATGCTCCTGTAGGACATATCTGTGATGGCTTCTCCTACCCTGCATCATGCTCCTGTAGGACATATCTGTGATGGCTTCTCCTACCCTGCATCATGCTCCTGTAGGACATGTCTGTGATGGCTTCTCCTACCCTGCATCATGCTCCTGTAGGACATATCTGTGATGGCTTCTCCTACCCTGCATCATGCTCCTGTAGGACATATCTGTGATGGCTTCTCCTACCCTGCATCATGCTCCTGTAGGACATGTCTGTGATGGCTTCTCCTACCCTGCATCATGCTCCTGTAGGACATGTCTGTGATGGCTTCTCCTACCCTGCATCATGCTCCTGTAGGCCGTGTCTGTGATGGCGTAGATGTGGGGCGGCATCTCGTGCCTCTTCTTGCCCTTGTACATGTCCACGATGTCCTCGGTGTAGATGGGCAGGTTCTTGTATGGGTTGATCACCACACAGAACAGACCTGAGTATGTCTACGCAAGAGAGAGAGGGAGTGTCAGAATAATATCAAAGAGGTGGGTTGTAACATCATGAAAATAATACAATCTGTTGCAAAGAGAGAACAAGAGAAAAACATGTGTTCATCCAAGATCACATGGGCCATAGACGTTTGGACCAAGTTTATTCCCTATTAATATGTTTCTATATATATATATATATCTTTAATTTACAACTATAATCATTTTAATTAATTACACCACATAATATTTTTTTGGAAATTAAATATTGATTATGCTATTTGAATAAGTATCCAACCCCTTTCACTTTGGCAAAGCTCAATTCAAATGGTCCACTGCAAAGAATGTGCTAGACAGAAGCTGCCTTGGTCTTATAACTACTCACTGATCACTTCATAAGGAACCCACCATACCAATACTGGGCTTTCAGCTCAGTGTCAAGCGGCCACCAAAGTGACATGCGCCTTAAGGTTTGACGTGTTGCCTCCTCAGATACTTAGACCAAAGTTGTTGTTTTTCACACCTTCTGTCTTTGTAAATTCTCGAGACCGTTTTGAGATCAGCAGAAATGACGGGTGTCTGGCACCAGCAACCGTGCCGTGCCACAGTCAAAGTCGCTTATAGTGCGAGTTGCATAATGTCGCATTAGTTAGTTTGTTCGGCCATAGTTACCCACCCACAATGCTAATGACCAGAACAAAAGTATATATATATTTTTATATGTAAAAAAAAGTTTATAGCGTAAGGTCAACTTTAAACACAAAAAAATGCTGTCTATGCTATCACATTGAAAAGGTTATTATGAAGCAATATTTCATCACACATGAATGCAAGTGGGTTCTTCGGATTCACAAGTCTAAGCTTTGTAGCCATACCCAATGTCTACAGATATAGTTTTATTTCTGTGTCATGCACCATATTCATTGTGCCCAGCCCGTATGGGCTTACAAGACACAAATCATTCAAATTCAACAATACAAGCAAATTAACAACCAAGTTACAAAAAGTTCAAACATAAACAAGACAAGACAGAGTCATATATTCAGATAAACAACTTCTCCATTCTGAGTTTCCAAGCTCTCCCAATAAACCTGGCCAAGCTGAAGACTTCATCTCTGAATAGCCATTCCAACTTAGCATCATCTCCTGACCAGAATAGTTCAGGTTTCTTATTTTGCATTAACTGAAATAGAGGCAATCTTGGTTCCTCAATTCCATGACTATTTAGGTACCACATTGAGCAGAAATTGAAAAAAAAAAAAAAAAAAAAAAAAAGTGAGAATAATATATTTTCACTAGATGCAGAACAGTGTGTCTTAAGGACCCTATAGCTCTTAAACCCTCTGTAGCTCTGGCTTCATCTGGCAAAAAGTAAACAGGAGTCTAGAAACTAATGGGTGACTACACGGTGGCTACGTCCATATTTTTCTATACATGATATCCCACCCCCAACTCACGTAGATGAGGCCTGAGTAGTAGCGGTCCTTGAGGTTGTGCAGCACCGAGGCCTCGTTCAGGCAGGTGAGCTCGGCCATGTCCTCCACCTTGCTGAACTTGGGCGGGTTCATCTTCTGGATGTCGTCCTTGTTGACCTTCACCTGAGGTCAGCAGAAAAGGGAAACTTGTCAAGTACTTCCTGGAACGTGACTGAGCCACATGAAATCAGAAAAAAGGTAATTGTGTAACTGCCAAGTAGTGTTAATTTTGTCGGCTATTTTTTTAATTTGGTCTTAGTCCTGTGTCAAATGTCCTGTTAGTTTTTATCATATTTAGTCAACCTCATCCTGTTTTTATAAGTTTTAGTCGACTAAAAGTCTGAGTATTTTAGTCTCATCTTAGTCAAAGAAAACCATAACTATGTTTTCTCTCGAATTTCCAAACTCATTGGAAAGATTTATTAATCTTATTATGGAATGGTATTAAGGTTTGAACGTGCAATACAGACACAGATTTATCTGTTTAACTGCTTCTTTTCTTCTGATTGGATTTCTTCCCAATCCGTTCCTCCCTAACATTTTCGTCTAGTTTTTATTTGTTGACGAAAATGTCAATAGATTTCATCATCGTTTTTGTCATCACAACATTGTTTTTATTTAGTTAACGTCTAGTTTTCATCCGTGAAGATAGGTAGTCGACGGAAAAAATGTGTCATAGTTTTCGTCAACAAAATTAACACTGCTGCCAAGGTGAGTGGGAAAACTGACTTACCAGCCAAAGGTCAAACCCATAGACTGTAGGTCAAACCTAGCAGCATGTGTCTGATATTAAAGGGATAGTTTTTTTTGGAAGCCTAACCCTATTTGCTACTGTACTTTACTTACCAATGATGATGTTGATTTCTCAGCACAATGCATGCTGTTCCTCATACTAGCTCCTGATAGTTAGCCGCACAAACCAATACAAAGTCAATGGGGTCACGCTCCTGTCTGTGCAAGCTGACTGAGGCTCACTGAAATTTCCTCCACAGTGCACACACACACACACACACACACACACACACACACACACAAAGTACATTTCAGTGAGCCTCAGTCCGCTTGTACAGACAGGAGTGTGACCCTATTGACCTTGTATTGGTTTGTAGCTAACTATCTGGAGCTACAGTAGTATGAGAGGAACAGCATGGATTGTGCTGAGAAAGGAATCTACCAATCAACTAGCCTGGGTAAACCCAGCCCCCACGTGACCTGCTCTCAGAGTTCTCAGTCACTAGCGTGAGCAGGGTCAGTCTGAGAGCAGGTCACTGGGGGCTGGGTTTACCCAGGCTACCAATCAACATCATCAAGTTGCAAATCGGGCTAGGGTTCCAAAAATCAGAAGTATCCCTTTGATTTTAGAGTCCTGATACAACTATTTTGTGGTCCTCACCTTCTTGCCAGAGTCGGTCAGCTCCACCACACACTCCTCCCCATGCTCCTCCTTGACGGAGCCGGCCTCGAAGCCCAGCTTCTCAGAGGGGATCCACACCAGCTTCTTGGTGGACCAGTCGGCCTGGGCCAGAGGGTTGTTCACCCCGCCGCGGTCCCCATACAGGAACTTGTCTGCGTCCGTCATGGTGGCTTTAAGAGAAAGCAAGAGGGAATTAATTATCAATTCTGCAGCACGTTTTGGCTAGACTGTTAATAAACCTGACTTAAACCTCACTCAGCTCTAGACTGTGAATAAACCAGTGATGTAATAAATCCTTCCTTGTATGGGCCAATAGCACACATTTGCACGATGGCGCCTAGGTGGGTGGGCGGTGTCTGTCTGTCAGTCCAGAGTCTCCACCCCTAGCCACCCTAGCCTGGGTAAACCCAGCCCCCAGTGACCTGCTCTCAGACAGACCCTGCTCACTAGTGACTGAGAGCAGGTCTGAGAGCAGGCTGGGTTTACCCAGGCTATAGCCACCCAGTCTCCACGTGGCGTCCATGTGTAGACATTATAGTCTGTGACATCACGTTGAAGGCTGGCTTCACCCAGGCTACTCCACCCCAGGAAGTATGTGCGACATTTCTAGTCTTCTCTAGTATAAAATTGGCTAAGTGGGTGGGTCCTGCTATCTGTGTGTCACTCGAGCAACTGTGATGTGATCAGTCACTCGAGAAATTGTGACTTCATCAGTGATGTCACTCGAGCAACTGCCATGTCACGGGCACTCTCCAGAGTCTCCACCCTAGAAATCGAGTGCGCGTATTCAATTTAGATAAATGTCACACACTGTAATGGGGGGGGGAATTACCAAATCACAAAGCAAACTAGACTTCTGTGTGATCCGAGAGTAGCCTGATATTCAGACTGAATCGTCAACCACAACTGTGGAGTGGGCGTGGCTTCGAAGGTCTGGAGCCGGGCTAATCCGAGAGTACACAGCATTGAATCTTCACAGTCTCCAAAAGTTCCCCATTTACAGCATGTGAAGAGAAGTGTGCTTACTTACTGTCACACTCGCATTGTAGTCGCTAATTCTGTAGATTGCTAATCTGTTCTTATTTGACAGTTATTGTTCTGTAGTGAATTCAATTTGTTGTCTTCCGCTTTGGCGATGTGTGGCATCCCTGTGTCGTGCCAATTAAAACATGTCACTGAAGTCAAAATATAAACATGGAGGGAAAGACATTAAAGTCAACCCAAACACCCAAAGCATGTTATTCAGGTCACTGCTATAACACATTAAAGTCAACCCAAACACCCAAAGCATGTTATTCAGGTCACTGCTATAACTCCTCTCCGGGCTATTTAAGCATACAGGTGTGTGAGCAGAGTTACAACTTAGTCAAATACCATGGTTACAGACAGGTTCTCGTTTCCTAGGTATGCTTTCGAAAGCGCACGCACTCACGGTGGTGAGTTAGAGCCAATAATTATTGTCAAATATTAATTATGTCACTGTATGATCTGAGGGGCACCGCAGTGTAATAAACAGCTTCACCTGTCCAGTCCCAACTGGCCTACATTCCATCCTCAGCCGCTCATTCGAATGGGAATTCCACAAATTCCCGACTCCGTCTCCCATTCCTTTAGCAATTAACACCACCCTTATCTTCGGATCCGTCCTTTCCGTCAGGAGCCTGTTAACTGCTAGGTTCAAAACACCAGATATCGCGTGCACCAGAAGCTCTGCTGACGGCCAGTGAAGCTGGCTCTGTGCACCAGAAGCTCTGCTGACGGCCAGTGAAGCTGGCTCTGTGCACCAGAAGCTCTGCTGATGGCCAGTGAAGCTCAGCTCTGTGCACCAGAAGCTCTGCTGATGACCAGTGACAGTGGCGTGCCGTCCATTAGGCGAACTAGGCAAATGCTAGGGGCGCTTGAGCCGTTAGGGGCGCCAGAGAGGGTAAAACTTTTTTTTTTTTTTTTTACAAATACTTTTTCATGATAATAGGCCTACTATTATTTTACAATAGTAGACAAAAATAAGCAGAACAACGTCTTAAGTCTTTAAATAATAGTGAAATCATTTTTCTAATTCTGGCTTTCTGGCTGCCTGGGCTGCAGCACTTTCACCATGGTCCCTAATCCATACCACCCCACCCCCTGCGCGGCCGCGCCCCCTTCTACCTGCTCGGAGCTTTTTCCCCAGAGTGGGGGAAGGAAGGGCTATTCTGAGCCTGCACTGCAGTGGTGGAATTAGCTGCAATATCATTTTTATTATATTTTCTTTGGGGGGGGGGGGGGGGACCAGCAAAAATCTTGCCTAGGGCACCAACTTGGTCAGGCACGCCACTGACCAGTGAATCTGGCTCTGTGCACCAGAAGCTCTGCTGATGACCAGTGAAGCTGGCTCTGTGCACCAGAAGCTCTGCTGATGACCAGTGAAGCTGGCTCTGTGCACCAGAAGCTCTGCTGATGACCAGTGAAGCTGGCTCTGTGCACCAGAAGCTCTGCTGATGGCCAGTGAAGCTGGCTCTGTGCACCAGAAGCCTCCAGTTGCCTCGTATGTAATGGGGCAGACAGAGGGATGCCTTGCTTCAGATCAGACAGTCAGTGAGGAATGTCGGGAGCAAGTCCGGGCAGAGAGAGAAATGTCATTATCTCCAACCACACCCTGGAGGAAGTCTGCCTTGTCAGGAAAAATATAATTAAAATGCCCTTAAAAGATAAAATACCATCTTCATCCAACTCCTCTGTTTTCAGCAGCTGTTGTCGTGCTTTTTCTCATTGTGACTTGTGAATAATGTGGAATTTTAACATTATGCAGGTGTAGTATAATTTTCCAAAGTATCATAGCTGTCTACCGTAAATTCCGCACTATAAGCCGCACCGGAGTATAAGCCGCACCTGCAAAGTTGACTGTTTTTTACATATATAAGCCGCACCGGACTATAAGCCGCGGGTGTTTTAATGTTTTTTTTTTTTTTTTTTTTTTTTTTTTGTGTTTTAATGTTTAATTACCATATGTAAGGGTTCATGCACAGAGGGGATTGTCGGGAAAGAGATGGCTGTTTGAGGAAGCTCCCATTTATTAACATTTCAACAAAACAACATAACACAACACCACCTGTGTTGTGTTATGTTATGTTATGTTGTTAAAAGAGGGCAAGAGAGGAAATTAAAACAGAAGTGGATTTATAGTTAGAAAGAGTGCTAAAAAAAGAGAGTTTTTTTTTTTTTTTTTTTTTTTTTAAATCCATAGATAAGCCGCACCGTTATATAAGCCGCAGGGGCCAAAAAAGGCCAAAAAACGGGAAAAAAGCCGCGGCTTATAGTCCGGAATTTACGGTAATTATTTATTTAAGGTTTCATATCCAACAGTGAAGACATGACAATTTAAACCAAGGCTGTCAGCAACCTTTTTAAGTCCCTCAATCATCATCTGACCCATCACCCTCCTCCTCTCAGGTACAGAACTGATAATGCCTAGAGGGAACAGGAGACCAAGTGTGAGGAGAGAGACACGCATGGAGAGAGAAAGACTAAAATCGTTTGGATTTTAACGATTCTGATTCAGCTTATTGATTCAGGTTCTTCTTAACGATTGGCGATTCAGATTCTTTGAGGGGGGTGGGGTCAGGTCACAGGCTTATTTCACAGGAAAGATAAATAAACAAATACATAAATAACCATTACACAAGTTACATTGAGTCATATTCGTATTATCCATGGAACCGGTTCTTGAGGCCCAACCCAACCCGAATAAAGACAGAGCGTGTGTGTGTTTATAAAGAGAGGGATAAAGGGATCAGTACATAAGGTGTAATCTGCATCTCTTAAATTCGTGATGTGCTCAGACTGGAGAGCAGTGGGCGGGGGTGAGGAGGGAGGAGAGGCCTTTCGATTGGTTCATCATGTGCCAGGTAGCAGACACCTAACTCACACATCCTAAAGGAAAAGTGGGGCCTGCTTTTCTTGCAACAACTTTAAGAGAAACTCCAGAAGTCACATAAGACGAAAAGCATCACACAAGAGGTTGAATCAGTGACACTCAACCCGAGGCTCCTTTATGGCTCTTTTAAGTCCTACTTAAAATAAAGAAATAAATAAAAATCTAAATAAATAAAGGGAGGAAAGGGACTTAATGTGGCATTGATTGAGTAGGGCAAGGTTGCGTACCACTGGGCTAAATGTATGACTAAAATACGGCTAGCCACAAGTGATACCATAAAACACTGAGCCTAAACAAAAAAAAACTGACCGACTTGTCACACATTCACATGTGCTAACTTCCTCGGGAAGTTGCACAAACTGCCTTGCCGCACATTTTGACACTCTGTGGCTCGAGATAGTTACACTGCTTCAGTCTTTAGTTAGCTCCATTCTTTAGTAGCACCAACTGGTATTCTCATCCAGATAGAATGACAATGCAAACCTAACCCCATCATCAACAACATCTCCTCCAGCCTAGCTCCTGCACATGGCATCATATATCCAACATTCAGAGCGGATTGCACTGACGATGACCACCTAAGCCTCAGGTTCCAAAGGATTTCCAGTAAGGAGGATGTCACCCGGCATCTCATGACCAGCTTATCCATGTCTGGGCCCAGTGAGAACCTCAGCAGATCCCTTCACCTGGTTAACCTAAAGCTTTGGGAGTCTTCTGATTTAGTCAGTGCAGATGGATTGCCATTGTGTGCATTATCATCTAATCTGAGGCTGTGGTGTGTCCCCCTCGGGCCGCCCGTGTCTCCTCTGCACTCCCTCCTGTCCTGTTCCTGGCTGCGACGTCAATCCCTGCTTTACATGGCTTCCATCAAAGACAGAGACACACAATGGCCCCTGTAGTGACAAAGCCCTGCCATCTGCAGGCTGGGAGGGCTTTGGCGGGGTGAAGGATGGATAAGGACTGAACCATGTTCCGGTACAGGATAGGTAGACTGCAGGAACTTTGCCGTTACATTAGGGAAGGGGCAGTGATTACTGAAGGGTTTGGCCCCTGGGTTCCAGTGGGGTGGGCTGTTCTGCTTGGGAACGAGGCGGAGGAGGTGGACTAAAGTCAGCTATATCCTTTTAGGGTAAAGAGGCTGGTCATGTCGTACTTGCGCTCATTTCATTGGCCAGCAGCATTTATAAAAGGCGGATGAGCTTGTTGTATGGTAGTTCCTTGGATGCATTTTGATCAGTAATGCTTTTGCAGGTGGTGACTAGAAATAACTTGTACAGCACCAGGCCAAGAGAGCAGAAGTATCTCCACAAGACATGCCTAAGCAATCCATAGACAAGACACTAAAGCCAAAGACTCATTCTTCATTGTGACTTGAGGCTAATTGTATATCCTGAGGGCAGATGCACATCAGGGTGTGTTATGGCAAAACGAACCTCCAAGGTACGAGAGTCGGCACCAGGTACATCGAGTCAGTGCAAGGTACGAGTCAGCGCCAGGTACATCAAGTCAGTGCAAGGTACGAGTCAGCGCCAGGTACATCGAGTCAGTGCAAGGTACGAGTCAGTGCCAGGTACATCGCTTGACAAAAGACCAAACAAACCCGGGCACATTAGAGGCCTGGCCTAACTAACCTGAACTAGGCAAATACCACAAGAACTGACCAAGACCATTAGGCTACTGTGAATACTGCATTCAAAATATGGCTTTGAAGTCAACAAACAGCCAGGCATGTTTTTCCTGTATAGCATGTAGGAGGTTAGACCATCAACATAAGGGCTGATAAAATATGATACTTTCTGTCTAGACCCTAAAAAGGATAAGGCTCAGCAAATAAATGTATGTCTATTATGAACTAAAGCTTTCAAATTTCCCCATTTTTCGACCCAACAGCACCTTCTCATCTCACGTGTATCTACTTGTATCCTTTTCAATTAAAAGGGTGTTTGTAAAGGCAGGAATGAAGTGGAGAAACTTCATCGCTTTTTCTCTCTCCATGCAATAGGGTTGTTTTGATCTGTGTCAAAAAGTAGCCTATCAAAAGTTTTGACGCATTTGAAGTGTTGCTAGGCCCTTTAGTGACTGTCTCCTTCTCCTCGCTGCTTGCTAAGCAGCTCCAAAAGGGGCCAAAGTGATACTAAACGTTTTAATAGTCCGACATAATGCATCAGGATTACACTGGAGACAATGCAGTGACGTTGATTTAGCACTTGCTTTGAGCACTTGCTGAACACCCAGGCACAAAATAACAAAACACACCTAGCTATTCACCTGTCTAGACTCTCCCCACTGTTGCCTACTCTAAACTTTCAGAATAACGTTATACAGTCTATCTCTAGCTAAACGGTGGGGGAAACATACCTGCTTTTCAGCTTCAGGCACAGTAGCGCTCGGTTCGTCTTCCTCTCCGTGTGTGTTTGCAGCAGCCACTCGACGCCACTCCTCCACACAGACACGGAGTTGCACAAACAGCGAGATACATCTAATTGCAGCACCGCAGAGCCAGCTGGCTACGCCTCTTGACACGGTCTGGCTACGCCTCTTGACACGATCTGGCTACGCCTCTTGACACGGTCTGGTATACACATCACCCTTCAAAATAAAATACTCGTTATTTTTCTCTTGATTTAAAGAATTACAAGAACAATTATGCTTTCTATCTTCCACACTGAGCGTAGTTAGGCTCGTTTTCAACTCACCCAACACATTTTGTTTTTCATACTGTATATTTTATGGATTTGGAAAATGTTTCTAAATCATTTTTAAAGTTTGTAGACAGAGTAGAGTTTTGCTATACAGTATTTACATTTCTGTATAAAATATTTGGTCAAAATAATTACATTGTTCATTAAAAATTAAAAAATTTTTACCTTCAATGAATATTCAAAATTTGACAGTTTCAAGTATAAATGGTGGTAGTGCATCAATGCTATATTTAATCCATAAATAAAAATTAATAATATAAAAATAAATAAATAAATAAATACATACATAAATTCAAAATAAATGAATAAATAAAAATAAATAAATAATAGGCTACAAAAAATAAAAAATAAAAATACATAGCTAAAAAAAAAATCAATAAGGTCTCTGCCTTTATACACTGTTCTCAAACTTTTTCATGTCAAGGTCCCCTAAACTAAAACAAATTAGACCACATGGACCCTCATTCGATCATATTTGATCAGGGTCCCCCATCTGATATTAGATGTTTTATTAGGAGATAGTGTGTGGCACCCATGGCCAACATTCTGTCATTGTCAACACAAAAACAGCCCTATATTGCAGCAGACAGACAGACAGACAGACAGACAGACAGACAGACAGACGGGGATCACAGACAAAGCTGTCTGTAGCAGGGCTGAGCAAGTGGACCTGGCTGAAATATCAGTTCTGGAATGAAGGTGAGTAACGTTATTTCGGTATGTTTTATGTTTGTCATTTTTATGTTGTCCTCTCCATGTGGCCATGCTTGCAAACTTATATCAGCTATAACAGATGTGTATGTTACATTAATGTGCTTTCAACAGGTAGACAGACTGTCAATATCCTACTTTCCGACTTTCTGTCTGTCTGCTCGACTGTCTCACTGTCTGCCTGTCTACCTGACTGACTGTTGTCAGACTGACTGCCTGTCTACCTGACTGTCTGTCTACCTGACTGACCATCTGTCTGTCTCACTGTCTGCCTGACTCTCACTGTCTGCCTGTCTACCTGACTGACTGTCTCACTGTCTGCCTGACTGTCTGCCTGTCCCACTGTCTGTCAGTGTCTGAACTGACTGTGTGTTTCACTGTCTGCCTGTCTACCTGACTGACTGATGTCTGTCTGCCACTGACTGACTGACTGACTGACTGTCACACTGGATGTTATGGTCTTCGTCACCAGTGTCCGGGCCGGCCTCCTGAAAGGTTCCGCCTGTGTCGTTGGTGTAGAGGGCGTACAACAGGTGTAGAGGGCGTCCGGGAGGCAGGGCCGAAGGGTGGAGCAACCCTGGACGATGGCCCGGACACCAACGACACAGGCGGAACCTTTCAGGAGGCCGGCCCGGACACTGGTGACGAAGACCATGACGGTGGCTGGGCAGTGCAGAAAGCTGGCGACTAAGGATGGGCAAAAACAAAAGGGGTCAGACGTCACAGCCCTAAAAGAGGCCTTGATTGTCATGCCTGGCCTAATGTCAAATTCAAAGCAACAAAGCTATACACTAAATTACATAACATCCAGTGTGACAGTCAGTCAGTCAGTCAGTCAGTGGCAGACAGACATCAGTCAGTCAGGTAGACAGGCAGACAGTGAAACACACAGTCAGTTCAGACACTGACAGACAGTGGGACAGGCAGACAGTCAGGCAGACAGTGAGACAGTCAGTCAGGTAGACAGGCAGACAGTGAGAGAGTCAGGCAGACAGTGAGACAGACAGACGGTCAGTCAGGTAGACAGACAGTCAGGTAGACAGGCAGTCAGTCTGATAGACAGGCAGACAGTGAGACAGTCAGGCAGACAATTAGACAGACAGACGGTCGGTCAGTCAGTCAGTCAGGTAGACATGCAGTCTGACAGACAGTCAGTCAGTCAGTGACAGACAGACATCAGTCAGTCAGGTAGACAGACAGTGAAACACACAGTCAGTTCAGACACTGACAGACAGGTAGACAGGCAGTCAG
>NC_139646.1:23273473-23281617 GCF_964638095.1 Poromitra crassiceps
TATAAACATACATACATAACATACATTCCATACATAACATGGGTGTATGCTTCACCCTGTGATGCTCCACGTAACCTACAGATACAAGTACAAATGCAAAGTGCCTGTAGACATAAAAAAGAAAAAAAAAGAAAAGAAAAGAAAAAAGAAGACAAAAATAAATAAAATAAAAATAAAAATACAAATACAAGTAAAATAAAATAAAATACAAAAAAATAAATAGTGCTCCCCTATGTGACTGTCGACATTGGTATATGAAACATCAATTCACACATTTCAGGTCATTATTGGTATTTTGTCTAGTTACACTGAGAGAGATTACTTAACCGCCTGGTAGTAATTTGACCAGTTAGACCATCTATCTTCAAATAGTATCAGATTCCCCCGAATCTTATAAGTTAGATACTCCATCTGGTAAATTTGTTGAACCGTTTCTCTCCATTTGTTTGCCGAAGGGCTTATTTTTTGAAGCCAATTTCTTGTTATTTGCTTCAGAGCTGTTATACGCAGTATCCTCACTAGGTATTTGTCATTTTTATTTTTTATTTCTTCCACCGTTCTGCCCAACAACACAGAGTTTACATTCAGATGGATGGCAGTCCTTAAGATGGTGTTAATTTCCTTCTGTATATTGTTCCAAAACGGTTGTAATACTGGGCAAAACCAAAAGATGTGGCCAAAGTTGGCATAAGGTTCACCACACTCCCTCCAGCAGTTTGGCAAAGTGTTACCGTTATATTTAGCTTGTTGTACTGGTGTTATAAAGTACCGTGATTGTATTTTCCATGCATACTCTCTCCAATAAGGAGAGGCTGTCGTCGTGTGTACATTCCGGTTCATTTCCTTCCAAATGACCTCCGATATGTTTGTATTAAGTTCTTCTTCCCATTTTAGTTTTGCCTTTGTGTCTTGTTGCTTATGGCTATTTTCTAAAATAGCATAAACTGCTGAGATTTGGTGTGGTATTCTGACCTTGCCATAATTATTTACCAAAAATTTAACCAGTGGATGAAGCGTATTTCTAGTCTTCCCTCTTATTTTACTTTTCTGAATGTAACTTCTTATTTGTAAATATCGGAAGAGGTGGGAGTGTGGTAAATCATAAAGTTGCTTTAAGGATTCAAATGACATGATTCCATTCTCATTTAAACATTGTCCAACTATAGTCAGTCCTTTCTGTGCCCATATATTAAAAGTTATACCGTGAGTATTGGGAGTGAAATCGGGGTCCTCCTGTATCTCTCTCAGTGCAATAAGATCATCCTTTATTTCAAAATTTCTCTTAATTCGACTCCAAGTCTCCAAAGTATTTCTGATCATTGAACTGTCTGTTACTTTTGTCTTTCGTGGGTTCTCTGTACAAAAAAGTATGTTTTTTATTGAAACATGACACATATGCTTCTCAATCAACCTCCACCTTGCTTCAGAATTGTCGTTTAACCAAGTGCGTGTTGACTGCATTTGAGCTGCATAGTAGTAGTGTTTTAGATTGGGAAGAGCAAGTCCTCCCTTCTCTTTAGCCATTTTAAGTGTCTTCATTTTAACTCTCGGTTTTTTATCATCCCACACAAATTTACTTAACATTCTATCCCATGTTTTAAAGACATTTGCACTTATACACACAGGTAATGTCTGAAATAAAAACAGAAACCTGGGGAGTACATTCATTCTGATTGCATCTATTTTTCCACCCAACGATAGAATAGCAGTTCTCCACCGGTTTAGGTCTTGTCTAATTTGTACTTCAAGACGGTTGTAATTCGATTCATAAATTAACTTAATATTCTTTGGTATAACAATACCCAAATATTTCACTTTGTCCTTGTCCCATTGCCATAGATATTTTTCTTTCAGTTCTCTGCTGACAGGGGCTCCTACAACCATTGCTTCACATTTCTGCATGTTTAACTTATAGCCAGAAGCTAGACCATAATCATTAATAGTTTGCATGAGTGTTGGTAGTGATTTCTCTAAGTTTGTGAGATACAGGACCACATCGTCTGCGTATAACGCCAATTTGTGCTGGTCCTCTGCTATTTTCACCCCTTCGATTTCATCAAACATCCTGATGTATTCTGCCAGAGGTTCGATACAAATTGCAAAAATTAAAGAAGACAATGGATCCCCTTGTTTTGTCCCCCGTTTTAGCTCAAAGCTGTCTGAGAGGGTTCCATTTGTTCTGACCTGTGCTCTTGATGTTTTATACATTGCTTGAAGCCATTTGATAAAAGTGTCATGGAAGCCAAACTTAATACATGTTTCTAAAATAAATGTCCATGACACCCTATCGAAGGCTTTCTCAGCGTCTAAGGTAAGAATCAGTGTTTGAATATTCTTTTTCTGTGAGCAAATCTGATAGCTTTTGTTTTAGAGAGGCAACAAAAGCTCCGTCATCTTGATAAGGAGACTTGTTGGACACGCACGCGCCTGACTGACTGCCTGACTGACTGACTGACTGACTGCCTGACTGACTGCCTGACTGACTGCCTGACTGACTGACTGACTGCCTGACTGACTGCCTGACTGACTGACTGACTGACTGACTGACTGACCACCTCCCAAACTCATGTTTCACCTCCCCTCCTCCGCCCACAGGCACAACTCCTGCATCTGCACCAAAACAAAGTGATCCAGCCCAGCAAGAGTTTGTGCCTCACCTCCTGCTATTATCACTCTCAACAAACTGCCTCAATAACATCTTGGACTATACTTCTGCTTTTTGGTTGTGTCAAGTAGCCTATATACCAATACGCCTAGACGACACTGAATGTGCAAAACATTAGGCACACCTTCTTGATACTCGCTTGCATCCACATCTCAACTGCCTCCAAACTCCAAGACCCTTCTCTAATAGTTCTTCCATGATTCCATGATTGGAATTTGGAAACCCTCCTTTGTGTGTTGCTTTCACCTGTGTTTACCCTGCCTTTTCGGCACAAAATGCCCCCCGTGAAAAGGGTCTATTCGTCTGCTTCTCTTTATCTAGGCTACACCTCCTTTTTAATGATTGGATTTAATACGGCGAATAAATAAGGCTTTTACCCAATTCCACCTCATCAGTGTGCTTTATGAAAAGAGGAAGTGACTTCTCTTGTTATTGTTGTTGTTGTTGTTGTTTAGTGTTTCCAGGTACGTCTGTCTTGCTTTAACCCATTGATACCTGATGCAGCATTTGTGTGTGTATCCCTTTAAGACCGTGAACCGCGTTAACGCGGTTCGCGGTCTTAAAGGGATACACACACAAATGAGTGTCTGACATTCAGACTCCAGGCCTGACGCTTTACTCAACCTTTTCATCCTGTTGGTCCATTTCGGCGGGGCGCAGTCTGCTGTGTCACCATGTAGCGCGTGATGCAACTTCCTGTGGTTTGCTTCAGCAAAGGGAAACGCTCTCATGCACCTCACGGTGGCCTTAGTGTACGTGTTGACCACAATCTTTGTTCCGCACGCACACTTACAGTACAGCTACTATAACACTCAAGCAGTTCCTCTTACAGATAAATATGTGCTGCTGTTGTGCAACAGTGCCAGCCGCCTCCAACTTGGAGTATGAGGGAGAGTTGAGCAGTCATGTCAAGTCCTGTCATGTGGGCGAGCGACTGTGGCTGTCAATGGATTACAGAGAGAGAGAGAGAGAGAGAGAGAGAGAGAGAGAGAGAGGAGGGGGGGTATACATTGCAAAGGCTATGGGATGCATGGGATATCCAGATCCACAATGTACACACACACACATACACACACACACACACACACACACACACAGAAGAATGTGGCCAGACCACCTCCGAATGTGGCCTGAAGGATCAGATCTCAATGCGTCCTCAATGCGTCTTGGGTGTGCTCACACCCGTACAGTCTTAGACCTGTCCACTTTTCAATGGATCACCCACGACGCATGTTAATATCAGATCTGAACTTAATTATAGACACACACGCAGACGACATGTGGGACCAGGCCACGGGTCACCTTCGGAGGCCTTCGTAGGCCCGGGCCTGTGGCCTGGGCCACAATGCGCATTGGGTGCATTGTGACGTAGCATTTTGAGTAAGGGGTGTGTGGCTGTGATAATATAATTAGCCTGGGTAAACCCAGCCCCCACGTGACCTGCTCTCAGACCTGCTCTCAGTCACTAGGTAGTGACTGAGAGCAGGTCTGAGAGCAGGTCACGTGGGGGCTGGGTTTACCCAGGCTATAATATAATTACCACGGTGTTCACAAATCAGTGGCAATCAGTATTCCTTTATCTACACGCCCACCTTTGATTGAAAGCAACAAGTTCAGGTTAGCCTATGTTCTCTGAGGGTTGGAAAAAGCCTTTCTGAATTCTGGGAAATGTAGGAAAAGGTGGGTAAACTGCGTTTACTTGCGTTTAACCCCCACTAGATGTCAGTAGCCTACAGACATCACTGGGTGGGTGGGCTGCCGCAACCTGCGGGGCAGGGCGCAGCAGCTGCAGCATCCACAGGGGGGTGCAGCAGCTCCAGCTTCTGAAGCTTCCACAGGGACACGGCAGCTCAGTGCACACATGACATGAGGCATGGATGCTGTAGGAGACGAGTGACACAGCCATGATCTCCTTGTCTGCTAGTGATCTATACAGTCAGAGCTACAGGCCCTGGTCTGCCCTGACCAACCTGCCTGAAGGAGTTTAGGCTCACTGAATTAATTAATTCTCTTCTTGAAACCAGTTTTTATTATTATTCAAATATTTTTATTGGTTTTTCACAGCACTCAGTCCTCCAAATTAACACAGACAGAAAACAAAAACAAAACCCACAACAATACCAACACTACTCAATAAATCAAAACCAATATCAATTAAATTAAATCGGTCAGGACAAGAACACCAATCATACACAGATACAATTGACGAATAAACAAAACAAAACAAAAATGTAGGATAGGATGGGGGGGGGGGGGGGGAGCTACGCTTCTGTAACCTGTGGGAACTCTGTCTCGAAGTAGGACAGAAACGGTTGCCAGATCTTAAGGTACTTCTGGGTGGAGCCTCGGGCAGTGTGTTTAAGCTGTTCTAGTTTGAGATAGGACATTACCTCTTCTACCCAGCGCTTGTGGGATGGTGCCCTAACCTTCTTCCAGCTGAAGAGTATTAGACGTCTAGCCAGTAATGTAGAGAATGCTATAGCTTCAGCTTGGTGAGTTGGAATTGATGTCTCCTGTGGGACTACACCAAACAGAGCGGTCAATTGATTGGGATCAATGACTCTGTCGCACATAAACGAAAATGTGTTAAATACACCTGTCCAGAGTGGGATCAGTTTGGGGCACAGCCAGAACATGTGACTGAGGGTAGCTGGGTCTCGACTGCACCTAATACAGTTTGGGTCTAAACCAGGATATAGCTTGGCCAGCTTGCTCGCCGATAAGTGAAGCCTATGTAGAACTTTAAACTGTACCAACCCGTGCCTAATACATATTGATGATGAGTGCACCAGTGAGACTGCCTCTTGCCAATCTGTTTCCGACAACTCAATTCCCAACTCTTCTTTGAAACCAGTTTTTATTGACATGGAAGTATGTAAAGGCCTTAAATTGGGTGATTTCACTAGGAATCTATATGACTAAAATAACCGAGTCTGTTTTATTCTGTTTCTCGATTACAATTAATTTCCTGAGCAGATGTATGACATGCTTTCCATTACTTCACACTTTCCACCGCAATCTATCGTCATAAACAAGTGACCTCACTTCACATCCAACCTTACAAAAGGACACTAAATTCAGTCAATCTGCATTCACAGTCAAAGCGGGCGGGCTGTGGAACACCCTGCCAGCAGTCATTAAAAGCCGCAGTACTCTCAAAGGTTTTAAATCCTCTATTAAGAAGTGGCTGAGAGAGGGCCAGTCTTGTGGCCACCTATAGTCATTAGTGTGGTCTCTTATCCTATTTCTTTTTGTGCTATGACATTATTTATTTTTCTCCATCACCTCATTTGCTAATGTGTGATTGTAGTGGATACATACATACATACATATGCGAACAATAAAGATAAAGATAAAGACACAGCGGTGCCACATCCATGACTTTCTTGTCATGGATCTTGGGGGGTTCTTGATCTTGTACCGGAGCAGGTACTCAGGGTAGATGTGGTGCTTCTCGGACACAACAAAGATGGATGGGTTTTTGATGTCGTTCACAAAGATGTTGCCTCGCAAGTGATCCACCAGCACCCGTGAGATGAACATGGATCTGACGTTGGCCCGGCCGGTGTAAGTGTGGGAGTACCAGGCATCTCGGGCAAAGTAACTCCCTGAGATTGGAGAAAGAGAGAGAACGTTTTTTTGTGGATTTGGTGCTTTGTAGCCTACTGGCATTGTCCCCCCGGAAATGTGCTCAAAGTATAGCCTCCTGAGGGCCAATTTAGGGACCCAACATATTGGATTGAGAGCCACCAAACAAAAAACAAAACACAAAATAATAGACAGTATGTTTGTGCAACTCACCTTTCCCCATGCGGCTTCCATGAGTCGGACGGATTGTCGGGTCAAAGTTGTGGAGACAGATGGCGTTTACGTTCTTAGAGCGTGTGCCATGGAAAAGTTTTATTTCCCTCACATTTTGCCCACTGTTGGGCCACTTCTTCATCTTCTCCTTTTGCCTATTCAATCAGAAAGAAGAAGAATTAGAAACCTAAAGAGCCTGTGCAATAACCTGGTACAGATAGCAGACTTTTCACTCAGGCCAAAAATAAAGTAGTTATTATATATTTTTTTAGGCATTATTGATAGACATACAGTGTGAGAGAGACAGGAATGTATCGGAGGGAGGGAGGGGAAGACATGCAGCAAATGACCATGGGCCGGATTCGAATACAGGTCGCTGCAGGGAGGACTGACAATTATTTATTTTGGATCTTGAAAGGATGCGCCTTCCCGGTGGTTTTTGGTGGTGCTAAACCAACATCAAGTTTAAAGCAAAGTACCAATGGCACAAGGTAGCACTCACAAAACTTCAGGACAAAGGAGCTCTCAATTTCACCAATTTATTTGGCCATGTCACAAATAATGCCAACGTTTCGGCCTCTCGGCCTTCTTCAGGGCATGGAGGAAAAATTATTTATTTTATTTATTTTATTTGATCTTATTTTTTATTTATTTAATGTAGCTGAATCTCTTGGTTTGACCCAAATAAAGCTAAGCATTTTATGAAATGGATGGAGCATTTTATGAAAGATGGAAAAATGAATGGCGGATGCAATCCTTTGGTTGGGTCGTATGCTTTGGCTCTCTATTCAATCTATACAATGCTAGCCCAACGGTTCACATAAAAATGTCCGCTGGTTGAACCATCCTGCAATGTTGATTCGAATATGAAACACCATTCTATCCACTCAAGTTCTACAGAACTGGGCCTCTATATATCTGAGGGGGAGCCAGGTGAAAGTGAGATTTCGGCATACAGTATAAATGTTGCTTTTTAAAGACGTACCACTCAAAGACTTCCCATAGTGCTTTGTTCTGAATCCTCTCCATGTTGACAATGTCAAAGTTTGTCATGGTTTTAAAAAACCGGCCTTCAATCTCCTGATACTCCACTGAGGAGCTCTGGATGGAGACTCGCTGGAAGAGACACAAGACACAGAGGAGAACCGTTATTATATGTTGCCATACACTGCCTAAAATCTGTGCTGTCTTAACATTCAAGCATGGGAGCACGAGTAGCGTGAGATTGTTCAAACAACACCAGCTAATAAGAAACAGAACAGACGATAAGCTGCAAAAAAAAGTCTCTTTCTTGCTCAATCCCCCCTCCCAAAATGCATTCAACAACAATCTGTGCAGTGAGCAACAATCTTAAGTGGGTCTGAGGCAGCAGAGAGACTCAAGACTAAGAACATTGGTACAGTAGGACCAATGTTCGAAATATTTCTCAAATTTTTTCACATGTGGGACCCCTAAACTGACAAAGATTAGACCACGGACCCCCATTTGATAGGATTCTGTCCCACCCATGACCAAAATAGTCATTGTGTTACTTATGAATGGAATTATAGCGAAAATAAATTACCCCCCCTACCCCCCCCCCCCCCCTTTTGGCTGGGGACCGCCTGGAACCCCCTCAAGGACCCCTGGGGGTCCCCGGACCCCCATTTGAGAACCACTGCCCTAAACGTCTCGAGAC
>NC_139646.1:23281817-23284317 GCF_964638095.1 Poromitra crassiceps
GGGCTTATACACAGCAGAGTGGAGTGTGTGTGTGTGTGTGTGTGTGTGTGTGTGTGTGTGTGTGTGTGTGTGTGTGTGTGTGCGTGCGCGTGCGTGCGTGCGTGCGTGCGTGTGTGTGTGTGTGCCTCCTTCCATGGAATTCGCGCGGACACACACACACACACACACACACACACACACACACACTTTACCAGGCAGAAAGCCAAGAAACACACACACACACACACACACACACACACACACACACTCACACTCCACTCCGCTGTATAAAGCCCTAAACTGATTTGAATAACTGTGTTGGACAAAGAGGAACAGATGCACAGACGGAGGAGAGATGAGCTGACAGGATGGCGGCTGGTGAGTGACACCTTTGTGGATCAAACACAATGACAGACATAGAGAGTTAATTTGTGACTTGAAGTTTGAATTTGAATTGAATTGAGTGAGAACAAGACAGACAGTAGAAGGTGGAGAGGAGAGGAGAGTCTGCTTATTGGTTCAGATGTGATAGTGTTTTTAGTTCTTCTTGTTCTGCCTCAGAGACACAAACAGCTTTCCATTCTAGTCGTTGGTGTGATTCTCTTCCACTGGTAAAGACCTCAGTCACTAACAGGCTGTAGTGAGGTCAGAGGTAAAGACCTCAGTCGCTAACAGGCTGTAGTGAGGTCAGAGGTAAAGACCTCAGTCACTAACAGGCTGTAGTGAGGTCAGAGGTAAAGACCTCAGTCACTAACAGGCTGTAGTGAGGTCAGAGGTAAAGATCTCAGTCACTAACAGGCTGTAGTGAGGTCAGAGGTAAAGACCTCAGTCACTAACAGGCTGTAGTGAGGTCAGAGGTAAAGACCTCAGTCGCTAACAGGCTGTAGTGAGGTCAGAGGTAAAGACCTCAGTCGCTAACAGGCTGTAGTGAGGAGGTCAGAGGTAAAGACCTCAGTCACTAACAGGCTGTAGTGAGGTCAGAGGTAAAGACCTCAGTCACTAACAGGCTGTAGTGAGGTCAGAGGTAAAGACCTCAGTCGCTAACAGGCTGTAGTGAGGTCAGAGGTAAAGACCTCAGTCGCTAACAGGCTGTAGTGAGGTCAGAGGTAAAGACCTCAGTCACTAACAGGCTATAGTGAGGTCAGAGGTAAAGACCTCAGTCACTAACAGGCTGTAGTGAGGTCAGAGGTAAAGACCTCAGTCGCTAACAGGCTGTAGTGAGGTCAGAGGTAAAGACCTCAGTCGCTAACAGGCTGTAGTGAGGTCAGAGGTAAAGACCTCAGTCGCTAACAGGCTGTAGTGAGGTCAGAGGTAAAGACCTCAGTCGCTAACAGGCTGTAGTGAGGTCAGAGGTAAAGACCTCAGTCGCTAACAGGCTGTAGTGAGGTCAGAGGTAAAGACCTCAGTCGCTAACAGGCTGTAGTGAGGTCAGAGGTAAAGACATCAGTCGCTAACAGGCTGTAGTGAGGTCAGAGGTAAAGACCTCAGTCACTAACAGGCTGTAGTGAGGTCAGAGGTAAAGACCTCAGTCGCTAACAGGCTGTAGTGAGGTCAGAGGTAAAGATCTCAGTCACTAACAGGCTGTAGTGAGGTCAGAGGTAAAGACCTCAGTCACTAACAGGCTGTAGTGAGGTCAGAGGTAAAGACCTCAGTCGCTAACAGGCTGTAGTGAGGTCAGAGGTAAAGACCTCAGTCGCTAACAGGCTGTAGTGAGGTCAGAGGTAAAGACCTCAGTCGCTAACAGGCTGTAGTGAGGTCAGAGGTAAAGACCTCAGTCGCTAACAGGCTGTAGTGAGGTCAGAGGTAAAGACATCAGTCGCTAACAGGCTGTAGTGAGGTCAGAGGTAAAGACCTCAGTCGCTAACAGGCTGTAGTGAGGTCAGAGGTAAAGACCTCAGTCGCTAACAGGCTGTAGTGAGGTCAGAGGTAAAGATCTCAGTCACTAACAGGCTGTAGTGAGGTCAGAGGTAAAGACCTCAGTCACTAACAGGCTGTAGTGAGGTCAGAGGTAAAGACCTCAGTCACTAACAGGCTGTAGTGAGGAGGTCAGAGGTAAAGACCTCAGTCGCTAACAGGCTGTAGTGAGGAGGTCAGAGGTAAAGACCTCAGTCACTAACAGGCTGTAGTGAGGAGGTCAGAGGTAAAGACCTCAGTCGCTAACAGGCTGTAGTGAGGTCAGAGGTAAAGACCTCAGTCGCTAACAGGCTGTAGTGAGGTCAGAGGTAAAGACCTCAGTCGCTAACAGGCTGTAGTGAGGTCAGAGGTAAAGATCTCAGTCACTAACAGGCTGTAGTGAGGTCAGAGGTAAAGACCTCAGTCACTAACAGGCTGTAGTGAGGTCAGAGGTAAAGACCTCAGTCACTAACAGGCTGTAGTGAGGAGGTCAGAGGTAAAGACCTCAGTCGCTAACAGGCTGTAGTGAGGAGGTCAGAGGTAAAGACCTCAGTCACTAACAGGCTGTAGTGAGGAGGTCAGAGGTAAAGACCTCAGTCGCTAACATGCTGTAGTGAGGTCAGAGGTA
>NC_139646.1:23289317-23324317 GCF_964638095.1 Poromitra crassiceps
CTTGAAGGGGTTCCAGGGGGTCCCTAGCATGTTATTTTCACTATAATTCCATTTGGTCATGGGTTTCATACACTTTCTGTAATAAAACCTCTACAAGCAAAAATCTTTTTTGTTTTGTTTTATTGTGGCTGGTTCTCACTGTGGCAGATTCCTCTTCCTGTTTCCTGCAGAAACTCCGCCTCCTGTGTCGTCATGATGAACCTGGCCCTATCAGACGCCAGCTTCTCCCTCACCCTCCCACTGCGATTGGCTTATTACTTCAAAGGCGGGGTGTGGGACTTCCCTGATTGGCTGTGCCGACTGTGTGTCTATGGCTTCTATGTTAACCTCTACACAAGGTAACACACACACACACACACACACACACACACACACACACAGGTACAATATACACACGCATATAGATAGACTGTCATGTACATATATACACACATGCACTAACAAAGTGCTAACTCTTCCTCCCTCAGCATCCTCTTCCTCACTTTACTGAGCGTGCTCCGTTGGCTGGCTGTGGCTCGGCCTCTTCGCCACCGGTCCATGGCCACGCCTGCTCGAATGTCATTTGCCTGCCTGGCTGTGTGGGTGTTTGTGGGCGTGTCCTCCGGCCCCTTCCTTTCCAATGGGGTGACAGAGAGGTGAGGTTCTGACACGAATCACACATGAAAACGGCTTTCCTTTATCTGGTGTAATTACCTGTAGGCTGCCAAAGAAAACGGTGAAAATAAAAATTATGAAATGTCCTTGATGGGCTTCCATATCATCCCCTCTATCAGATTGGAGTTGAACAAGCGGCTAGCTCCAGGTCTGAAAAATGAAACCAATGCAGAAGTGCCTAACCTGCATTATTTCTAATGGCCAGCAGAGGGCGACTCCACTCGCTGCAAAAAGAAGTCTGATTGTATGGAAGTCAATGGGAAAATGACCCTACCCAGCGAGCATTTTTCGGTTGAAAAGATGTTTAAAAAACGTTTAGGGTCAACGTTGAAAAAACGTGCAAGGAAGGTTTGAAAGTGAAAGTTTTTTCACCCACTATTTGCAGACGTTTACTGAACGTTCAGATTTAGACCATATTTCACCAGGATCTTAAATTAAAAATTCAGCAGCGCACACAGGATTCGAACCCCGTTCTCCCACGTTCAAGCCACTGCGCTCTACGTCCTGAGCGGAGAGCCGGGCACATTATATATTCTATCTCGCACAAGACTACACAATTGTCAACGATCGGGAGGACAAGTTATTTTATGTGATGCGTACGAGACTATCATATTATGTAACAGACTAAAATTATGTTGTGTGTGTGTGTGCATCTATAGTCTGTAGGCTGTACGGCTTCAGAGGTTAACTTCATTTAACACCAGAGACTCAGGAGGTACACAGAGCCTCGTATACAGTCTGTTACAATAACATAGCGTGCCCAGAGCACCTCGTTCCGCACTTGGTGCAGACCGGTGCAGACTTGCTTTGGTCTAGTCAGTCACAGCTAGTAAGTACTTGCGCATGCGCGTTGCTGCAGGAACTGAATTCATTATTTTATAGTATTGCGCTAAACTATTAACCATAGTTGTGTCCTGGAAGCTTTTTGCTGGCACCACATAGCCTATATAGTCCCATATTTATGATATTTCATGTGACATAAAATGCGTTGAAATGTAGTTTTCGTGTAGACCAGATTTCAACTCTCAGTTACACAATAAAATGGACAAATGCCAATTCACACACTATCAATATTGTCTCTATTCCAAACTACAACAAATGTTTTAACAATATGATGAACCAAATTGTGTTTTTTTACACGTTGACGTTGTAACCGCACTTTAGCCGGTTGAAAAGAGGGTGAAGTTAGGTCTTAGACGTTCAAACCCAATATCACCCAGATTTAAACTAAAAATCAACGTTGAAAAAACGTTTTGTGCTCGCTGGGTACTTCTCACTTGATTCATGACCTCAGTAAACATGTTCATAATTGCTCAATTGCTATAGTTTCAAGTCTTCTTCAGCATGATGTTCATTTGGTAAATGATGGTCCCATTTAGAGGAGCTAAAATAGAGAATAGAATAGAGCTGCAGTTCTGTCTGGCAAAAAATGAAAAGAGAAAAGATCAAAGATGGTGACGGTCAAATGCCAAACTCGAGGGAGTCCACAAACCAATGGGTGACGTCACGATGGTTGTCACCAGATCAAATAACATTTACATTTAAAATTCACCAGTTTATGCTGTTAGCCAAATCACCATGGGTAACAGAACTGGAAGGAGCGTTCTGCTTCTGTCACGATTACTGTGGTTATGACATAAAATGCATTTATTTCCACTTCTTTCTCTCCACCTGTCTCTCTCTCATTCTCAGGGCGGGGCTCCCTCGTTGCTTTGAGCCATCTAGCCCTGCCTCCTGGGGGCGTGTCCTGATCCTAAACTACGTGGCGTTGGCTCTCGGCTTCCTCCTCCCCTTCCTCATCATCATCGGTTGCTACGGCAGCATCATCCGGCGCCTGACAGCTGGCCGCGACGCCGGTCCCCGTGGCAATCCCGGCACCAAGCGGCGCTGCAACTACAGGCGGCGCTCGGTGCAGCTGGTCGGCATGGTGACGGCCACCTTCCTCCTCTGCTTCCTGCCCTATCACGTGGTGCGCACGCTGCACCTGCACGCCGTGTGTGGCGCGTGGCGCTGTGATGTCACGATGGCGCTGCAGCGCGCTGTGGCCGTCACACTCTGCCTAGCCGCCTGTAACAGTGTGGTCAACCCGCTCCTCTACTACTACTCCACCACTGCCTTCAGAGACAGCCTGAGGGCCGCGCAGTCCTCGCTGCTGTCCAACAGGGGGAGCCGCACCTCCTTCAGGGCCAGACTGACCTGGCCCAGGAGGAGGAACACCACCTGAGAACCCACCTGAGGAACCTCTTTGTGCCATCTTGTTTACTTGTGCCGATACAAAGACAATGTTCCAATCGTATAAGACGAGGACTGTAACCAATTATAATTAGGGAGGGGTACAATAGTGACTGGGTCCTTTTTATTTTGTATTTAACCTTTATTTATCCAGGGGGAGTCTCACTGAGAGCAATGCTCTCTTTTTCAGGAGCGCCCTGTTCACATTCACACACACATTCATACCTGGAAGCTGACCAGTACAACCACAGTCTGATCTTTGGCCACTGATCAGCTCCACTGGAGCAGTTGGGGTTAAGGGCCTTGCTCAAGGGCACCTCAGTGGTGGTAATGAGGGAGGGGCAAGTGCTGCTTTTCACTTTCCCCACCCAGATTTATCCTGCCGGTCTCGGGAATTGAACCGATGACCTTTCGGTTACAAGCTTGCTTCTATAACCTTTAGGCCACCAGCCCACCACTGCCACTGGGTCCTGGGTCCGCCAGCGATGCGAAATACCCGGTGGCCATTGGGGGTTCCCCCCCAACCTAGTGCTCTGGTGTCTCCTCCAAAGTTAGCAAGTAATGAACTTTGCTTTCCCTTTGACATAATTATTTAGTCCATATTTTTAGCTGAGTTGATGTCGAAGCAGGAAAGAAAATCACTGTTGTCCACGACAAGAATGTATACATTTGCAACAGCGACCCTCATGAAAGGAGGCCTTACCAGAAACAACTGGGTATTGAATGGCGAGGAAACAATGTTGAATAAATGTTTTACAATTTGAATAACTAGGGATCTCGCGTGCTCGATTCCTGGGCTCGCACGTCCTGCAGCTCACCAAGCTGGCCCTGCAGCTCGCATTCACAGCATGCGAGCTGCCAAGCTTGCCCGCAGCTCGGCTGCTGTGTGGCTAATGAGACCAGCTAATGGAGTCAGATTTATGACATCACTGATGATGTCACAGTGGGATTTATGACATCACTGATGATGTCACAGTGGGATTCATGACATCACTGGGATTTATGACATTACTGATGATGTCACGGTGGGATTTATGACATCACTGATGATGTCACAGTGGGATTTATGACATCACAGTGGGACAATCACAGTGGGACAGAGAAACAAACAGACAGAGCCCTAGCTCCCATTTATATACTGATGAAGATGATGATGATGATGATGCTGATGCTGGACATAGTAAAGCTTTTACCTTAGGTGAAAATTTTTCATAAAAAAATATGATTTGCAGCCCTAGAGTGATTTAGAGAAGAGAATCATCTGGGCACTGTACAGCAGCAATGAACATTTAAGCCGGTCAGGACAGCTGAATCACTGCCGATCTTTCGCAAAAGACTAAAGGCTCTTTTCAGGCTCCATCTGGGCCCTTCTTGATCTAACTTCGTTCTCTCTCTTTCTAAAAAAAAAAAAAAAACTAACCCAAACTTGTACCACTAACCTAAACTTGTACCACTGTTCCTTCAGAAGTTGTAGGGGAGGTCCAGGACGAATTAAGCAGGGGGACGGAATTAGCTTGTCCTCATATACTATCTTTGACAAAACCCAGGAAGACGATTCTTTCCCCCCATGTTACACTTCCTGGTACCTCACTTCCTGTGAAGTTTCAGCTCGGCCAGTCAGTGGATGGCAGAGATATCCGCAAAAACGTTGCCTTTTCGTCTTATTTTCAAACGCGAGTAAAATATTGCAAACTGTGTATTTTTCTATTAGCGTGTTGGAATTTATTTATTTAATGCTGCTAACGCTATTCATCTGTTAGACCTATCGGTAGACTACAGCTCAATGATTGTTTTGTGTGTAATGTTAGTTTGTGCTAGCTTAGCTTTCATCCAGGGAAACGCACGGGGGACAAATAAAGCACTTAGCTCCAATTGCCTTGAATAGGCTATGCATTTATCTGTGCTTGCAGGACAATGCCTCGCATAAGGAAGAGGACCACGGACAGAGGGCAAAAAAATGCACACATTCAAATATTTCTTTGGATAAGCCATTTAAGGGAGGTAAAATATTGATCACATCACATCAGCAAAATATATAGATAGACGTTATAATTATATTAATTTGCAACATATAACATATTAAAATGTATTTCATAATACTTAGTTTCTTAGATGACCAAAAGATGAAGGAATTAATGCCAGAAAAAAATTGTTACCTGGCTGTTTTTGTGCCTTTTTCACAACCGCTACATTAGTCCCCCGCCTGTGCTTTATTTGTCCCTTCACTGTGGGACAAATTAAGCATTGCGCAGCTTCTGGTTGCCATCTGATGACGTCTGATGTATTGACCCATGGAACGAAACTACGGTTGGTATTGCCAGAGGACATGTGTAGGTTGCTTACATGAAAATATTATAACTCCAGCTGAAACAATCTTTACACAATGACAAAAAAAACAAAAAGTGCTTCATTCGTCCCGGACCTCCCCTAGTTATCATACTGTGCTCCATAGTAGATTGCTCTATTGCTGACAAAAATGTGTTATTGTAAGTCGCTTTGGATAAAAGCGTCTGCCAAATGACGTAATGTAATGTAATGTAAGCCAAAAGGCCTTCTTCAGCTCAAGTGAAGCCACAGACAAAACTGTGTGTGTGTGTGTGTGTGTGTGTGTGTGTGTGTGTGTGTGTGTGTGTGTGTGTGTGTGTGTGTGTGTGTGTGTGTGTGTGTGTGTGTGTGCGCGTGTGCGTGTGCGTGTGCGTGTGCGTGTGCGTGTGTGTGTGTATACCTCCCATTTTTCAGTGTTCTGCTTGACTCTGAGGAAGACAGACTTGTCTGTCGAAACGTCAGTTTTAGGACGCGCAGGCAGCGGAACTCCGGGGTGAGTTTAGCAGAGGAATGTATAGCGCTCGGAATCATTCAATTATGTCAAGCGAAAGCCTGTTTGCACGCATATATCAATCGATATAATATCAATTGATAGCTAATTGAGTCATGCATTAATGGTCTGAAAAAAGAATGGATTTCAGTTCAAAAGCTCGAAATTATTTTACTCACTTGTTTGTACGCATCTTTGCATTCCCAATACAAGCTTAATAAAAAAATGCTTCATAAATTACAAGTTGACTAGGTTACAGCCTGGGCATTCTACCCAAGTGTTCTTCTTACTGTGTTTATTCTATTGGTTTCGTCCATATTTTTTCTCAGTGAGGCTTTCAGGGATATTTTTCCCTTGTCCTAATTTTGGACAAGGAGAAAACAGATCACTGCGAGATAATATTAGGCAACCACCGAAAGACTTAACGTGCCACACCTTGTTGCTCACAAAGGGGATTTTCTTTTAGCCTAGGCTACTGAGAATGAGCGTATAGCATCATAGCCAGAGCCAGATTAACACCCCCAGGGACCCCGGGGCACTGAAGCTCCCAGGGGCCTCCCTACCCATCGTCCAGATTTTTGGATGTTTTTTCGCCATATTTAGAGGAATATCTAATTTTAAATTAACATTAGTATTATACTGTTATGTCATTATTCAGTTTCTGAGATTCAGTTTCTCACTCACTCATAGGCGATTCTAGGCTTTGCCAACAGGTGGCACCAGCAGGATAAAAATATTAGTGTGACTGGGGGGTTTCTAGGGGGGGCTGTGCCCCCCCTGGACAAAGAAATTTTGTACATTTTAAAGTAGAAGAGGGGTGATCTCTGCACAAACCGTGTGCGTCAGGTGCGTCGGAGCTTTTGCCAGATGAAGGTCTTGTTGTGACCGAAACGTTGCTAATAAAAGTCTAAAGTGAAGTCAGTGTGCAGGATTTTCCTTTCTCAAGTACATTTTAAAGTAAAATGCATGAATCTGATGCACTCTGAGAGCAAAAGGAAGAGGCTAATCTTCACATTAATATCCTCTTCACTGTGCTGTGGCTTTACAATGATGAAAAAATAATTGACATTACATTTCCAATACAAAACAGCAGAGGGTGCCGCAGCACCACAAGCACCCCCACTTCCCGCGCCCCTGGTCACCACTTGCCCACAGGCATCCAATGAGACTAAATCATCAGACTTAATCTTCTTGGAAACACATTTATTTTGTCCTGATTGGTCTTAGATTTGTGTCATAGTTCTGTGGAGCCCAACATGAGCCCGACCAAAAAAAAAAAAAAAAAAAAAAAAAAAAATTTTTTTTTTTTTTTTTTTTTGGAGGGCCTCATAGCTACACTCATTCTCAGTTGCATTCCTTAAACATACAACATGATTATAACAAGGCGTGTAGTATAATTTATTTTCTATCGTAATCCACACCCACACATCCAAAAACGATTATCCTGCTTGTCCTTACAAACTCATTTTTTTTATGTATTTGTATCCCTTCTAATTGTTCTATTTTATAATTAATAACAGAATTCCAGAATTTATTCTGTTTATAGAAAACACCATTAACAACTTGGCGTTTAAAAAAAACACTACAGATAGAGAACACTGCACAGTCATGTCAGCAGGTGAGAATAATTACTGAACAGCAGTACTACAGCAAAGCGTGGTGGCGCAGGAAGTAGGTGAGTAAATATGTAAATTAGATGATTCAATTAAACTTTATATCACTACTTAATTGGGGAAATTGGCACACATACTAAATGGTTGTGATAATTTACAATTATCCTGCTCAAGACAAATATTTCATTTACTGTCTCTGCCCTGCATCATGTTATCAAAATGTGCAGCTACATTAATTTCAGCAAATGTAACAGCATTAAACGGTGCATGAATACATTGGGACTTTTTATTTTATTTGGCATTGATCTAAGCCAAACATTAAAACACACTGAAATGTTACAGGAAGCAATAAAAAACTCTCAGCACTATCAAATACAGAGACAGAGCACATCAAAAGTACTCACAGCCCTTCAACATAAAATGTCAACTTGAATATTATGTATTTTCATCTCAACTATGTGACTGCCAGCATGACTTTGGTGTTTGTAAATGCAATAACAGCAAATACTAGATGTTTAAACACAAAAGCGTACGCATGCTAAATTATTAGAGACACGTAGGAGGGAAGGCGTTATTATTTCTCTCAGGCACAGATGAAAAGTGTTCACCTAATTTTCTTTTATCACCAACTCTAAAACCTTTACATTCATCCATGTATGTAACCGTGAATCAGTCGGGTAGGGGGGGGGAATGATTTTGGTAAGCCACACCAAACAGTCAAAAACAATGGCATTTGTGATTCATCCATAAGGTAAATGCTAATACAAAAATAATAAAATCAAACTGCTTAATCTCCACTTTAAACTGTATTGTGTATCTGTGCAAATGTTCTTCTTCTTCTTCTTCTTCTTCTTCTTCTTCTTCTTCTTCTTCTTCTTCTTCTTCTTCTTCTTCTTCTTCTCATTTATTTTCTTGCATGGGTGATGAGTCTCTGGCAGAGTGCTGTCATTCTATTGGCTTATTGAGTGACCACCTCCCATCCCGAGCTGGTGTACTAGGGAGGCCTTTTAAACCACTTGTTTTTTCTGCCACAAATTTTTTTTATTTTGCATTTATTTATACAGGGAAATCTCTTGAGAGCAAGCTCTAATTTTCAAGAGTGCCCTGATTACATAGAACACATACAAGAAGTTTCAGTTGCAGACAGACAGGATGGAGCAGCAATAAGAATAACGATAAAAAGAAAATAGTAAAACACATTTTAAATAAAACAAGAGCATTTCTCCTGTAGAGTACCCTCTAAGAGTTGTTTAAAGGACTCGAGAGAGATTAGATGATCCAGTTTCAGATTGTTCTGGAGCATATCCCATTTACTGGGGGCATAGAAAGAAAATGCAGTTTTTCCTTGTTCAGTCCTTACACGTGGAACAAACAGACGTGGAACAAACAGAGTAATGTTTGACTCTGATGAAGACGCCGTGAGCGTTGAAAGTGAAATGTTAGTCCTTGCACCTTTATTAAAATATTTTCTCCAGTGATTCGAGTGCTCCAGGATCCTCTTTGGTTTAACCATTGATCTGTTGCTGTTATTCC
Organism: Poromitra crassiceps; assembly: GCF_964638095.1. Classification (NCBI taxonomy): domain Eukaryota; kingdom Metazoa; phylum Chordata; class Actinopteri; order Beryciformes; family Melamphaidae; genus Poromitra; species Poromitra crassiceps. The sequence goes on from NC_139646.1 coordinate 23,298,165, forward strand.
TGTCCTGTCCTGTGAGCACCAACCTCCCTCTGCTGAGATGGCTGAAGCACAAGAGACTCCCTCTACACAGAAGATGGAGATGTCTGAGCGCGCTCAAACAATCACAATCTATGAAAATACAGACAGATCACGTACAGAGGATACATATCAGCAGCTAGGTGAGTAACACACACACACACACACATGAATGATTTATTTATGAGTGGCTAATAATGGCAGATATTGAACAATACCTCGCTAACTGCTTGGCCCTTTATTCTCTATAGGAAGATCACGTACAGAGGATCAACAGCTAGGTGAGTAACACACACACATACACACACACACACACACACACACACACACACACACACACACACACACACACACACACACAGACAAAAACACACACACACACACACACACACACACACACACCCAGACAAACACACACACACACACACACACACACACACACACACACAAACACACACACACACACACACACACACACACACACACACACACACAGCAAAATCACAAGTCATGTCGTGCAACAAGGAGCAATACTCAGTAGGTGTAACAGTCCCTCTGGTGCTTGTGTTACTAAAACATGGCCGGTCTGTCTTGTTCTTACAGGTGCTGTTATCCAGCCAGTGAAGAAGCCCTGCAGGGTGACTGTAGTGTGTCTGCTGCTGATGTGTCTTCTCCTACTGGCTGCTCTTATAGGCATTGTGGTCCACTGTGAGGCATTCACTTCCTTTCTCTATTTCTATCACACAGGAGATTTACACTCTTCAGCCTCCATTTTCTGTATTTGTTTCTGTCTAAATTCTACCACTGTCTTGATTTCCTGTGCAGATACAAAAGCTGATGGCAGATTAGAAGAGAGGCTCTCAATGTGTAACTGCAGAGACAATGAAAGTAGAGGAGGTAACCACTGCGCTCAGACAGGTGCGTAGTCCAATGTAGAAATGTCACAGGTAAATGAGAAAATAGGGACCGCACTCGAGGAATATCGTTTTAATTTTCTTTAGCAATAAAACGTTTTCGGCCGTCCGGCCTTCATCAGTGTGCAAAACTTTTTTGCACACTGATGAAGGCCGGACTGCAGAGACAGAAACAAACTGCAGACCCTCAACAAGACCTGGGCTGAAAACACAAATAATTTGTTTGAGCTCGGTGAGTTTGTCTATCTTCTGCCTGTGTGTGTGTGTGTGTGTGTGTGTGTGTGTGTGTGTGTGTGTGTGTGTGTGTGTGTGTGTGTGTGTGTGTGTGTGTGTGTGTGTGTGTGTGTGTCGGGCTGGTTGTGGCTGCTCTTATTAGGCCTTGGGGTCCACTGTGAGGCATTCACTTCCTCTATCACAACAGAGATTTGTTCAGCATCCATTTTATTTGTTCCTAAATTCTACCACTGTGCTTTTGATTTCCTCTGCAGATATAAAAGCTGTGAGCGCCTTACAAGAGAGGCTGTCAATGTGTAACCTCACAATCTCTGCAGAGAGAAGCAAAGTGCAGACCCTCAACAAGACCTGGACTAAAAACAGAGATGAGCTCAGTGAGTTTGTCTATCTTCTGTGTGTGTGTGTGCGTGTGTGTGTGTGTGTGTGTGTGTGTGTGTGTGTGTGTGTGTGTGTGTGTGTGTGTGTGCGCGCGTGCGTGCGTGCGCGAGTCTGCGCATTTATGATGTAGGCTACATGTAGGCTACTTTTGTTTGTTTGTGCATATGCATTTGTGCTTTTGTTTGCTGCTCTCAATATCCTCTCCTCCTCAGAGCGTTTCTGTAGAGATGGATGTAAATCATTCAGCAACAGTTTTTACTACATTTCTACTGATGTAAAGAGCTGGGAGGACAGCAGGCTGGACTGTCTACAGAGAGGAGCAGACCTGGTCATCATCAACAGTGAAGAAGAACAGGTAAAGGGAAAAGGAAAAGCGAGGTTACGGTTTGGTTGGGGGGGGGAATCTTTCTAGTGTCCATTTAATTGGATTCAAATTGTCAGACCTTCCACACTTTGTTTGAATGCTTCATAATTGTGTGTTGATGTCATTTGTCTTTGAAACAATTCAACAGAAATTCATCAATTCCTTGAACAAGTACACCTGGATTGGTTTGAGTGACAGTGTTCAGGAGAGGGTCTGGACATGGGTGGATGGTACACTTCTGAAGAGCACAAGGTAAGAGCACAGGGGTCACTGTCTTCCAATCCCGCCTCAAAACCCATCTCTTCTCGTCTGCGTCGTGTTTGTCCATTGTCTGTTGCACTTACGTCGTCCCCGCCCCTTTAGTGTTTCTTTTTTGTAAAGCGTCTTTGAGTCCTAGAAAAGCGCTATAAAAAACCCATGTTTATTATTATTATTATTATCCATTCTTCAGTCCTATTGAACAGTCGACGGTCAATAGGATGGGCTGACAATGCATTGTGCATCTTATTTACCATCAAGTACAGTTGACTCTTTTCTTTTCTTACAGGTTCTGGGGCGAAGGTGAGCCCAGTGAATATTACACATCTTCTTTGCCTTTCTCTGCTGCTGTAAAGGAGGACTGTGTTCACACACGTTGGCATACAGAACTAAAGAGCTGGAATGATGAGAGTTGTGCCTCACTGAAATACTGGGTCTGTGAAAAAGTGATTGACTTCTAACATGATGTGTCATCTCAAATGAAAACATATTGTGACTTCACACCCCACACCAAGATCGTCTTTGTCATTCACACAGAGAACATGAAATGCTCCTTTTAAGGGATTGTCTTCTATTGTTTTTCATCTTTCTGTCATAGCTTCAGAACAAGAATGGCTGTTGGCAGCCTGGGTGAAGCCAGCCTTCAACGTGACGTCACAGACTATGTCTGTAGCATAAGTGTCTTCCTCTTTGTGACTGATAGTACATGGAGGTCACGTGGAGGCTGGGTTTACCCAGGCCAGACCGTTGGTACCAGTATCAGTATTTGTTAAAGGAACACTCCGCCCATTTTCAACCAGCTTTGTATCATTAGAACATCAGTAGTATATCAGAAAACTGTAAACTGTTTTGAAGTCTGTCATTTAATTTGACAGTTATTGAGTGTTAAAGTGTGGACCAGTGACATCACTGGTCCACACCAACTCAAATTAATAACTCATTAACTCAAATCAACTCTCAATAATAAAGTCATTCATCTAGTTTGACAGTTATTGAGAGTTGATTTGAGTTAATGAGTTATTCATTTGAGTTAGTGTGGACCAGTGATGTCACTGGTCCACACTTTAACACTCAATAACTGTCAAATTAAATAACAGACTTCAAAACAGTTTACAGTTTTCTGATATAATACTACTGATGTTCTAATGATACAAAGCTGGTTGAAAATGGGCAGAGTGTTCCTTTAAGCATCCAGTAGAAGTGTAGATTTATTTTCTGCAGTCTCGACTCCAGACTGAAAGTCATGTTTGTTAGCAAGATTGTTAATAAGATTAGACCGTGCAACATCCTGCCTCAGGAACTTATTATCATTAAAATTCCGTCTCTAAATACACTTTCGTCGATCTACTGTTGATTTGCATGTTTTAAATTCTATTGTGATGCTTTTATTTTTAAGCACATTTGCAAGGTGCTTCCCACTTCTTCTTTTTTACCCCTTTTTACAATTATGTTTTTGTTGCCGTATGAGAAAGTACATGATTGATTGATTTTCTTTATTTAAGTGTCATGCTTCGAATGAAGCCCAGCCCACATGGGCTTACAGGACATTTTACTGTTCATCATTTAAACAAACAATGATCAAAACATAAAACCAACAGAAAACACCCAAAATACATACAGTAAAGTTGTACAGCATGAAAACCACTACCTGAACCTACTTAAAGAGCTGTGCTTGCCTTCTATTCCAGGCCCTAGAGATAAAGTTAGCAGTCTTAAATACCTCAGTCTTAAACAACCACTCCAAATTCTGGCCTTCATCTGCCCAGAAGAGCTCAGGTCTTTGCTTTTGCATTTCGTCAAATAAGGAAATCCTCAAATCATCATATAAAGTACAATAAAACATCACTTTTGAGAGAACAAGAAGAGAGGTGCTGTATAAATAAAATGTATTTTGCCAACTTATTCTGTATGGATTGAGAAATAAAATGTTTTTAGAAACACTATTGTCTAACATTCCTGTGCACCACCATATTATTTTATGCTGAATAGTTCGTCAACATTGATTCAGTTAGCTTGGTTTTTTACAAAACTAATTAGCTAAAATTACCATACTGATATGAGGCTCTGAATCAGTTCTGAATCCATATGAGAACAACCAGTCTTCATTTGATCAAGCCATAGGAAATGCTTTGACTAAAAGTCAGTTTTATACATTGTGCAAAACTGCATTCTGAGCATGAGCAACTTCAGCAGACGTCTCACTTGATTGTGCAAATGACATTGGAACGGAACTCTAAATAGATTGATTCATTTACAATTTCAAATTCCTTCATGAATGCATGTATAATAATAAGATTATGTTTAAAATGAAGAGCAGATGTTGCTGATTTACAATGTCAGGTAGTTTATGCCTCTCACATCAATTACAACTTTTTAAACAAGTATCTGAACTTTGCCCCACTGCCACAATGAGTGTTTCCTGTTCAAACAACTTCCTGTGAGCTGGGTGATTGGGTCGGCCACAGCACCTGCAGGCTTTTGATTGAAGTAGAAGCATTGATTATAATGGATTATAATGGATTATTTTTGCAGTTTAGTTTGCAAGAAAACAGCAGAAAACTGAAAACATGTCTGTATATATGAAGTATGTGATGATTGAGACAGAAGATGGAAATGTTTTCACATCACATCTACGACACAAGCAGCTATCAGGATGTTGAGGTTGTGAGGACCCACAGTACAAAATACACTAGGCAACAGGCAGGATTCAAAATAAGATTTTTTTTTTACTGGTTTCTCAAAAATCACAAAATACCAAAATGTACTCAAAGCTATAGGCAGGATAGACAAGGCTAGACTGACAAGGAACCAAATGACAGGTTAACAGTATAGACAGGACAAACTCAAGGAGGGAGACGTCAGGGACAGTGGGGAGACATGAGGCGAGCTGATTGGACCGGGTCAGGACAGGGCTAATGAGACAACATGATTAACAGGTGAGGTGGGGAACAGACAGGCCAAGGGAGGAGAAGTCAAACAACAACAAATGTCAACTTTCCTGCACTTTACTCATGACAATATAGCACCATCTTATGTATAAAAAATAAGCCATTAAGACCTTAAAGTTATTAAGCAAATTTTATATTATGCTCTATGTAACATAAACTCTGGCACTGTAACCTGTAAAATGTGATTTTTCTGGGGTCATGTTATTGTCTTTTTATTTTGTCTCTTCTTTATCAGCTGTTTTTCATTGAATAGCATCTTGTCCAGTCACACCCTAAAATGACAATGAAGGCATCGACTCACAGGTGAGGATGTTTGCTCTACTTCAATCAGGATTCAAACACATTTCCATCCAGAATTACATTTTGGGCTGATAAAAATATTTGGGCTAGTAAGAAATATCTGAACTTAACCCCACTCCCACAATATGAGTCTTTCCTGTTAAAACAGCTTCCTGTGAGCGGGGTGATTGGCTCGTCTGCACAGGCTCAGCACCCATGCAAGAAAAGAAAAGAAAACTGTTATTAAAAAATGGCTCACACATGTAAAGTTTTGTGACTGCATCTTGCACGTTGTGAAAATCTGTCCACAGACACAGAGACATGTAACATATTCAATATTCAAGTATACTGCTTCTGTGACAGTTCCTACTACGTTCCTACTACGTACACTAGGATCACATTTTGCATCGTCTCACAAGGTGATACCCGCTACTGTGCTGGAAACAAATATGAACTTTGCCCCACTGCCAGAATGAATCTTCCCTGTTAAAACAGCTTCCTTATAAGCTGGGTGATTGTGTCAGCCACAGGCTCAGCACCCATGCAAAAAGAAGAAGAAGAAGAAGAACAGAGAAGTGAGGAGAATGTGAAGTGAGTTATCTGCACAGACACATGATGCAAGGAGGCTTTATTTGGACATAGATCACAAAAAAAAAAAAAAATCTGTAGTTTAGTATGAAGAAAAGAGCGGCAAACTGAAAACAAGTCTGGATATATCAAGCAGCTGATGATTGAGACAGAAGATGGAGATGTCTCAGTAGCGGAGCGTACGCCGGGGCAGAGGGTGCGGCCGCCACGGGCCCACTCGTCAGGGGGGCCCATCAAAAAAAAAAAAAAAAAAAATTTTTTTTTTTTTTTTTTTTTTTTTTTTTTTTTGCAGGCCAGGCCACCTGGCTGGCAACCTGTGTTTTTATTTTTCTTCTTCAGAACAAGCTTGTCTGTAAAGTGGCTTCACTGTAGTCTTTCTTGGACATAATATTACTTGGCTCAATGAGTGACAAATTGTGTTTTCGGATATAGGGGCTATCAGCTATTTTACAGTTGTGACTTAAAATTACTTTATTTAATAAAGTCAGTGGTGTGAGTCTGAGAGGAATTCAATCAATAGACAATAACATTGGTGTGTTTAAAATGAGATATTCCACTAAATATGGCTAAAACCGATTCAAACATGCAAAAAAGGCACATTTTTCTTCGCGGCCTGGCAGGCCCGGTTCTACGGGGGTGCAAAAGCATGCATTGCACCCTTATTTGTCTGCATGCTCAGTTGAAAAGTAAAAAAAAAAAAAATTTTTTTTTTTTTTATAAATGCTACAGCTGCACACTTACTGTTTAAACTTGAATTATAGTTGTTGTTTTTCTTTGTTCTTTGATGTGATTTTATGGCTTTTTGGCACCTATATGTAACCTTTTAAGGTTGAGATAATTGTATTATCATTATATGGTCCAAATATTTCAGTACAGCACTTGAAACACTTGAAATATTCTTGCTTGGGTGGTATCATTCTACTTGAAATGATGGTCAAATGCATTATTTTTAGTAAAATAACATGTCAAATTTTTCGGGCGGGCCCGGCCTTCGGCCGGGTTATCTGCACCCCTTCCTATCTAGGATGCACCCCTAGTCATCTTGTTCTGGAACCGGCCCTGCGGCCTGGCCTGGCCTTCAAAAAAAAAAAAAAAAAAAAAAATTTTTTTTTTTTTTTTTTTTTTTTGATGGGGCCCCCCTAAGAGCTTCGCCCCCTCTGGGCTGATAGGGTCGCTCCGCCCCTGCTGAGGACGTTCACATCTACGAAGATCCTGTGGAGAAAGATGAGCGTCTACGAGAGAGGGAAGAGAGGGCCTTAATCACAGCTGGAGGGAGCGATGAAGTGGAGGAGAGGATAGTCGACATCTATGAAAGTGCAGACAACTATGAGGGTCGTGACCCCAGATCAAATATGGAGAACACACCAGAGCTAAGTGAGTAACACACACACACACACACACACACACACACACACACACACACACACACACACACACACACACACACACACACACACACACACACACAGTAGTTGTGTAACAGTCTCTCTGGTGCTTGTGTACACCTGTATTTACTGAAACATGGCCTGGTCTGTCTTGTTCTTACAGGTGATGTTATCCAGCCAGTGAAGAAGCCCTGCAGGGTGACTGTAGTGTGTCTGCTGCTGATGTGTCTTCTTCTACTGGCTGCTCTTATAGGCGTCGTTGTCCACTGTGAGGCATTCACTTCCAGCGATGGGGAAAGCACATTCTTTACTACTTTAAGTACAGTTACTTGTGTAACAAGTAACTGTCTTTTCAATGGTCTTCCCAAAAAAGCTATTAAACAACTACAGCTCATTCAGAATGCGGCTGCTAGAGTTCTAACAAGAACCAAGAAAGCTGAACACATTACACCAGTTCTCAAATCCCTGCATTGGCTGCCAGTAAATCTTAGAATAGACTTTAAAATTCTGCTAATAGTTTACAAATCTCTCAACGGGTCAGGCCCACACTACATCTCTGAAATGCTTCTACACTATGAACCATCCAGATCCCTGAGATCTTCAGGCACTGGTCTACTAATTGTCCCGAGGACCAAATCAAAACATGGTGAAGCCGCGTTCTCCCACTATGCCTCTCATAACTGGAACAAACTCCCTGAACACATTAGATCTGCCCCTACTCTGCCTATTTTTAAATCCAAGCTAAAGACCTTTATGTTTACTCTTGCTTTTAACTGCTACTAAACTACTGCCTCTCTCGGCCTGTAATTTAAAAAAAAGGTTTCCTGTACATTTCCAACAAATGGACTGTAGATGTAATAATAATTCTGAAGAATGCCCTGTAACTTATTTAAAACAGAAATAATGTTTCATGTTTGTTAATTTGAGTATATATTTTAACTAAAACTGTCGGCTGTGTTTTTTATGTGTTTTTTATATGTGCATTGCTTTGCTGCTTGTTTTTTCGATTATTTTTTTGTAAAGCACCTTGAATTGCCTTTGTGTATGAAAGGTGCTATATAAATAAAATTTGACTTGAAAATTTGACTTAAACAAAGACTCTGGTAAAAGTACGACTGATTCAACTTGTTTACTCAAGTAGAAGAAGAAAAAAAATATTAAACATTTATTTAAGTTAGTACCATTGAGATACATGTACAAGATCTCTTTTTTGAAGGAGCAGCAATACAGCAAGCAATTAAATGCACAGAAACACAGAAACATACAGCAGCTAGGATCAATGCCTGAAAGACAAAACAGGAGTACTCAGGCAACACACAATAAGCAGACAATACGCCTACTTCACATCCCACACATATCAACCATTTTGTGTCTAAAAGGCAGGAAGTAAAAGAGTTGAAGCAAGACATTGATTAGACACCTTCCAGTTGGCTGCTTGGTAGGTTGAAGCATGAACACCAAAATGGGTCCGGTCCCACGGCTCTAATCAATGTCACCTGCCTTTTAGACACAAAATGGCTGATTTGGGTGGGATGTGAAATCGACGTATAAACTATAAAAACACATAAGAAAGCGTACAGTATGTGGCGGCTCATAAATCATTATGCTAGAGAGATGAAGGAAAAAGGAGTCTACAGAAGCAATTACAAATCCCAATAGACCTTTTCACGGGGGTCATTTTGTGTCAAAAAGGCAGGGTAAACACAGGTGCAAGCAAAACAGTGATGAGGGTTTCTAAATACAATCTTCAGTTGGACACCCTCATTAGTGTTTTGCTTGCACATGTGTTTACCCTGCCTTTTTTACACAAAATGGCCCCCGTGAAAAGGGTCTATTGAATTTTCCTCCAAACCTAAAGGCTGTTTCCCAAATTCCGTGCGAGCCTTATAGGACGGTCAGTGTCAGGGTGCATTATGTAATAAAGTATAAAAGTAAAGAAATATATATTTCTACCTGCTGCTTCTGTGCAAAGCTAACTGAAACTCACATCATAATTAGAAGACTATTAAACTTAAAAGATCCCCTCCAAACATGTTTTAAGATGTATAAAGACTATACGTTGATTCATCATTTGTGATATGGTTTTTCAACAAAAAAGGTGCACATAATGCGTGGAGGCTGGGAGAGTGGGAGACGAGAGAGACAATGTTGTTTTTTGTCTGTCATGCATTGAAACTAAAGTAACTCCTGTTTTGAAAATGTAAGGAAAGTACAGATATTTGTGTTAAAATGTAGGGAGTAAAAGTAAAACTTCAGAAAAATAAATAGTAAAGTGCAGATACCTGAAAATGCTACAGTAACAAAGTATTTGCACTTAGTTACTTCCCATCTATGTTCACTTCCTCGACTGCACAAGAGATTTGCACTCTTCAGCATCCATGTGTCTATTTGTCTCTACCTAAGTTCTACCATTGTTGTTGATTTCCTGCAGACACAAAAACTGTGGCCATCTTAGAAGAGAGGCTCTCAATGTGTAACTGCACATCAGACAGCAGCAACCTGCAGACCCTCAACAAGACTTTGTTTGATCTCAGTGAGTCTGTCCTATTACAGCCTGGCTCCACTCTAGGGAAGAGCAGAGCAAGGAAGTAACCATTCTACACTAAAACGGATATTAGTGTGAGGGATATATATACCACTCTCATAACATGTGTGTATCACTTAGGGTGTCGAGTCATAGTCTATTTTTTTTATTTGTCTTTATTGAATGTTCCAAAACTGCATGTTTAACTAAGAATAGGCTAAGGATTATTTCCACTCACCACTTATTTAATGTGGTTACTTTACTTTGTGGTCAAAAGTTTGGAAGGAACAATGCATGCTGGGAGATATGCAAATGTCTTTGTCCAATGGGTCCAATGGCATTGCTCTCTGTTTTACCAAATAAACCAAAATTGATGTTCTGCGACAAGTTATATCATATCTACTAGCCTCTTCATTTTGCTCTCAGAGTGCACCAGATTAATGCATTTTACTTTAAAATATACAAAATTTCTTTGTCTAGGGGGAGCACTGGCCCCCCTAGATACCCCCCAGTCGGAGTCCTATTACCTTCTTGATAGTGCAACCCCTGTTTGGAAAGTCTTGCATTGGAAAGTACATGGGCATGCATGTAGGCTACTGTACATATGCATTTTTGGCTTTATTTGCTGCAGACATAAAATATCCTCTCCTCTTGCAGACCGTTTCTGTAAAGCTGGATGTAAATCATTCAGCAACAGTTTTTACTACATTTCTACTGATCTAAAGAGCTGGGAGGACAGCAGGCAGGACTGTCTACAGAGAGGAGCACACCTGGTCATCATAAACAGTGAAGAAGAACAGGTAAAGGGAAAAGTGGCAACCCCCCCCCCCCAAGTTGCTGTTTGATTGTTATTTTTTTTTAATTTAGAGTCAATTTATTTGCTTAAAACTGTGTCACATTCCACACACTTAAGTGTTTCATAAGTGTGTGCTGATGTCTAAACACTTCAACAGAAATTCATCACTTCCTTAAACAAGGACATTTGGATTGGTTTGAGTGACAGGGAGCAGGATGGAGTCTGGAAATGGGTGGATGGTTCACTTCTGAACAGCACAGGGTAAGACATCCATTCTTCAGTCCTATTTAACAGACAACAGTGAACAGGCTGGCCTGATAATGCATTGTGCATCTTATCATCAAGTACATTTGACTGTTTTCTTTTTGGAACAGGTTCTGGCACACAGGTGAGCCCAGTGGATCTGACTTTGGTGTAAAGGAGGACTGTGTTAACACACATTGGCCTGAAGCACTAAACAGCTGGAATGATCTCCGTTGTGGCTCATTGCAATACTGGGTGTGTGAAAAGTGATTGGCTTGTAACATGATGTGTCATCTCAAATGAAAACATATTGTGACTTTACACCCCACACCAAGATTGTCATTGTCATTCACACAGAGAACATGAAATGCTCCTTTTAAGGGGTTGTCTTTTATTGTTTTTTGCTGTGACATTCGAATTTCCCCTTAAAAAAGGAACTTTCCCCACGGCAGAGTTTATTTGTAAAGCTTGGGAGGAAAGACAAAACTCTTTGTTTAGTAATTGATGTATTGCTCTGTATTGCTGTCTGAGCAGTACACTGTCCTACAATCTGTTTTTTATGTACATGTGTCAATGTTGTACTATTATTGTATTTTAGTGTGTGTCTTGGAAACCCGTTTGGGTTGGGCTCGACGAGGGCATGACACCTTAATAAATCAATCAATCAATCAATCAAACCTATCAATAAAGTGCATCCTCATCCTTATCCTAAAACAGGCAACTAAGTAAATAACTGCCTCTCTTTCATTTTGCTAAGAGGTAGCAATAAAAAAATTGTTTTGACATGCTAATTATATATCTTCACCCTTTGTTGATACATACTGTCCTGATGGATACTAGTAGGCCTACATAATAATTATTTTGGATACTTAACTTATTACTACATGGGCTGATCATATCCCATGTCCTTGACATATTGATAAATATAAGCTTTGTTTTTTATGTTTATGTTTATGTTTTTTTTTTTTTTTTTTTTTTGGGGGGTGGGGGGGGGGGTGGGGCATTTTGCCTTTATTTGATAGGAAAGTTTGTAGGCAGAGAGGATAGGTGGGGAGAGAAAGGGAATAACATGCGGCAAAGGACCACGGGTCGGATTCGAACCCGTGTCGCCCGTGCGAGGGACTAAGCATATGTGGTGCGGACTCTCTACCAGGTGAGCAATATGTTACTTACTTCATATTTAACGATATTGAACTTAACTAGTGACCATGTTGCAATGGGATCACACCAGGCATGACGCCCGCCACTTCAAACGAATGTGGGCCAGGGGCATAAAGTGTAGGGGGGTGGGGGGGTAGGGTTACCAAATGGTCCCTTCCCTGCTTCCTATCCCCTATTTCAGACCCCCTTGCTTGGACCACACCCATTTACGAACTTGGTCTTCATTGTGATCTGAACTACACACGTCTGTAGTTTCGTGAGTGCATCTTAATTGCACATTTGTGATGCTATTGCGTTGACAAAATCTGTCCACAGACAGAGAGACAGACAGACAGACAGACAGACAGACAGGGACATGGTGAAAACAATATAAGCCACGTCTGGGCTGGTAAAAATAGCTTAACTTTACCCCACTATCACAATGAATCTTTCTTCTTAAAACAGCTTCCTGTGAGGTGCATCATGGGTGACTGCCAGCCACAGCGCCCATGCACAAAAAAGGAACGAAAGAAAGGGGGGGAAGTCTAATAGAGAAGTGAGAAGAAACTGATGATACTGAATTGAGCAAGGAAACACAAGGCTTTATTTGGACATAGACCACAAAAATTACTCATTTTGTCATTTAGTATGAAGAAAAGAGCAGCAAACTGAGCAAGTCCGGATATCAAGTCTCTGATCAGTGATTGACTCAGAAGAGAGGCTCTCAAGGTGTAACTTCACATCCACAGACGGAAGCAAACTGCAGACCCCCAACAAGACTTTGTTTGATCTCAGTGAGTCTCTCTTATTTTGCCTGTGTGTGTGTGTGTGTGTGTGTGTGTGTGTGTGTGTGTGTGTGTGTGTGTGTGTGTGTGTGTGTGTGTGTGTGTGTGTGTGTGTGTTCATAACTTGCATAATACTGTACATTTGCATATGCATTTGTGCCTTAATTTGCTGCTCTTAAGATCCTCTCCTCTTGCAGAGCATTTCTGTGAGTCTGGATGTAAATCATTCAGCAACAGTTTTTACTACATTTCTGCTGATCAAAAGAGCTGGGAGGACAGCAGGCAGGACTGTCTACAGAGAGGAGCAGACCTGGTTATCATAAACAGTGAAGAAGAACAGGTAAAGGGAAAAGTGGCAACCCCTCCCTTTAAAAAAAGAGAATAAATAAAGTTGTTGTTTCATTGTTTAAAAAAATCTCTCAAGAGTGTGTTTATTGGATTAAAACTGTCTCACATTCCACACACTTGAGTGCTTCATAATTGTGTGTTGATGTAATTTGTCTTTTAAACAATTCAACAGAAATTCATCACTTCCTTGAACAAGAACATTTGGATTGGTTTGAGTGCCAGGGATGAGGAGGAAGTCTGGAAATGGGTGGATGGTTCACTTCTGAACAGCACAAGGTAAGACATCCATTATTCAGTCCTATACTTAACAGTCAACAGTGAACAGATTGGCCTGATAATGCATTGTGCATCTTATTTTCCATCAAGTTCAACAGTTGACTTCTTTTTTTTTTACAGATTTTGGGAGACAGGCCAGCCCAATGGATATTATGGTGATGTAAAGGAGGACTGCGTTTTCACACTTTGGCCTCAACTAAACAACTGGAATGATATCAGTTGTAACATATTGCAATACTGGGTCTGTGAAAAAGTGATCGACTTCTAACATTATGTGTGATCTCAAATGAAAACATATTGTGACTTTACATCACACACACAAACAGGGGGAAGAGAGAATGTGGTCGTGTTTATATATGCTACGAGTGATTGAGTTGATAGAACACAGGTGTATGCATCAGTGAAGTGATTGGAGCGCAGGTGAAATGGATTAGCGAGGCGCCGGTGATTACATGGTGTGGTCTTGTGTTCCTGAACCTCAGTTAGCACACTAACTCCATTTGTTAGCAAGACTAGACCATGCAGAATTCTGCCTGAGGAATTTCGATACGCTACTTCAGTATTTTCTTTCAAATCACATCTCAAAATACACTTTCATTGACCTACTAGTTTTGCATAATGCTATTTATTTGCTTGTGGTGTTTTAATTTTTACTCGCGTTGCCATGTGGTTCACAGTTTTTAACTCCTTTGTATATTTTATAATTCTTTCTTTCATTTTTTAAGAGAGAACAAGAAGTGAGAAGTGAAACGAGAAGTGTTATCTCAATAAAATATATTTTGCCAACTTTTTCTGTATGGATTGAGAAATAAAATGTTTTTAGAAACACGCTAGATTGTCTGAAATTATTGTGCACCACCATATTGGATGTTGGATCAACAGTTGAGTCAGTTTGCTCACAGCTTGGTCTTTTACAGTCGAAAGCTAATTAGCCAAAATGTCCATGCTGACATGAGGCTGTGAATCAGTTCTGAATCCATATGAGAATAACCAGTCTTCATTTGATCAAGCCACAGGAAATTATTTGACTAAAAGTCACTTTTAGTACAGTGTGCAGAAGCCGCATATCTGAGCATGGGCAACTTCAGCAGAAGTCTCACTTGATTGTGCAAATGATATGGGAACTCTAAATAGATTCACAATTTACAGTTTCCAATTTCTTTATGAGAATTGCATCTACATGATGACAATATTCTGTTTAGTGTTTTGTATTTTATCTGAACACAATGAGGAATGAAATAGTGTGGTGGCCAATTGTGTTAATGGTTTGGTAATGCATGGTTAGAGTTTCAGGAAATGCATCTAAGTGATTGAGGAAAAATTGTACAACAGCTTCCTCCCTGTGAGCTGGGTGATTGGGTGTGAGGAGCCACAGCACCCAATCACAAAAGAGAAAAGAGAAAAAAGAAACAGAAAAAGGGAAGAAAATCACATGAGGCACACAGACACATGATACATAGCAGGATAAACCAACAACAATTTTAGCCAGCAACAATTATTAGGGTTAGGTTGTTTCAGGTTGTTTTAGGGTTAGGGTTAGGTTTAGGGGCAGGGTTAGGGTCAGGATCAGGGTTAGGGTTAGAGTTAAATTTGCTAAACCGGAAGTCAAATTGTGGGAGATTGTTGCTCACTTCATAGAGATTACGATACTGAATTGAGCAAGGAAACACAAGGCTTTATTTGGAAATAGCCTATATCGCAAAAAATAATTTGTTTGTAGTTTAGTGTGAAGAAACTGAAAACAAGTCTGGAACCTGGATATATCAAGTAGCTGATGATTGAGACAGAAGATGGAGATGTCTGAGCGCGCTCAAACAAACACAATATATGAAAATACTGACAGATCACGTACGGAGGATACATATCAGCAGCTAGGTGAGTAACACACACACATAATCACACACATAATCTAGAATAGTTAACGAGGTTCTCCTGTCACGAAATGTTGCACTTACTGTATATCTATTGTATTCTTTGCATTGTATATTTAACCTGTAATGTACATTATATGTTGGGTGTATTGTGTGTCCTGTTTCTTAACAACAGGGACCATGTTGGAAATAAGTGTTTACACTTTCACATGCTATCCCTTGGATTGGATTGTTTTTTTTTAATATCCATAATAAAATAAAATAAAATAAAATCACACTCACACACACACACACACACACACACACACACACACACACACACACACACACACACACACACAAATTATTTATTCATGTCCACATGAATACAAGTATGCAAAGTATTTAAACTAATAATGCAATCAGATATTGAGAGAGATTCAGTTAAGTGCCTAATTGGCAACCACACTAATGCATACACAGCATAACAACATACAGGATGATGACATCATGACAATGGTCGATAGATCCAGATATACTGTAAGACTAGATAACGGTCAGTATCCACTTCATGGGTACAAAAAGCAGCACCTTCTCCACATTGAGCGGCTAATAATATATTGAACAATACCTCGCTAACTACTTGGCCCTTTATTCTCTATAGGGAGATCACATACAGAGGATATATATCAGCAGCTAGGTGAGTACACACACACACACACACACACACACACACACACACACACACACACACACACACACACACACACACACACACACACACACACACACACACACACACACACACACACACACACACACACACACACCATACAGCAAAACCATAACATCACAAGTCATGTTGTGCATTTAACAGCAATACTCAGTCACCGTGTAACAGTCTCTCTGGTGCTTGTGTTACTAAAACATGGCCGGTCTGTCTTGTTCTTACAGGTGCTGTTATCCAGCCAGTGAAGAAGCCCTGCAGGGTGACTGTAGTGTGTCTGCTGCTGATGTGTCTTCTCCTACTGGCTGCTCTTATAGGCGTTGTGGTCCACTGTGAGGCATTCACTTCCTTTCTCTATTTCTATCACACAGGAGATTTACACTCTTCAGCCTCCATTTTCTGTATTTGTTTCTGTCAAAATTCTACCACTGTCTTGATTTCCTGTGCAGATACAAAAGCTGATGGCAGATTAGAAGAGAGGCTCTCAATGTGTAACTGCAGAGACAGAAACAAACTGCAGACCCTCAACAAGACCTGGGCTGAAAACACAAAGAGTTTGTTTGAGCTCAGTGAGTTTGTCTATATTCTGCCTGTGTGTGTGCGTGCGTGTGTGTGTTTGCATTTATGATGTAGGCTACATGTACTGTACATTTGTACATTATGCATTTTTGCTTTTGTTTGCTGCTCTCAATACCCTCTCCTCTTGCAGAGCGTTTCTGTAAAGATGGAGGATGTAAATCATCCAGCAACAGTTTTTACTACATTTCTACTGATATTAAAAAGAGCTGGGAGGACAGCAGGCTGGACTGTCTACAGAGAGGAGCAGACCTGGTCATCATAAACAGTGAAGAAGAACAGGTAAAGGGAAAAGTGGCACCCAGCCCCCACCCCCCAGGTTGCTGTTTGATTAGGGGGGGGGGGTCTTTCTAGTGTCCATTTAATAGGATTAAATTGTCAGACATTCCACACTTTGTTTGAATGCTTCATAAGTGTGTGTTGTAATTTCTCTTTTAAACAATTCAACAGAAATTCATCAATTCCTTGAACAAGAAAGTTTGGATTGGTTTGAGTGACAGTGTCGAGGAGGAAATCTGGAAATGGGTGGATGGTACACTTCTGAGCAGCACAAGGTAAGACATCCATTCTTCAGTCCTATTTAACAGTGAACAGGTTGGCCTGATAATGCATTGTGCATCTTATTTTCCATCAAGTACAGTTGACTATTTTGTTTTTTTTAACAGGTTCTGGAAGAGAGGTGAGCCCAGTGGATCTTACGACGGTGTAAAGGAGGACTGTGTTAACACATTTTGGCATCAAGAACTAAACAGCTGGAATGATGATAATTGTGGCGAAGTGCAATACTGGGTCTGTGAAAAAGTGATTGACTTCTAACATTATGTGTCTTCTCAAATGAAAACATATTGTGGCTTTACACCACACACCAAGATGTCATTCACACAGAGAACGTGAAATGCTCCTTTTAAGGGATTGTCTTTATTGTTTGTAAAGCACTTTGTAATGTATTGTTGTCATAGCTTCAGAACAAAAATGGCTGTTGGGACCAGGATCAGTATTTGTTAAGCATCCAAGTATAGATGTACCAGCTCCTCTTTTCAGGAGTCTCAATTCAAGATAAAGTGATGTTTGTTAGCAAGACTAGACCGTGCAACAGGATGTTGGCAACATCCTGCCATGAGGAACTTACAAACTATTTCAGTTATCTTTCAAATCAAATATCAAAATACACTTTCATCGACTTACTGTAGCTTTGCATGTTTTTAACTTTCTTGTGGTGTTTTTTAAATTTGTAACCACATTTGCAATGTGCTTCACAATTTTAACTTTTTATATTTTACAATTCTTCCCTTTATACTGTGATGATAAAGTATATAGCAAACTCTGCTTTCAAAAGAACAAGAAGAGAAGTGCTGTATAAATAAAATTTATTTTGCCAACTTATTCTGTATGGGTTGAGAAATAAAATGTTTTTAGAAACACACTAGATTGCCTAAAATTCCTGTGCACCACCTTATTGGATGTTGGATCAACAGTTGATTCAGTTTGCTCACAGCTTGGTCTTTTACACTCAAAAGCTAATTAGCCTACATGTCCATGCTGACATGAGGCTGTGAATCAGTTCTGAATCCATATGAGAATAACCAGTCTTCATTTGATCAAGCCACAGGAAATGCTTTAACTAAAAGTCACTTTTATACAGTGTGCAGAAAGAAACTGCATATCTGAGCATGGACAACTTCAGCAGAAGTCTAATTGTGAAAATGATACAGTATGAGAACGCTAAATAGATTGTCAATTTACAGTTTCTAATTTATTTATGAATGGATGTATTGGTGTCAAATGAAGAGCAGATGTTGCTGATATACAATGCCAGGTAATTTATGCATCTCACATCAATTAGGACTTAAACACATCTTAACTTTACCCCACTGCCACAATGAGTCCTTCCTGTCACAGTTTCTCCTCAATAGCTTAAATGCATTTCCAGGAACTCATTCACAAAACTCTAAGTACAATTCCCAAAACTGGTAAACAATTTCTCACAACACTAAACCACCCAAAATGTGAACCACATGCATCAAAAGAAACAAAGTCAGGCGTTTCCTACAACAATGTCACCAAATGTATAGCACTGATCATTGCGTAAACTCTGACCCTCAAAAGTCGAAGTATTTGCACCCAAACTGGACACAGTGTTCTCAATGTAAATGATTTCCTGGACGCACAAATGTGAAAACAAAACATGTTTTTTGTGATCAACATTTTATTTTGTTTCTTTACAGTGTACAAATCATACACATACCCGCATACATCTCATTCATATGTCAACATCTCCTTACACATTGTTGTGGTGGATAGTGTAACTCAAGAGAGAGAAAGAAACCTAAACCAAAAGTCATGTTGACTTATAGTTTTCATCTGTATAAGTATGTATACAGATGTATAAGTATGGAAATATGTATCTGTACTTCTTTGTCTAAACTGGACCCCCTCTACCATGCCGCTCTGAGATATATCACAAACTCAGGTTACAGGACTCATCACTGCACCTTATACGACCTGGTTGGATGGTCCTCCCTTGCCCTGCGCAGAATGCGACATTGGTACATGTTCATATACAAGGCCATCCTGGGCAGACTACCCTCATACATCTGCTCTACGTTTGTAGCGATAAACAACTCCCATAACTTAAGAGCTGGTTGAAATTCAACGTGCCAATTATGCAAACAGAATCTGGAAAAAAGAGTCTCTCCTACTTTGGTCCCTGGTCGTGGAACGACCTGCAGTCCCGTTTAAAACTGGTCTCTTCCATTCCTCTGTCCAGTTTTAAACATGCTCTATCTGAAGTTCTTACTGCAAGCTGCTCCTGCAGTAATGTCTAGTTTTACTTTGCCCTTTTTGACCTGTAAATTTTGTTTTTAGGCCATGTTTTTACGTTCTTGATCCTGTGTTATTTATTACCCTTGGATGTGGTATTTTATGATGTACTTGGTTGTCCTTGCTTTTTTGAAATGTTTCAGCTATATAGCCCTGCTTTTATGTTTCCTTTATATGTACTGTAATTATGTTGATTGTAACCTGGCTTGTAATTGGCCAGATCACATTCACAAAAGAGATCTTGTATCTCAAATGTCTTATCTGGTTAAATAAAGGTTAAATAAAAAAAAATAAAAAAAATACGGCATTTGATATCGTTGAATAGTTACATACTCGTTTAGTGACTTTTCTTGCTTCTATGCTAAGTTTATGTGATCGTTCATAAATCAGGCAAAATTTGTGACACTAGGGGGACCATGATCCATTCAAAACCCATCATCATAATTAAAATTACCTAAGTTGGGGGGGGGGCGGTGTTAGTGACGTGTTTTGATTTGTGACAGACTGATGCCATAAATCAGTGAATTGTGATATCACCAGTGATGTCATTCTTCCCGGCTGGGTCTATACAATTGTGGGAGTAGACAATTGTGAGTTAAGGGGAAAAGGTAGTTTCTCCAGTCTCCACCCTAGAAATCATTGCTAGTAAGAGAAAATCAAAAATGGAAGAACGGCAATCTAAAAAGTAAACGTGTGTGAAGTTTTGAGCTTTTGAATCCCTGAAAAGTTTTCATGCAACTGTCTAAAATGAATAAATATTCCTACTGGCACTTGGAATCTACAATGGAAAAAGACACCCATGACACATCAACTTTTTTATGAGTTTTTATTTATTTGATTTTTAAGTGTTTTATTGTTTTTTTTTCTGCAAAAAAATCCTGAGGTATTCACAATATAATGGCATTTATTTTTGTTTGAAATGAGACTTGTGGGGGGGGAGGGGGGGAGGGAATAAAATACAGCAAAAACAAGTGAGACGGTAAAGCTGTGTAGATTGATACAAAAATGTCAAGACAATAGCCAATGGTGTCTTCCATACAGGAAGCCTTGAACTGCGACAGCTGTGAATCCCCCCCCGCCCCAAACTAGCCGGTCATGCGATCCGGACTGAGACCTGGATTAAAAACTCACGAGCAGTCGTTCACTGACAGACTTCAACCATTTCCCAAAGCAGGCTGGCTCCTCCCACCTTGCTGGCAGGAGTGTCGGGCAAGCCAATCAGTCCACTTGGCTATAAAAGTAGTTCATCAGTCCAAAATGTCTAGTCTGCTTTAGGATCGGCGCTGGCATTCAGTACGTGTTGACCTACAAACCGATCCAAGTCTCAAAACAATTACAAGCTTAACTTCATGAGGATTATTAGCAAAGCACCCGATTTCTAATAGGCCGCGAACAGTTTGTTTGGGCCTACTGAGGTGTAACAGTGAAGAAAATAACGGATGTCAGTTAGGGAAGCATCCAATAAGTCTGTAGGTCTGTCTGTTACTGTGTAGCTGTCTGTTCGTGTGATGGATCAAAACAATATTTTGGCTTCTGTATACAATGGTAAAATGCCAATGACAAACTATTCCTCAACCTTGTGTCCTGTATGCCCCCTCCCCTCCCCTCCCCCCAAAAAGCAAACAAAAAGTAAACATACAAACGACCAATAAATAAATAGTGAAAAAATACACTGTTGAATCATATTCTTGCTGTGTCACAGATCTATGATTGATAAAATAACTTCTGTGACTTTAACAAAAATGAAAAGGAAGAAATATGCTCGCAAAGCTTTTGCACACCCAATATTACCCTCTTTGCGCTCTATTCCAATCTGCTAAACAAAAATAAAAAATAAAATAAAAACATCACAAGTGCAACATCAGTCATGACAGTCTCAGCATTAAGGGGGGAAAATAAGCTCTGGTAGTTTTGACCGAACAGCTCACTACTACAGCATCGGACAAACAAGAAAAAAACAACAAGAAGAAGAAAAATAGTGGGGGGGGGACTTTTCAGCAGGGGTCGGAAAACAAAAAAAAACAAAAACAAAAAAGAGAATAAAATAACAGCACGCAAATTATGACCCAAACTGGGGTAACAAGAAATAAATCATATCTGCTCACAGAAGAAAAGAGAGAGAGAAAAGAAAACACTGACAGTTTCAGTTCAGAGGGTATTTTTGATGAGGCGGCCGGCGCCGCCGAGTGGCCAACGTCTGTCGCTCCACCTCGCCAGAAAAAGACACACCTTTGAAAGACAGACAGCTGTCTCTACCCGCTCAGGGAACCACCCATCTATTTCTTTGTTCAATTTGGTGTCACCTTTGCCCTGAATATTAATAATAATAAACAACAGTAATCATGAACATCATAAAAAAAACAAATAATGGACAAAAATAAAAGGTAATAATAATCACCATCAATAAAGACTTTTGGTAGACTAGATGGAAAAAGAAGAAGAAACGGCACAGTCTGCACTCAACCACACAGCTAAACTTAAAAAAAAGATGACACACTGCACATGGAGGGCAAGAACAAGAAGTTTTCTAACACACTAATAGACCCTTCTCACGGGGGCCATTTTGTGTCGAAAAGGCAGGCTAAACACAGGTGCAAGCAAAACACTAAAGAGGGTTTCCAACTTCCATGATTGGAATTTGGAAACCCTCTTTAGTGTTTTGCTCGCACCTGTGTTTATTCGGCCTTTTCGACACAAAATGGCCCCCGTGAAAAGGGTCTAGAGAGCCTCCTCTTCCTCGCTACCTGCACTAGTGAGTAGTGACGGCTCCAAAGTCAAAACTAACGGATATTGCCAAAACAGTAAATCGAGAGAGAATATAAAAAAAGAAAAAGGCAAAAGTGTGTCTTTTCCGAAGTACACGATAATTCAGAAAAAACAAACAAAAAAGACAGAATACAATACAGAATATATAATGTGTAAAAATCATAAATAAAGATAAAGTTTTGTGCATCCCCGCTTCCCACCCCAACCAGACCAACCCCCAAAATAAAAGAGAAAAAAAATCAATGGCAGTTACAGCGGTGATGATAACATGCAATTGATATACGTTACAGCATTGATCTATATCTCCCTCACTACAAACCCCCAGTCCCACCCTGAAACCCCAATACAATCCTTAAATATGTGTCAGCTCATTCAAAACACGTCTCTTGCTCTCTCTCTCTCAGCTCGTTAGCTCTGTGAACGAGCTGAAGGCGGTGATGTTCGTTTAAGCACACTGTGTGTGTGTGGTGTGTGGGGGTGGGGGTGGGGGGGTGGCGGTTTGGAAGGGGGTCCCGGGAGGGGTGTCCCAAAGAAAAACATCTCACTAACTCCAGTTTCTCCATAGGTCTGTGTTATATACAGGATGCTTTTTCTCTCGCTCTCTCTCTGCATTGAAGCAAGCTGACATGGTTTGAATGACTGCATAGTGAAAATGACATTTGGTTTACTTACAGATGGGTCACGTCGCGCGCCCGCCCACACACACGCCCAATCCCCCCCCCCCTCCCCACACACACACACACACCCACCCACCCACCCACACCCTCTCCCTCGGTGCCAAGGCACAGCAAACTACTTTTACTCTGGGATGGGGGAGTTCTACACTGCTGGCCTTGCACCTGCCAAGCTAATATACACATAAAGCCACTAACGGCAGTAGCCAGCATTGCTGTGTAGAATGGTACAATAACTATACATGGTGTGTGTGTGTGTGTGGCTGGCCTGGGTCTGGATTAGTAATTTGCCACCCACCCACCCACCCACACACACACACACACACAGGTAGACACGCCCACACACAGGCAGACACGCCCACAGCCAGTCAAGTCATTCCTAGTGAAAGCGCACCTGACCGGTGGCACCGCCCACCCCATCGATCAGGTGTTTGGAAACGTAAATATGCGTTTGCAAAAACACATCAGCTTTAAGGAAAGAGGACCAAGTTGACAGTGGGAGACTGGGTCTAAAACAGCTGTTTTGAGGTGGACTCTCAGATGCACACGGAGAGCTCTGCTGAGGACTGCTGAGCAGAGGCTGAGACTCTTCCTCAGTACAGCTGATGGACGCTAAGCACCACATCCATGTCTACAGTATATATATATATACACACACAAGGCTTTTAGCAGGGACAGCTGCACAACACTGAGCAGGCCCAAATGAGACTAGATTGCCAAAATGAAACAACCCCTGTTATTTGTAAAGTTTATGAGAGCCGGACCCTCGTGGAGATCAAAACCCAAGAACGGCTAAGATAACAGACCGCTGTAAGGGATCGCTAGCCGGGCCCATTGCTTGGACCCCCCAAGCTGTACGTTAAGAGCACCAGTCTCCTCCTGTATATGACACTATGACACACACACACACACACACACACACACACACAGCTACCCTACAGCACCCCCCCCCCCACTAGCTATAGAGATTTCATATATATATCATAGTCAGAGTAATGTCAATAACAACAGTCATAACAATAACAACTCTTTCATAGTTTTGTCTAGTTGTGGACACCTTTGGTGTGAACGGCCGGGGGTCATGGTGGGCGGCCCACGGACTGACGGGGTGACGGATGGACAGAGTGGAGGAGGGGACACTTCCCCAAAGCTCTGGACAGACAGACGCCCCCTGGTTATATCCACACTGTGACTGTACAGTGCTGTAGTGTGACGACGGGAGACACACAACTAGCTATGTTCGTTACATATAGAGCTACATTTCAGGTGAGGTGTGTGTGTGTGTGTGTACATCGTGTGTGAGTTAGTCGTTTTCGTGATGTTCAACTAGCTCCGCCTCCTTGCACTTCTAGTTCGCCTTGCGATCGCTCACTTGCATTTTGTCATCTGTCGACTTGCTCTTCTGTATTTGGTAACAAGTGTGGACATTTGCATTATTTCTCTTATTTGGCTTAAAAAGAAAACAAAATAAAGTATCTGTCCTTTGGGGAATAAAGAATTGACAGCAGCATCTAAAAAGCAATCAAACGAAAAGTAGCAGCAGTAGCAATGTAAATAAATAATATAGTTTGAATAGAACAGTAAACATCGTGAACACAAATGCTAATTCTCGTGCTAAAATCATAATTGGTAGGTTGTGTGAAACCATGAAAGCTTTTACAATATCCAGCATCAGAGCTCGGCAATCTTTTTCCTCTCCTTTACCACACTTACAACTTCCTGTCTTCCACACCAGCTTCCTGTCTTCCACACCAGCTCCAGATTGTCTCTGACCTCTCTTAACCCTTCCGTCCCACTTTCTTAACGCATTGATACCTGATGCAGCATTTGTGTGTGTATCCCTTTAAGACCGCGTTCTTAAAGGGATACGCGCACAAATGAGGGATATACGCGCAAATGCTGCATCAGGTATCAATGGGTTAACACACCTCCTCTCACCTCACTCCATCCTCTCCTCTCTTTGTCTTTGCACTTCATTACTTCTCTATTCTGCCATCAGTCGACGTTCCTTGTTCTCTCGCTCTCTCTCTCCCTCTCTCTCTGTGACTTTGCAGCTCTTTCTCCTTGCAGCTCTTGAGTTCTGCGTGTGTAGCAGTGATTTGGCTTGGCGCGCGATGGGGAGGTTTGGGTCTGCACATCTAGCAGGCCAGGCTTTGGCTGTGGCAATATGACTCTAGTCAGGAGCTTTACAGCACTCTCTGTAGCTCACGAAGAGTCCCGAGTCGTCAGTGGTCAAGTCTAGTCGAGTCGTGAGTCTTGGACTAAAGTACTACAACACTGCCCTAGAGTGTGAAGAACATCGCTAGCCAGATAAATCGAACCTTCTCGGGGTTTTTCACTATGATCTGAAATACATTCGACTACAATTATCCAGAGAGCGTCCCGGCTCTCTGTGACGCACGCTCCGCCAACAACAAACCTCCATGCAGCCTTTGGTCTGATAACACTGTGGAGCACTATGACGCACTAAACGCCCAGCAGAGGGAGACAGAGAGGCGGGGGGCGAAGGAGAGAGGAAGAGACAGAGGTAGACCGCAGAGTGAACAAGTAAGGAAATGCTCCACAGGTAAATAACATTTACTACAGCGGTTTTCAAATTAAAAGTCCTTCAGAGTGGATAAAGATGTTTAAAATGTTTAAAAGAAGATATTTGATAAAAGGAGGATAAAGAAGTTTTAAAATCATAAAGAATACAGGATAAAGATGTTTACGACATTTTTGGAACTCGTTATGCCCCGATAATAGTGTTAATCGTGGCAATAATAATTGGTGGGTGGCTGTTGGGGAGGCGCAGCTGTCTATATGTTCTCTGAGGGGAGGATCACTCTCCCACACTTTGAAAAGCCCTGCTCTACATTTAGATGAGCTCTGGCTCTCTGCTCTCTTCTTGATGAAAGCCCACGTCCTGACCTCCTGCTTTGCTTCCATTTGACTCTTTCCTCTCTTGCCCTACTTACAACAGCTCACCAAAGAGCGTACAGCAGCTAACCCTCGTCCACTTTCTGCACTTTGCTCTCCCACCCAACAGTCGGCCAGTCGGCCAACCGCTCACCTCATCAGGTGGGGGTGAATGACGTCCTGCTCCATCTCTCCTCTCTGACTCCTCTCTGTACATCGCTCCCTCTCTTGTGACGCTTATTTAGTTCCACTCAAAAATTCACTGTGAATAAGCAAAAGAAAAACAAAACCACTCCTTTTCTACAAAGCTATAATAATGCAATTCTAATTTTTTTGTATTTTCCGCAGTTTTCCCAATTGTGCCGTC
>NC_139646.1:23329317-23379317 GCF_964638095.1 Poromitra crassiceps
TATGTCTGTCCACTGTGTCTCTCTCTGTTGTCTCACTAACATCTGTGTCTGTGTTATGTCTGTCCACTGTGTCTCTCTCTGTTGTCTCACTAACATCTGTGTCTGTGTTATGTCTGTCCACTGTGTCTCTCTCTGTTGTCTCACTAACATCTGTGTCTGTTATCTCTGTCCACTGTGTCTCTCTCTGTTGTCTCACTAACATCTGTTTCTGTGTTATGTCTGTCCACCGTGTCTCTCTCTGTTGTCTCACTAACATCTGTGTCTGTGTTATGTCTGTCCACTGTGTCTCTCTCTGTTGTCTCACTAACATCTGTGTCTGTGTTATGTCTGTCCACTGTGTCTCTCTCTGTTGTCTCACTAACATCTGTGTCTCTCTCTGTTGTCTCACTAACATCTGTGTCTGTGTTATGTCTGTCCACCGTGTCTCTCTCTGTTGTCTCACTAACATCTGTGTCTGTGTTATGTCTGTCCACCGTGTCTCTCTCTGTTGTCTCACTAACATCTGTGTTATGTCTGTCCACTGTGTCTCTCTCTGTTGTCTCACTAACATCTGTGTCTGTGTTATGTCTGTCCACTGTGTCTCTCTCTGTTGTCTCACTAACATCTGTGTCTGTAATGTTTGTCCACTGTGTCTCTCTCTGTTGTCTCACTAACATCTGTGTCTGTAATGTTTGTCCACTGTGTCTCTCTCTGTTGTCTCACTAACATCTGTGTCTGTGTTATGTCTGTCCACCGTGTCTCTCTCTGTTGTCTCACTAACATCTGTGTCTGTCTTTTATTGCAAAACTTACTGCCACAGTCATCTTTCCTAGGATCCTCTCTGGGATGGGGCCCTGGATTCTCTTCTTCAGCTTCTCAGCACACGTCCCCATCAGCTCCATGGCAATGAAGACATCCGTCTGTGTACACACACACACACACACACACACACACACACACACACACACACACACACACACACACACACACACACACACACACACACAC
The DNA here is from genome assembly GCF_964638095.1 of Poromitra crassiceps. Lineage (NCBI taxonomy): Eukaryota > Metazoa > Chordata > Actinopteri > Beryciformes > Melamphaidae > Poromitra > Poromitra crassiceps. The sequence goes on from NC_139646.1 coordinate 23,330,305, forward strand.
ACACACACACACACACACACACACACACACCTCTATTTTTAACAATATATCTACTGGTCAAGTCAAGTTTATTTGTATAGCCCTAATTCACAAGCATGTCTCAGAGGGCTTCACAGAAAATATGTTTAGCTAATTCTAGCTGACACAACAGTAGCAAATTACAATTATTAATTAATACACATTGAACAATCATATGATGGAGAAATATAGAAAATATAGAAATATAGGATAGAATGGGTGCCATGCTTTAGAATAGTGGGGGAGGAGAGATCAGGAAAGGGAGGAGGTGGGGAGGGTGCAGGGGAGGGAGAGCAGGAGGAATGTGAGAGAGGAGAGAGCAGGAAAGTGATAACCTGGTAGGTTTATGAGCACATTCAGGAGGTGCAAGATGGGAAATGACAGGAATGTAACTAACATGATCAAAGCAGCCACAGTGACAGAAATAGCAATAGTGATGCATTTGCGTGTGTGAACCCACGTTGGTAACTATGGCGCCGTAGCACTGGATGATATAAGGGCAGTCATGGCTCTTCAGCACCACGTCCAAGTCCATCAGGATCCTCTTGTTCTCATCTTTGTTTCCTGTACGACGCATTTGCTGGTGGCACACATCACAAACACTGCGGTTTAAGCAACATTCCTAGCAACTGATTTATAAAAGGGAAAAAAACTAACATCAAAGACAATTCATTACTGAACTCAATTAATTTACAATGTACCGTAAATTCCGGACTATAAGCCGCAGCTTTTTTCCCGTTTTTTGGCCCCTGCGGCTTATATAACGGTGCGTCTTATCTATGGATTTTTTCAGAAAAAAAAAAAAAAATACAAATAAAATCTCTCTTTTTTAGCACTCTTTCTAACTATAAATCCACTTCTGTTTTAATTTCCTCTCTTGCCCTCTTTTCACCACACCGCGGACACTGTGTGCACTGTAAAAATAAACAACGGTGGTGTTGTGTTATGTTGTTTTGTTGAAATGTTACGGTAATACGGTAAATGGGAGCTTCCTCAAACAGCCATCTCTTTCCCGACAATCCCCTCTGTGCGTGACCACTTACATATGGTAATTACGGTAAGCAAACGGCCACTCGGCCATCAACTCCCTCCCCCGACTACCAGGAGAAAATCACAAACTTCGGCGAATTCACACAAAGGAAGATCAAGGAATATTCACAACAAGACGAGCAGTAGAAGCAACACTCTCACTTACCATGGGGAAGGTACGCAGAAATTCACACGACGCAGCTTTCAAGTTGAAAGCAGTCAATCTCGCATTAAAAGAGGGAAACAGAGCAGCCGCGCGTAACCTGGGCATCGATGAGTCAATGGTGAGGCGTTGGACGGTGCAGCAGGAGGAACTGTCTCTGGAATATTATAGGAGTGTGAAAACATCCACAATCACCAACGGGTTCCAAAACGCTGGACTGCTGCGGGATGAAGAGGATGACGCCGCCACAGCTGGCGCTGAGGGCCGTCAGAGGCTTCAGAGGCTGTTCGATGCCGACAGTGACGAAGAGGAGTTCGTTGGTTTTGAGTGACAATGAAGGAGAGAGGAGAGTGGTTGACGAAGCCACCCTGAACCTGTTCGTTTCCGACACTGAAGATGAGGACTTTGGTGGTTTCAGTACGCAGGAAGAAGAGGAAGACGAGGATTAGTGACTTGACTTCTCTGGTTACAGGTTTGCTGCACATATAGCCTATTGTTGTGTGATTTTGTCTGGGGATTAGTGACCTGACTTTTGTTTTGTTTTGTTGAAATGTTAATAAATGGGAGCTTCCCCAAACAGCCATCTCTTTCCCGACATTCCTCTCTGTGCACGAACCCTTTCATATGGTAATTAAACATCAAAACACCCGCGGCTTATAGACCGGTGCGGCTTATAGAAGAAAAAAATAGTCAATTTTGGTCCCGCGGCTTATAGACCGGTGCGTCTTATAGTCCGGAATTTACGGTAAATACAAAACAAAATTCATATATAAATGTATACATCTCAAGTATTTTGAACGCACAACAGGCAAAAGACCTGAACCTGCAAACAGGAGAGAGAAGTATCATGAACCTGCCTTGCAACATAAATATCCAGGGGGAAACATTGAAGTCAATGTTGTTTTCTTGCAAATGGCCACAAGGCTTCTTTTTTTAAATGTTCACATCAAGTGAAAAACAAACTGCTGGCAGCATTAGGAGCTCATCAAGCAAGCATGCCTGTGGTGCGCTGTCTGGCTAATTACTCAACCAAGCTAAGATGACTGCAATTAAGCAATGTCTTAAATAAGAGTGGTGGCTGGCTGTGTTCTAATTACTGCCCCTGTGTTGCAAACTCATTAGAAAAGGAGAGGGAGTGAGTGTCAGCCATAAGGCCAACAGCTTCCTCCTGTCCTTCAACTGCTGTTGTTGTGGACATGGAGGTGTAGGACAGACAGGGACGAGGCTGTCTGTAGGTTAGATGTTGTGGACATGGAGGTGTAGGACAGACAGGATGAGGCTGTCTGTAGGTTAGATGTTGTGGACATGGAGGTGTAGGACAGACAGGATGAGGCTGCCTGTAGGTTAGATGTTGTGGACATGGAGGTGTAGGACAGACAGGATGAGGCTGTCTGTAGGTTAGATGTTGTGGACATGGAGGTGTAGGACAGACAGGATGAGGCTGTCTGTAGGTTAGATGTTGTGGACATGGAGGTGTAGGACAGACACGGATGACGCTGTCTGTAGGTTAGATGTTGTGGACATGGAGGTGTAGGACAGACAGGATGAGGCTGTCTGTAGGTTAGATGTTGTGGACATGGAGGTGTAGGACAGACACGGATGAGGCTGTCTGTAGGTTAGATGTTGTGGACATGGAGGTGTAGGACAGACAGGATGAGGCTGTCTGTAGGTTTAGATGTTGTGGACATGGAGGTGTAGGACAGACACGGATGAGGCTGTCTGTAGGTTAGATGTTGTGGACATGGATGTGTAGGACAGACAGGATGAGGCTGGCTGTCTGTAGGTTAGATGTTGTGGACATGGAGGTGTAGGACAGACAGCATGAGGCTGTCTGTAGGTTAGATGTTGTGGACATGGAGGTGTAGGACAGACACGGATGAGGCTGTCTGTAGGTTAGATGTTGTGGACATGGAGGTGTAGGACAGACAGGATGAGGCTGTCTGTAGGTTTAGATGTTGTGGACATGGAGGTGTAGGACAGACAGGGATGAGGCTGTCTGTAGGTTAGATGTTGTGGACATGGAGGTGTAGGACAGACAGGATGACGCTGTCTGTAAGTTAGATGTTGTGGACATGGAGGTGTAGGACAGACAGGATGAGGCTGTCTGTAGGTTTAGATGTTGTGGACATGGAGGTGTAGGACAGACACGGATGAGGCTGTCTGTAGGTTAGATGTTGTGGACATGGAGGTGTAGGACAGACAGGATGAGGCTGTCTGTAGGTTAGATGTTGTGGACATGGAGGTGTAGGACAGACAGCATGAGGCTGTCTGTAGGTTAGATGTTGTGGACATGGAGGTGTAGGACAGACAGGATGAGGCTGTCTGTAGGTTAGATGTTGTGGACATGGAGGTGTAGGACAGACAGGATGAGGCTGGCTGTCTGTAGGTTAGATGTTGTGGACATGGAGGTGTAGGACAGACAGGATGAGGCCTGCCTGTAGGTTAGATGTTGTGGACATGGAGGTGTAGGACAGACAGGATGAGGCTGGCTGTCTGTAGGTTAGATGTTGTGGACATGGAGGTGTAGGACAGACAGGATGAGGCCTGCCTGTAGGTTAGATGTTGTGGACATGGAGGTGTAGGACAGACAGCATGAGGCTGTCTGTAGGTTAGTGGGAGAGGCTCTTACTTTGACAGCGATGACGTGGCCCGTCTTCTTGAAGCGCACTTTGAAGACCTGTCCACACGTCCCGCTGCCGATCTCCCCCTCACTGATCAGGTCTGTCACCTCGGCTGGATAGCGCTGTGGAGCGACGGGGGACACACACAGAAAACACAGGTTTCAGGGTGCAGGTCGACTAAAGGCATTTCAGCTGAGAAAATGTGAATTGAGTCAATGTCTCCATGCATGCAACCACTTGAGAGTGAAAACAGAGGACAGAGGCCATTTCTGACCTGCTATATCATAGCAACAGTACATAATGTTGTCCCCTCTGGGCCTAGATCATATGGGACACAGCAACAGTACACATGTTGTCCCCTCTGGGCCTAGATCATATGGGACACAGCAACAGTACACATGTTGTCCCCTCTGGGCCTAGATCATACGGGACACAGCAACAGTACATAATGTTGTCCCCTCTGGGCCTAGATCATACGGGACACAGCAACAGTACATAATGTTGTCCCCTCTGGGCCTAGATCATATGGGACACAGCAACAGTACATAATGTTGTCCCCTCTGGGCCTAGATCATACGGGACACAGCAACAGTACATAATGTTGTCCCCTCTGGGCCTAGATCATATGGGACACAGCAACAGTACATAATGTTGTCCCCTCTGGGCCTAGATCATATGGGACACAGCAACAGTACATAATATTGTCCCCTCTGGGCCTAGATCATATGGGACACAGCAACAGTACAAAATGTTGTCCCCTCTGGGCCTAGATCATACGGGACACAGCAACAGTACATAATGTTGTCCCCTCTGGGCCTAGATCATACGGGACACAGCAACAGTACATAATGTTGTCCCCTCTGGGCCTAGATCATATGGGACACAGCAACAGTACATAATGTTGTCCCCTCTGGGCCTAGATCATACGGGACACAGCAACAGTACATAATGTTGTCCCCTCTGGGCCTAAATCATACGGGACACAGCAACAGTACATAATGTTGTCCCCTTGGGGCCAATCGGTAACAAACATGTCATTTGCTTTTGACCTGTAATTACAGGCGCTACAATGAAGCAATTGTGAAAATGCCAAAACGCAATGCATTCTGGGATGCCTAATTTCTCCAAAAATCGGATTCAGCATAATGATTAAAGCACTCCCCTTGGGCTAATATATTCACATATAACAACCCCACTAAATCCTTTAGTGCGTCACACCTATTGTGTAGGACTATGGTTGTCTACAAGTGGTGGCAGAACTGTGTGGCACAGTGGTTTTCTGTGTAGGGGATGAATCATTCCAGATGATAGAAATGAAATGCATCCGTGTGTGCTGGTGACCATCTCACCTGGCCGTCGATCTTCAGGTAGCCCGTCTGTTTCATGATCTCCTGTAATTTCTGGTCGATCTCTGCACTGTGGGGACAAAACGCACTCGGGGTGAGAGAGGCCAAACTACTGAGGGAACTGTGTTGGAGTGCATGAGTGACGTGTCTGCATTCGAGTGAGGAAATGAGACTCACAAATGGATGCTTTGTGTGCGTTTCTGTACGTCTCTTTCGCCCACTCTCTGTGCATGTGGATTCTGTACTACGGTATATAAACTCCTCAAAAAAAGTTCGGAAACGTTATTTGGGTCGATTATTTCTCCCCTTTAATAATACCAATTGTATTTTATATCGTTGGAAAACCTGATTAGTCACCTTGACAACTTGTAAAAAGCCCAGGTGGAGCAGTGCTAGTGACCTGTTCTGTAAGGCAGGGGTGGACACTTTCCAGGCGCTCCTGAGAAATCTGAGGTACAGGTTCATCTGTAGATTGAACGTGTCTCAGAATGTTATTATTAAGTTGCTCACTGATCCTGGGCTAAGCACTGTGAGATACCAGTCACATATGTGGAAACTCTGGTATGACTCTCTTTTATAATGTACTTTTGTTCTTTTATTGTGCTCTTATGTGCTTTTTGTAATTGTGTATGTGACATCTATGGACCAAGTGTCTGTCAATAAAGGTTTGATTGATTGATTGTAAGGATCGTGCATTCATGGAATGAGTAACACAGCTAAACGCGTGGGTAGCGCCCCAAAGAAATGTGCCAAAAAATGCAATATTCTTCTGTTGGTATTCACTCTTGTTTTGAGCTTCAAGTGCTGGCAGGTGTGTGCAGGAATAACGCCTATTTGGAAATATTTAACGAGCACCGAGGACTGAGAGCACTGGCTGTGTGACCAGTCGGACTAGCTAGTATCCGTCAACCCTACTGGCAGTGAGAAAACACTGTCGACGTGCTTTTGTAACCAACGTTAAATGCCGACCGGGGTACAGCCATCGGCTCCTCGCAGCAGTAACGCTATGAACATGTAACTGAAGTTGGCCGCGGTGTAGCTTAATTCTGAATGTTGCCAAACTTCATTCGTTATTATTGTGACGTTTTGTTTTTGAAATTGGCCGCCGACTAGCGCTGAACCGGAAGAACAAATACAATTGCGTGTAACGCGGAAGAGAGAAAAAGTGGGCGTGGTGAATAAGGTGAACACATCGGCACATGTCTACCACGTACTTCTCTAGGCTCTTCTGCAGGCCGTACTGAGGTGTGGGTAGGGTGAGCATGTGTCTTGGGCGGCTGGGGTAGGGGTGGTGCTGAGGAGAGCTCTCTGAAGATGACGAGCGGCTGCCTCCATCGTTGGCCAGGGGCAGCTGGAGCGCTGGGGTGGAGGGGGGACAAAACATTAGAGACAGGGAGGAGAGAGAGAGAGAGAGGAGAGGATGGGCCGCTTTACACCAAAGACCCACATGCCAGAGAAGGTGCAAGGCGCCGATGTTCACTCATGCTTTCGTCGAATCCACTATTTTAATCATTTGCCATTGTTTTTTTATTTTCGCTTTGCAGAACATATTTCAGTGTTTTAGTTCGACTGGTTTAGTAGTTAACACTGGCTTCCTGAAGTTCTGGCTTGCTTTTAGAGCTCCTCTTATTTTTGTGCCCAGGTCAGCGAAACACAGGATCACACTGTGAATCAGGCTTTGATCCAGCTGTGTATCAGCAGCAGATGCATTTCATCAGGGAATGAGAGAAAGGGACCTTGGCTAGGTCAGCACGTTCTTTCATTGCTGTCAATACTTCTGTGCTGCGATCTGGATCCCGCGCACTATTAAACTGTGTGTGTGTGTGTGTGTGTGTGTGTGAACCTTTGTCTTTGTTCCATTTCCAGCTTCGGTTTTGTTTAGCTGACGCTGCGACCCGCCGTTAAAACAAACAGGGCTGTTATCTCCCAGCGAAAAGCAACACTAGTCTCGGGCAGAGACAGGCAGCATCGGGTTAGCCCGCAACTAGGGGAGGTGCAATCTCTGGGAACCCAGAGTCTATTTTTATTTGAAAAATAGACTCTGCAGACATAGTGCAGCAGTTGAGTGTCATTTTTGGTGTGGAGTTGGACCCGGACCCTGTCAGCCTTATTCTTGGCCTTCCCCATAAGAAACTCGTTTATAAACATCACAAACGGCTATTTAATTTATTAACTTTTGCTGCTAGAAAAAATATTCTTTTATTTTGGATTAAAGACAAACCTCCAACAAAGAGGAACTGGCACCAGATAATTATGCAGCTTATGCCTCTGGAGTTCATGACATGTATGCTGCACTCAACAACGATGTCTTTTATAAAGTATGGGAGCCTTATTTGAATTATATTGACCCTAACCTAGCAGAGACACTGACTATTGGATACCTCAACCGAAGTGATATTGCCACCTGATTCTTGCCTTTTTGCCTTGTACATCTAATTTAATTTAATTTATTGTATTCTCATTCATTTGTCCATCCTTTCCTTTACTGTTGTCCACATCTATGTTTTTGCTAACTTGTGAAGTGTCTGAGCTGCCCTGTCGTTTTTGTTTTTGTCGTTGTCTTGTCTTGTAAAATTTAAAAATTGAATAAAAATATTATTGAAAAATAGACTGGGACAGCCCTACCTTTTTTCCCAGCTTCCTGTACAGCGCGCCTCTCCTGCCACCGTCACTTGCTTTTCCGCGTCCGTTTCTAATAACGTTAACGCATAAACACTCTGCATAGAAGAACATCAACTCGTCTCACAACAACAGTGGAAAATTACTGGAGGTGTTGTTGTTGTGACAAGTACGGTAGTATCGCTAAAGTCGTGGCGCAAATATTCAGACTGTAAACAGTTGCAGCACGGACACGGAAAAGGAAGTGACGTGCTTACAGTCTGAATAGCAATTTGCGCCGCAACTTTGGCGATACTACTAGTCACAACAACTACACCTCAAGTAATTTTCCACTGTTGTGAGACGAGTTGACGTCTTCTATGCAGACAGTGTGTTTTTGCGTTATCGTTATTAGAAACGGACGCGGAAAAGGAAGTGACGGTGGCAGGAGAGGCGCTCTGTACAGGAAGCTGGGAAAAACCTTAGGGCTGTTCCAGAGTCTATTTTCAAATAAAAATGGACTCTGGGTTCCCAGATTGGGGGAGGTGCAAGCTGGAGATGTGAAAGGCCAAAGAGTGTTTAGAATGCCATTATCCAGACACAGCCACGCTGGAGGAGAGAACTCTGGACCGCTGGAGGAGAGAACTCTGGACCGCTGGAGGCCGCGCTCACAGCTCGAGGTCCTGTTCAGAGCTGGCACCCAAATCCCAAATGCAGACAGAAGATGCATCAAGTTCCAAGCTCCATTTAATCTAAATGGGAATCTAAATGCGTTGAAGCCAAGACATGTGAGGTCTGCATTGGGCTTGTAACGTCAGGTGTAAATGCAGGCGTAGACTAACTCCACTCTTTCTCAACTGGAAATATTCAATAACACGTTAGCATGCAACCAAACAATCAAAGCCTGCAGCAATGAAGAAGACCTCGTCGACAGTAATAGTACCAGCAATTGTTTTTAACGTTCCTGAAACGTTCTGTACTGCTGCCACACTGTCACTGCCTATAATTACCTATTGCGGTAGCCATTTTGCAAACATTTTAAATACTAGCACTTAGCCAAATGCAGGAAACAAGAGGAGCATTTTGCTGGTTGTTTTTTGAAGAAGCAGGCTGGCAACGTCTCTGAGCGTGCCAGCAGCAACGTCTCTGAACGTGCCAGCAGCAACGTCTCTGAACGTGCCAGCAGCAACGTCTCTGAACGTGCCAGCGGCCGTTTGTCTCCCTGAGTCACCTGTGGATGGATCAGCCTGTAAGGGGAGAATCGGTTAGCGAAGGGGGAGGGGTTAGTGTGGGGAGGAGGGACGACTCAGGCAGTCTTTGACACAGATCGCATCTCCACCGTTCAGCTGGTTCCAGATGGACGGGAGGAGAGACGTGCAGACAAGAGAGAGAGAGAGAGAGACACACACGGAGAGGGAGCGCAGGAGAGACATACACACTGCTGCAACGTCTCCTGCTGCAAAAGGGGGAGGGTGCCAGGAGAGGAGGAACAGACAGACGAGCACATCAAACCGTCCGATGAGAGAAAGACAGAGAAGTGCGGCCAGAACTGCATAGCAGAGACCAAGCTGGAGGTCAGACAGTCAGGTCAGTTAGACTCTAGACACTCAAGACAGAGAGGCACGTCTTCGGTGGTCAGACAAAGGAAACATCAGAGAGAGGGAGAGAGAGAGAGAGAAGCCAGACTTCACAGCACTCCTGCAGACGGACCAGTGGGGAATGGGGATGCTGTATTAGAGACTGTGTAGAACAAAACATGACCCAGAACATGGTGCCGCTGCCGTGCACAAAAGCCACATGCAGCGAGTTCTGCCTCCAGCAAAACAAGACACACGTACATATACATACCAGACACACGTACATATACATACCAGACACACGTATACATACCAGACACACGTACATATACATACCAGACACACGTACATATACATACCCAAACAACATACACACACTGCCCTGCCACTGGCACACACACACACGGGGGTGGAAAGATGGAGACAGGATGAGATTTGAGGGGAGGTGCAAATAACTGCTGGCTGGTTAAAAGATCATCGCTGGTCAAGGCCTGGACTAAGCCTACATGCTACGATACGCTAACACCTCACTAAGCCTACATGCTACGATACGCTAACACCTCACTAAGCCTACATGCTACGATACGCTAACACCTCACTGAGCCTACATGCTACGATACGCTAACACTTCACTGAGCCTACATGCTACGATACGCCAACACCTCACTAAGTCTACATGCTACGATACGCTAACACCTCACTGAGCCTACATGCTACGATACGCTAACACCTCACTAAGCCTACATGCTACGATATGCTAACACCTCTCAATGGAGATCCTTGGAGCGGCATAAGTCAGTCTGTGTGAGGTACAGTATGTCGTTATGTCGCCTGAACAGAGAAGACTACACTATTGAGAATGTATAGGACTACGTATGCTTTTCGAGGTGGGACGATGGGTTTGAATGTGAACTAGAGATCAGAGAGAGAAGAGAGGGATGAGGGAAGAGGGGTCATGACAGGGGGACTGGAGGGGGAGAGAGAGGTGAGCAGTGACAGAGAGAGGGGTCATGACAGGGGGACTGGAGGGGGAGAGAGATCACGCGGGAGGCGTGATTTCTAACCCCACATAGGATAAGCAATAACCACGCCCTGTGGCGCCGGGATTGGCCAGGAGCATTGAAGCTTGGGACTAAAGCACCTGGGGTTTTTCATCTTTTAAAATAAAGATGTTTAAAAAACTATTGATTGTTACATTTTCAGTGCTGTACCTTTTCTCTGGGTAAGAATTGAGCTTGAAATTAATGATATGATACATTATATTATATGAGCTATGAACGTGAACACAACACCGTTTATATTATTGCATGTTTTTGTAGATTGTGTACATTGTGTAGATTACAATTATTATACTTATTATTATTATTATTACTATGCTAAGGAAGGTAGGTGACCATAATTCATTTCAATGGCCGCTCTCGAAATCGCTGTCCGTTCTCAAGAGCTATTCAGTTGGTTCATGAAATCGCTGGGCTGCGTCCCCTCCAGTGTTGCTCCTGCCCAATCCCGGCGCCACAGGGCGTGGTTATTGCTTATCCTATGTGGGGTTAGAAATCACGCGGGAGAGAGAGGTGTGCAGTGACAGAAGCCGTTTTCCCACATGCGCTTTGTACCGCTAAATGACCGGAACGTGGTCTAATGCCTGCATGTGTGAAAGTTGTCGTGCCGGTATAAGCGCAACCCCGTCATCGCGGAGATTTCACCAGTTTCGAGCCAGTCAGAAGAGCGGTATGCGCGATAACAGGCGCAAGTGTAGAACGGGTCCAGTCATTTGCCGGCATGGGCGAGGTGTACACACGTTGCTTAATGTTCCAGCGGGCATAATCTAATCATTCGCGCACATTAAAGCAAACTGGCGAAATTATCTTGTGATCTCTCCTCTCTGCTGCCTGCTCGCTCTCTGGCCACAATCGTTCAGTCCTCCTCCTTCAGTCACAGCCCGACAGGGACACAGACGAAGCAAATGCAAGAAGCGAAATGTGGAAGTATTTTGCTTACGTTGCCGACAGCGAAGGCACGCCCGGACACATCAAACGAAGCCAGTCTGTAAAAAGTGCTTCAACGCGACGCAGGTGAACGGATAAACAAGCAAACTTATTTCACCATCAAGAGTTTTGCCGACACGTCACTCCCCACCCGCTCTGCAGTGCCGCCCCGCCCCCCAACATACAGGCAATTTGGCTGCTAGATTCCCATATGCGAGAGCCGAAGTGTGAAGGGAAATGTCCGATGTTGACTTACAGGTAATTTTCCGGTACGCATGTGGGAAAACGGCTAGAGAGAGAAGAGAGAGGTCATGACAGGGGGACTGGAGGGGGGAGAGAGGTGTGCAGTGACAGAGAGAGAAGAGAGGGGTCATGACAGGGGGACTGGAGGGGGAGAGAGAGGTGTGCAGTGACAGAGAGAGAAGAGAGGGGTCATGACAGGGGGACTGGAGGGGGAGAGAGAGGTGTGCAGTGACAGAGAGAGAAGAGAGGGGTCATGACAGGGGGACTGGAGGGGGAGAGAGAGGTGTGCAGTGACAGAGAGAGAGAGAAGAGAGGGGTCATGACAGGGGGACTGGAGGGGGAGAGAGAGGTGAGCAGTGACAGAGAGAGAAGAGAGGGGTCATGACAGGGGGACTGGAGGGGGAGAGAGGTGAGCAGTGACAGAGAGAGAAGAGAGGGGTCATGACAGGGGGACTGGAGGGGGAGAGAGAGGTGTGCAGTGACAGAGAGAGAGAGAAGAGAGGGGTCATGACAGGGGGACTGGAGGGGGAGAGAGAGGTGTGCAGTGACAGAGAGAGAAGAGAGGGGTCATGACAGGGGGACTGGAGGGGGAGAGAGAGGTGAGCAGTGACAGAGAGAGAAGAGAGGGGTCATGACAGGGGGACTGGAGGGGGAGAGAGAGGTGTGCAGTGACAGAGAGAGAAGAGAGGGGTCATGACAGGGACTGGAGTGGAGAGAGAGGTGAGCACTGAGCAGTGACAGAGAGAAGAGAGGGGTGATGGGTCATGACAGGGAGACTGGAGGGGAGAGAGATGTGTGCAGGGGCAGAGAGAGAAGGGAGGGATGAGGGGATAGGGGGACTGGAGGGGAGAGATATGTGTGCAGTGACAGAGAGAGAGGGGTCATGACAGGGGGACTGGAGGGGGGAGAGAGGTGAGCAGTGACAGACAGATAGAGAGGGGTCATGACAGGGGGACTGGAGGGGGGAGAGAGGTGTGGAGTGACAGAGAGAGGGGTCATGACAGGGGGACTGGAGGGGAGAGAGATGTGTGCAGTGACAGAGAGAGAGGGGTCATGACAGGGGGACGGGAGGGGGGAGAGGTGAGCAGTGACAGACAGAGAGAGGGGTCATGAGAGGGGACTGGAGGGGAGAGAGATGTGTGCAGTGACAGAGAGAGAGGGGTCATGACAGGGGGACTGGAGGGGGAGAGAGAGGTGTGCAGTGACAGAGAGAGAGGGGTCATGACAGGGGGACTGGAGGGGGGAGAGAGGTGTGCAGTGACAGAGAGAAGAGAGGGGTCATGACAGGGGGACTGGAGGGGGGAGAGAGGTGAGCAGTGACAGAGAGAGAGGGGTCATGACAGGGGGACTGGAGGGGGGAGAGAGGTGTGCAGTGACAGAGAGAAGAGAGGGGTCATGACAGGGGCACTGGAGGGGGAGAGAGAGGTGTGCAGTGACAGAGAGAAGAGAGGGGTCATGACTGGGGGACTGGAGGGGGGAGAGGTGAGCAGTGACAGACAGAGAGAGGGGTCATGAGAGGGGACTGGAGGGGGGAGAGAGGTGTGCAGTGACAGAGAGAGAAGAGGGGTCATGACAGGGGGACTGGAGGGGGGAGAGAGGTGTGCAGTGACAGAGAGAGAAGAGGGGTCATGACAGGGGGACTGGAGGGGGGAGAGAGAGGTGTGCAGTGGCAGAGAGCAATGGATTGAATGATACCTGCACGCTGGGAAGGGGCTGGAGCAGGACTGAGCTGGATCACGATTACTGGACAGAGGAGAGAAAATACACACACACGCACATTACTGCGCTGTTCGCCAGTACGATCACGCGCACACACCCACACCAGAGATGCATACAAGTCATTTATGGCAAGCCAAGCCTCAAGTCTTTGAGGGGCAAGTCCAAGTCAAGTCTCAAGTCTTTGGTCACAAGTCCAAGACAAGTCTCAAGTCTTTGAGGGACAAGTCCAAGTCAAGTCTCAAGTCTTTGAGGTCCAAGACAAGTCTCAAGTCTTTGAGGGGCAAGTCCAAGTCAAGTCTCAAGTGTTGAGGGGCAAGTCCAAGTCAAGTTTCAAGTCTTTGGTCACAAGTCCAAGACAAGTCTCTTATGGATGAGCATTCTATCATCTGCGGCATGCCATCTGGTCTGCTTAGGACACCGCACAGTTAAAACTAAGGGATTCAAAGCATGTACTGTATTATCCTCACTCTATTACCATACAGTATCAGCATTGATTAGTTTGTTATTTGTAGATATGTCTTTAATGTTAACGAACCAACAAAAAATATATAAAGATGGTTCACGAGTCCCAAATCTAGAGTCCGAGTCGAGTCTCAAGTCTTTTGAGGACGAGTCTCAAGTCAAGTCTCAAGTCACTGTGTGTGCAACTTAAGTGCGACTCAAGTCCAAGTCCAAGTCCCCATCTCTGGCACACACACACACAAGCTTTCATATTCCATCATAAAACAGATGAGGCAAAACCATACACAACCGCACTCCACACCTCACTGTGGTTCCACTCGCAAACTCATTCCTTATTTCACTCACTGACACTTTCCAACACTTCACACATACACAAAACACACGTCTGTGAGCAGTGTGCAGTAACTCCTTCACTCACAAAACACACGTCTGTTTGCAGTAACTTATTCACTCACAAAACACACGTCTGTGAGCAGTACTGTGCAGTAACTCATTCACTCACATTCGTACAGGAAGCTCAATATATCTGAAAACACTTTCAACAGGAGAACACAACAGGGGAAAAGGCAGGTTTGTCATCAGTGTTCCTCAAACCTCGTATGAACGAAGAAGAGGCGATCATCTGTGGGAAGAAATGGTCTTTTAAAGGCAGAGATTGCGTGGGTTCCATACTGTTTGCAAGCAGCCCTGGAAGTACATTATTTTACACTGGTAATGCATTAGAGAATTATGTATTTATTTATTGCAATTTGTACCACATTGGTTTAGTGGCTGGAGAGTGTCACCCCAGCAGACAGCCTGCTGGGCTGGTAGCTGGGCTGTTTGGTTGATAAGTTTCCTCCTCCATACAACTTGACCAATCCCTACATAACATGAGCACTAGTCCATTGGGACGAGCCTTGTTTAATGGATGATTTAATGGACTTGGCATTTTACTGGCACAGATACATGTATGAACAAGCACAGCTACACTTGCGTACTAATCATTTTACAATTACTAATATTAGCCTTACCAGAGCGAACGCTAGCTTCTCCAGTCTAGTCTAGGGTCCAATTAAAAAAAAAAAAAAAACATTGATTCTGCCGTAAGAATAACGACTAGGTCGCTATTTTATGATGGTAGAAAACTATAGACACGTCAAGTGCAAGTGGCACATCTGTTATATTGTCGAAACAGCTTAAAATCACAGACTGACAGATGGAGGCTGGGCCTGTCTATTAGCCAGCTTGCTAGCTGGGTAGCCTAGCATGTTTGACAGAATCAAAATACGTTAACGCTACATTGACGTGACTGCTAACGTTTGTAAGATAGCCACGTTATATCATGACAATTGTGTAACGTTGGTTTTGTAGTTGGATAACACTATGAACAATGTAGAAACCTCTTAGGAGTAAGTGCTTTGACGACTCTAAAACCAAAAGCAGCAAGCAGAGTCGGTGTTTGTTTATGTAGCTAGCCTGTTAGCATGTAGTAGCTAACAGCAGCAGCACAGCACCCCCTCCCCTCTCCCTCTCCCTCCGCCTCTCCTCTCCGAGCTTGCCCCCGGTATTCTGGCCATTACCGACTCCCCGGCCCTCCCCGGTGGACACTCACTCGGCCTGGGACGTGACCGCTGTGGACTCATGTCGATGTTGAGGTCGATTCTCCGGCGAGCTTCTTTATTTTCTTGCTTTAGTTTCTCCTCGATTCGCGACAGCCTCTGTTCCAGCGACGACATCTTGAAAAATTGAGCACCATGTAGCCCAGCTGAGCTCTCGACTGCCCTCTCTGGCAGGCAGACAGCTCAGGGCATGCAGGCTGTGGACAGTGCACGCACGCACGCACGCACGCGCGCGCGCACACACACACACAGATCACTCTGCACTTCCATAATTTTTTTTTAATTACTTAATTAATAATTAATAAATTATTGATTTTATGTTTTTTTAGAGCCTGCTAATGCTAATCAGGATTCGAGTTACAGGGAGAGCCCTGAACCTTCCAAATGAAAAACTAAAACCTTCAAAAAATAAAAGCCCAGAACCAAATTAAAGAAAACCTTCAAAATAAAAGCCAAGAACCTTACAAATAAAAGCCCAAGACCTCAAAAATAAAAGCCCAGAACCTTCAAAATACAAAAGCCCAGAACCTTAGAAAAAAAAGCCCTAAACCTTCCAAATAAAAGCACAGAACCTTCAAAACAAAAGCCCAGAACACACAGAGGGTACAGGGTATTAAAGTATACACTTTCAGTTTTAAAATAGTCTCGCTGGTCACCATTCTGGAATTGCGATGGGCGGCGCTTAGCGGCAGTGCCCTTGGAAAATAGTTTCCCACAATCCAACTTGCCATTTTCAGCGTGTAGCAATGAGCTAGCGTGTAGGGTTCTGCCGATAGCTTGCTAGCTAGTTCGCGTTGTTGTTTTCACTGCGGCGGCAGGGGACTATTTACAGCGACACACAGGGAGGAGGGCGCGGAAGCCACTCTGATTGACATGGTCGGAGCCAATGACAGAGCTTGTAAGCGGGGAGCGGAAATGCTGGCAGCAAATGAAATGATCGCCTCCAATGGGAGAGCAACTGTAGAGCAGGGGGGAGGGCTTATACCAGCAGCCTGTTTCCATGCAGCCAGACTCGTCTGAGGGGAGTGAGGGGAGGCCCAGGCTGGCAAGCGAGACTAGTTTTAAAACAAAAATGAAAAAGCGGAACTCGACAACGCAGCTATCTGCGATGCTCAACAGCACCACACAGCCCAGAGCAGAGGCTGTTACTGTCATTTTGGGCACGACGTGTCCTAAATTCAGTGTTTCAGTGGGCGGTGTATTTTTTTGTGAAAAGTGTGCGTGTGCGTCTGTGTTGTCTCCTCTGAGGGAGTGATGTCATCAGTGATTTCATCAGTGATAATGTCACCAGTGATGTCAACAGTGATGATGTCACCGGTGATGTCAGCAGTGTAATCAGTGATGATGTCATCAGTGATGTCACTCCAGCAATTGTTGGCTTTGGTGAAGATGTCATCAGTGATGATGTCATCAGTGATGTCACTCGAGAAATTGTGATGTCATCAGTGATGATGTGTGTTTACACCAAGGCAATTTTTGCAAATTTGCGGCTTCACTGTTCTGGCATGGGATGAGCATGGGGTGCACATACCAACATAAAAGCACCGTCTGTATGTATGTCTGTCCTGTGGGCCCCACCCCCACAATCGTCGATTGGTGCAATGATGTAATTGTCATCTTATTGTCGAGTGTTGGCCAGTGGTGACTGATGATGTATTATGAATTACATTACATTACATTATGTCATTTAGCAGATGCTTATCCAAAACAACTTACAATATCACATTTTGTCAACAGTAGGCCTATACAGAAATCAACTATGCAGCACAACCAATAAGACAGCTAGACCTTTTGATGGACTATCAAGTAGCACTTTGTAGAAACTAGAACGTAGTTTGAGAAGGAATAAGTAACTGTTACTTTTTTAAGAAGAGGGAGAAAGATGTTAGTTCAAGAAGGGCCCAGGTGTAGTAGCCTGAAAAGGTGAGTTTTTAGTCTCCGCCGAAAGATGGGCAGAGATTCGGCTGTTCTGACCAAAGGGCGGGAGCTTGTTCCACCATGGCGACAGGGACAAGAAGAGTTGCGATCGGGATGAGCGACTTTTGAGCCCATGGAGAGGCGAGGCGATTGACCTGACCATAGAGTGCAGATACAGATGAGCTGTCAGGTGCACTGCCCTGTATGCCAGTACCAGTGTCATTAGTAAACAAACTATCACTGATGATGTCTACTCACTAATGTCATGCCCCACAATCATTGATTGATGTGACTGATGATGTCATGTCGCACAATCATCAGGTGGGCCAGTGGTGATGAGACATCAGACACATGATGTGACATCACTGATAACCAGCGCTGTCGAGTTGCAGCAGAATGGACCGTTTGTGATGTACTTTGAAAGGGTAATCAAATATGTTAAAATATGGCATGCTGAATATGACTAAAATGTGACTAAAATGTGATATTATATCAGCATTATTTTATGCATTCAAACATACTTCCTGGAACTATTTCCCCGCAAACACTACAGCGACGTGTGAGTCACAATGTCAAGAGTGACAGGGCAACTAATGACATCACTCACTGATTACATCACTGATTACATCACAATTGCTTGAGTGACATCATCACTGATGACATCACTCACTGATGACATCACAATTGCTCGAGTGACATCATCACTGATGACATCACTCACTGATGACATCACAATTGCTCGAGTGACATCACTGATGACATCATCAATGATGTCATCAGCTTCGGAAGGAGTTATGACATCACTTATGATGTCACAATGTCTATGACATCATCAATGTCTGTTATAAATCACTGAGCTTTCTCAAAGTCGCTGCATTTTCCTTCAGGATTCATGACAAAGTGGATGCCATTGCCATTATTTGCCACAAGTGAGTTTCTTGAAACTTTTGAAGATTGCTTGACAGCCTTTCTCTTGTTTTTTCGAGTTCAGTCGAGTGCAGCAGAAGTGGAGGAAACAAGGCAGGATGGACCATGAAGAAATGACAACTTTACAAAAACCACGTTATGGAACCATTGAGGATGATGATGAGAGGGTGTCAGCGGAGGAGATGGACAAGAGGAGACGACAGAACATTGCCTATGAGTATCTTTGTCACCTGGAGGAAGCCAAACGATGGATGGAGACCTGTCTAGAGCAGGACCTGCCCCCCACCACAGAACTGGAGGAGGGACTAAGGAATGGCGTCTACCTCGGCAAACTAGCCAAGTTTTTTGCCCCCAAAAGGGTGTCAGAGAAAATGATCTATGACAGCGACCAGGCCCGATATAAGAGCAAAGGGCTACACTTCAGACATACGGACAACACAGTGCACTGGTTCAGAGCCATGGAGTCAGTGGGCCTGCCCAAGATATTCTATCCCGAAACGGCAGATGTGTACGATCGCAAAAACATGCCCAAGGTGGTGTACTGCATACATGCACTGAGCTTATACTTGTACAAAATGGACATCGCCCCACAGATCCAGGACCTGCTGGGAAAAGTGGCCTTCACAGAGGAAGAGATCAGTAACATGAGGAGTGAGCTGGAGAAGTATGGCATCCAGATGCCAGCCTTCAGTAAGATTGGAGGTATCCTGGCTAATGAGCTCTCAGTGGACGAGGCTGCCTTGCATGCTGCTGTGATTGCCATCAATGAGGCAGTAGACAAGGTTCAAGCATCTGTGACGATGGGCGCCCTGATGAATCCTAATGCTATGCTGAGGAACACCCAGCAGGGTCTGGCCCAGGACTACCAGAGCACGCTGAGCCAGGCCAAGGCTCACAAGGAAGATCAGTCCTCAGGCAGACGCTCCTCTATTGCTACAGAGGAAAGGGAGATCTATGAAGAGCTGCTGACTCAGCACGAGATCCAGGGCTGTGTCAACAGAGTCAACATCCAGACAGCAGTGAGGCAGGTGAATCAAGCGGTGTCTGCCCAGGATGAGGCTGCTCTGCTGGCTGGGCTGAGGCTGGAAGCCCTGGCCCTGTTGGTTGTTCAGGAGGCGAACAGCCACTGGTACCTGGAACAATTCACCACCTACTGCAAACATAAAGCCAAGGATGGAGGGAATGCCTTGTTGGTAGAGAGAGAGGAGATCCAGAGAGTTGTCAGCTCCTGTAACGATGTTGCTAAAGCAGAGAAGCAAAAACTTGAGGCAGTGGCAGCCATCAATACAGCCATTCGTATTGGCAATGCAGTGAAGACAGTGGAGGAGTTGATAAATCCAGAAGCCCAACTACCAATTGTCTACCAAACTGCTGCCAACCTCTACCAGGCTAAGCTTTTCAGTTTACAGCTGCAAGGGGGGCGGTCTGGCTTGAGCCATGAGGAGCTGAGTGTGGCTGTGAAGAGGCTGTCTGCTGTAGCCGTGCTGCACAAGGTGCTGGACACGAAAGACCCTCAGGCTGTGATCGAGCAACTAACAGACTCTCCCCTGGGCTTCACCAACATGGACCAGGACAACCTTAACAGGTACGCTAACACTCTCATTAAGCTGCGGGCCGAGGCTCTCACCCAGGGCCAGGAGTTTCTCATCTGGGATGATGTTCAGAAGTGCATTAACACAGTCAATGCTCAGGTTCATGAAGAACATGAACACACCGTAGCTATAGCTGAAATCAACAAGGCGCTAAACTCAGGAGATCATCGGCAGACACATGCAGCGCTGCTGCTCCCTACAGCCAAGCTGA
Source organism: Poromitra crassiceps (assembly GCF_964638095.1). NCBI lineage: Eukaryota > Metazoa > Chordata > Actinopteri > Beryciformes > Melamphaidae > Poromitra > Poromitra crassiceps. Next base: position 23,350,314 of record NC_139646.1, read on the forward strand.
CAGGAGTGAACACAGCCAAACACTACCATGATGTTCTGCAGCACACCAAGCTGCTCCTCTGCCAGGGTTCTGGGGATACGTCTGCTGTATTGTGGTTGGACCAAATCCAAGAGGCCATACATACGGCCAACCAGGATGAAGAGGAGGCTCTCATATTGGCTGGAGCAGTAGCAGATATCAACAGGGTGGTGGCCAAGGGGGACTCCCAGAATACACTGCAGGCCCTGCAGGCTTCCACTGCAGGGCTGAAAAGCGTGCTATCTGAATGTGCTGACACCTACCAGACTGGACTGGCCCAGAAATGGACAGCTAGAGGCAGCAGTGAGAGAGTGTGGGCGAGACATCGGATCAAGGACAGGTATGACTACTACTACAATGTCGAGAATGGAGAGGGCACCTGGGAGGAGCCAAATGGATTTGAACACCATGGTGGTCAGCTCAGTAAAGAGGAAATCCAGAATGTCATCAGCTGTGTGACTGCAGAATATAACAGGGAACAGTTTTGGTTGGCCAACGAGTCCCTGGTGGTCCAGATGCAGGCTCGGATCAGAGGTTATCTGGTCAGGAAGGTGCACCGCCAAAGAATGGAGTATTTACGGCAACAAGAACCGCATGTGGTCAAACTGCAGGCTTGCTGGAAGGGGTATAAACAGAGGATGGTGTACAAAGACAGAATTAATTTGTTTCAAGACAATGTTGCTTCTGTTGTCAAGATCCAGTCCTTAGTGAAAATGTGGAAAGCAAGAAGTAAATATAATCAGAGATTGCAGTACTTCAAAGATCACGAGAAAGACATAGAGAAGATACAGGCTTTCCTGAAGGGCAACAAAGCCAGAGATGACTACAGAACACTAACTGGGGCCCATGACCCTCCACTGTCGGTGGTGCGCAAGTTTGTCCACTTGCTGGTGCAGAGCCCCCTGGATCTGCAGGAGGAGCAGAAAGTGACACGGCTGAGGGAAGAGGTCGTCACCAAGATTCGCTCCAATCAGCAGATGGAGAAAGACCTGAACCTGATGGACATCAAGATCGGCCTGCTGGTGAAGAACAGGATCACTCTGCACGATGTTGTGTCCCATAGTAAGAAAATGAAGAACAAGAAAAGTAAGACAAGTAAAGAGGAGCTGCTTACAGGGATCAGACTGGGTATTAAGGGCCTAAATAAAGGCAAAAGAAGGAAATTGGAGGCCTACCAACACCTCTTCTACCTGCTACAGACCAATCCTTCCTACCTAGCCAAGCTGATCTTCCAGATGCCCCAAAACAAGTCCACTAAGTTTATGGACACTGTGATTTCCACCTTGTACAACTACGCCACTAACCAGAGAGGAGAGTACTGGCTGCTTAAGCTCTTCAAGGCGGCCCTGGAGGAGGAAATCAAGTCCAAGGTAGACCAGATCCAGGACATAGTGACAGGGAACCCAACAGTCATCAAGATGGTGGTGAGCTTCAACAGAGGGGTGCGGGGCTACAACACACTCAGGCAGCTGCTGGCACCCATGGTCAAAGACATCATCGATGACAAGAGCCTAGGCATCAACACTAACCCTGTGGATGTGTACAAGGCCTGGGTCAACCAGTTGGAGAAGGATACTGGGGAAGCCAGCAAGCTGCCCTATGACGTGACTCCGGAGCAGGCCATGTCACATGAGGAAGTACGCAGCAGGCTGGAGGCATCCAGTCTAGCTCTGCGGTCTGCCACAGATAAAGTTCTCAGTTTCATTGTGTCTTCACCGGATAATATCCCTTATGGCATGAGATACATGGCAAAAGTTCTGAAGAACAGTCTCCATGAAAAGTTTCCAGATGCCTCAGAGGATGAGCTGCTGAAGATTGTAGGAAACCTGCTATACTACCGCTACATGAGCCCAGCCGTCATGGTGCCTGATGGCTTTGACATCACCGACGTGTCAGCCGGGGCGCACTCAGACCAGTGTCTTGTGGGATCTGTGGCCAAGATGCTCCAGCATGCTGCCGCCAAGAAGCTGTTTGAGGGCGAGAACGCACACATGACACCAATGAACAACTACATATCACAGACTTATGAGAAGTTTAGGGTGTTTTTCCAGAAGGCCTGTGATGTCCCGGAACCTGAGGAGAAATTTAACATTGATGAATACTCAGACATGGTGACCCTGAGCAAGCCCATAATTTACATCTCAATAGAGGAGATCATCAATATCCACTCACTGCTATTAGAGCATCTGGAGGTCATCTCTCCTGACCGCAATGACATGCTGCATGAGGTGCTGCAGGACCTGGGAGACGTCCCCGATGTAGAGGCGCTGCTCAGTGAAGGAGCTGTTGACCCTAACGACCCCAACAAAGACAGCACCCTGAGACAGCTAGGAAAGACGGAGATCTCCCTCACCCTAACCAGCAAGTTTGAGCTGCTGGAAGGGGATGACAAGGACCTGAAGATACTCATGACAAAGACTAAGCAGCTCATAGTAGATGTCGTTCAGATCCAACCTGGAGAGACTCTACCTGAGACTCTGAAGACTCCGGCCACTGCCCTGCAGGAGTCGCAGCATGCCAAGATCATAGAGCGCCGTGCTGTCCAGGATACCCAGACGCCAGAGGGTCTGAAGAGCAGACAGGGGGTACTGGAGGACAGCCAGCTGCCACTGGAGCAGAAGAAGAAGAAGATCCTCAGGAACTTCTGTACTTTGGAGCAGGTTGGCCTTGTCACTGCAAGTAACAAGTACCAGGACATCATCAATGACATATCAAAGGACATTCGCTACCAAAGACGCTACAGACAGAGGAGGAAGGTGGAGCTCATGAAGCTCCAGCAGACTTTGACCGCACTCAACTCTAAGACGGCCTTCCACCAGGACCAGATGAACTGTTATGACACCTACATCAAGACCTGCCGGGATAATCTCAAATGTAAAAATTCACACAGGTCTATCAAACTGGACATCAAAAGGAAGCAGCAGTCTCTGAAATACACGGCTGCAAGGCTGCACGAGAAGGGAGTCATCCTGGAGATAGAGGGCCTGCAGACCAGCCAGTTCAAACATGTCCTGTTTGACATCTCACCCTGTGAGGAAGTTGGGGATTTTGAGGTGAAGGCCAAGTTTATGGGAGATGAGATGGAAAAGGTCCCGCTTCAATTCCAGGACCTCCTTCAACTGCAGTACGAAGGAGTGGCCGTCATTAAGATGTTTGACAAGGCCAAAGTGAACGTCAACCTGCTCATCTTCCTCCTCAACAAGAAGTTCTATGGGAAATAAGAGGAGGAAGCAACAGGAGTGGGGGAGGGTGTTTTTGAAAGGATTGTGCCTTCTGACAGCGCTGAGATTGTGTAATAAATTCTTATGAGGAACAGATTGAATGGTTCAACTCAAGTGTTACAATCTGGACAATCTGGTGAACCTCAAAGACAAAGTTTTGTTCAATCTGATGAGATTAATCACATTATACCAAAGTGAGATCATAGGTTTGTTGTATTGTTTAATTAAACTTACTATGTTGACTATGTTTGTGTTCTGTTTATGTTCCATTTACTCAGTAAAAGTTAAAATATATTCCATTTACAATCACATGGGGGGGGGGGGGGTGGCATAACATGTGGCCCCCCTCAATGTGATTGTAAATTGAATCTATTTTAAAGAATTAAATTGTAATTGTATTGATGTTTTATATATGTATAAGACAGCTTGGAAACATTTGATGAAGAAAAAAAGTAAAGCTTTGATGAAATCTCAGACAGTGCAGCACTGTCCATTAGTTGAGAGTTCAGACATGGATCTGGTCCCAGTTTGGAGAAATGGAGACCAGGCCCACTAAACCTCTACTTGCCATATGTGGCTTGTGTCCATTTCTCCAAACTGGGAGTGCTGGCAAGTAGCCTACCTCATACGCCGCCACATCAAGAAATCCCAACTATCCCTTTAAATAGCTTTCATTGTGATGTAGCTAGTAGTTAGCTAAACTACAGTTTTAAAGTAGTTTCCCCAGCGCTGCTCGAAAGATACACACCAATACACACAATTTTATCACCAGGTTTTCTTTATAAAATAACTAATCTCATACTTTCACATGGTTTTGTAGTCGTACACAAGAGAAGTAAAATCCACACCATCATACATACACCTTCACAACAAACCTCCCCACAAAGAAAATCTATAGTAGTATAGAGTAGCCTGGTTTCCATTACAGGGCCAAACACGTCCGGCCACTAGCTCATAATTTGTTGTTTTGTTTCCTCCAAAACACCCCCCCCCCCTGAAATGTTTTGCCAATTGAGAAACTTGTCATTGGGGACATAATTTATGTTGGCTCTTATTATGACAAACTCTATTAGGTCCTGCTGTGGGAAAACTGGTTAATGACTCATTTTTTGTTTCTGGAGCCGCCCACATTTTCCAAAACCATTAAGATCTAACATGAAGATACGAATTGGACTCAAGTGAAACAAAGATGATCTTATCAATAAGACAGGAAACCAACCCCTGTACTGTGGAGTGATGCGATACAACAAACATCTGAAGGCCAGTTTTGAACCTGTTGGTGGGTCAAGTTTCCTGACAAACTCAATAGTAGCCTACAGCTGATATCTCAGGGTAACTTTATGGCAAAGAAATCTCCATGGAGGGAAATTTCAGGACTAGGTTTAGTGTTCGGATATGTTCAATATAAGAATGGCAAATGAAATAAAATACATGTCAGCTACTTTCTCATGCTGATGTCAAGTTGTGTGTGATTTAGAAAAACAAGCCCCGCCCTGCCCAAAGCCCATTCTGTCTGAGCGAGGCCCGGCCCATCCCATTGCTGCATTTATGGGCCCGAGCCCAGGCCGAACCCGAAATGTTCTTACTAAGGTGACTTGTTTATCTAAACTATAACCCGGTTGTCTGATCGGTCTTATGAATACATAAGGTTACAATGTTATAACATTGTTTATCACACCCATTTTTATTATATCTGACTATGAGCCTGGCACAGCCCCAAGGACTGGAGGGGAAATTCTGGCCGGGTCCAGGGCGGGTTCGGGCACAGAATCTAACTTCTAGTGCGCTTGTTTTTATTCACACAATGAACCGACAGCACAGGTGTGGGCTGAAGATGCACCGTTTATAGCGCTTCCGTGTCATTCTCCAAATCTATCCAAATTCATATTCAAAAGACAGGTGAATATGACTCATCTTTAAATCTTTGTAAGTTTTGGTCGTTAAAACCATGAAGAAAAAAGTCCAGTGCCGTGAAAGCATCTGGGATTGTATTTGATTGAAATTCAGTGGTTCTATACCCCATAAATTGACACTTGAGACGGCTAGCGTCGTTGAATGTCACCGTTGTCGTCATGATACAAACACGATTGTTCTTCTGAGTGATGAAAAACCTGCTGTGTGCACAGCCAGATTCACGCTCTTCACGTTACTTATTCCACTTGCTGGCTCGACCATTCCGACATACTGAAATGATGACTCCTTTTCATTGCGACATCGATGAGTAGTTGCGTAACATAACCTCATCACTCTTCTTGCATACCATAGGATCACAAAATAAAAGCACAATGTATTTGTATGGAGCAAGTAGAAATGTAAGGCATCGGTATGAGAGGCCAGGCACCTCCTCCTCCTCCTCCCACAGTGGGACACAGAACAACAGTACACCGACACAAGAGGTTGGGAGAAGGCATTTAAAAGGCTAATAAGTTGCAAGATGCATAAAGTACGTCTTGGGTTTGTTACAGCAGCAGCCACTGGTGTGTGTGTGTGTGGAAAGGGACCGGGGGCAAGGCGGGGGTCAAACGTCACATTTAGTTGTCCTTTCTTTTGTAGAAAAAGTCATTGGTTGTGTGTGTGTGTGTTTTTTTTTAAACAATGATAAAACTTCATTTCCCCCCCACCTGTCGCAGCTTTTTACTCTTCTCAGTCCGAGCTCCCTAAAGCCCCCCCAGCGCAGACATGCGAAATGTCACAGACCTTCTGGTCTCTCCACATTCATTCACAGTGTGGCGGCGGACAGACGACAAACGAAGAACCGCCTCGAATCCCGAAATCTAAACCCCGACCCTCTGGAGCAGCCTCAGCAGAGGCCGACCCTCTGGAGCAGCCTCAGCAGAGGCCGACCCTCTGGAGCAGCCTCAGCAGAGGCCGACCCTATGGAGCAGCCTCAGCAGAGGTCGGAGACGTAGTCAAAGTCGTGGAAGCTGTCCTGGTCCTTGCGGGAGAGAAGGCGCGGCTCGCGGGGCGGCGTGAGCGCCGGCGGCTCGGCCGTGAACTCCTCGTCGAAGTTGCTGACGTCCTCCTTCCCGCCGATGGACGGCACGAAGGGAGGGGGCAGCTTCCTCTGCAGCAGCGCCTCCCAGTCCACGCCCTGGAAGGAGAGAGGGATTGAGGTTTAGGCATAGGCTGTATAATAATAGACTGGAGCGCACCAGAATGTCGCTCTGCCATTTTTTTCTCCCCTCAAGGGGGTGGATATACTTCGCACAGGTTCCCTGTGCAATGCACTCCCCAAGTTTGAAGTTGATCGGATCAACGGTTCTCGAGATAAACCACTTTTTGTGTTGCTAGTAGGTGGTGCTATGGCTAGCTATGACTACTATGTGCGCATGTATGAAATTTGGCACCGCATGCCGTCAGGTTCTCGGCAGCCCACTCTCCCCCCAAGTTTGAAGTTGATCGGATTAACTGTTCTCGAGATAAATCTTTTTTTTGTATTGCCAGTAGGTGGCGCTATGACTGTGCGTGTATCCGAAATTGGGTACTGCACTCCGTCAGTTTCCCGGCAGCGCACTCCCCAAGGTTGAAGTCGATCGGATGAACGGTTCTTGAAATAAACCGGCTCTTGTGTTGCCAGTAGTTGGCGGCACTCCCATTTCCGTCCACAAGGTTTTCCAACATGTTGAATTTTGTCCAAAACAGTTTTTGCAAAGTCTAAGGGGTTAAACTGAGGAAGGAAAGCTAAGGGGTTAAACTGAGGAAGGAAAGATAAGGGATGAGTGAATACTGGATTCTGATTGGCTAGCAACAGTGGTAAATACGCGAACAATCTACAGTTCGGCTCCAACCGCAGTATCACTCCGCTCCCTGATGCTGACTCCGTTCCCTGTGCTGACTCCGCCCACTGTTAGCCTGTCAGTCTGCAAATCTTCAACAAGGAAATGGCCGATCTGTAACAAGGAAATGTCCGATTTCGTAGTAACGTTTGATTTACTGGGTGGATTGAGTTTTGAGCAGTGGTTAGATGAAGATGAAGTGAACAAAGAACGACATGGTGAAATTGGGGAGAGAGAACTGGCTGAGCTTGAGTTGTCACGAGTTCGGACTAGCGGGACGTCGGACTAGCGGGAGGTCGGACTAGCGCCCGGACCCCGAACCTGGGACTGTCAAACAAACAAACGCCCTCTGCCGTCACCAGATATCAACACACCACCACCAAAACGGGCTGCTTTAGATAACTGTTTAAATAACTGTACTTTTACAGGCAATGTATCAATAACTGTGAATCCCGTTAAGGAATAGGTTAGTTGTTTTTTGGCTCAAAGGCAACTAAATATTTAGTGCAATCATTGATCTTGTGTATGGAACTATATTCTGTGGCGGAAGGATAAATGTATTCTGAAACCAGTAATGATTATAAATAAATGAATTGGATGTTACAATTGTGTATTTTTTATATTATTTGGTAGCTGTTGTAGAAAACAAATTTAACACTCGAGGTCGGGGGTTGTGGGCACATTTACCACTGGTACAGGGTTTATAGCACTCGGCTTTGCCTCGTGCCACAACCCTGTACCAGTGGTAAATGTGCCCACAACCCCCTTCCTCTCGTGTTAAATTTGTTAATTAAACTGCAGAGAGGAGGGAAAGGGGAAAAAGGAGTGTTCTTCTCACCCGGAAAAATGGCTGCTTCTTCACCTCCTCTGCATCCTTCTCACCGGAACCCAGTCTGCGCTCTGGGTTCCTCCTTAGCAGCTGCTCAGGATCACACACACACACACACTTCATGATGCTGTGTGTACGTCAGTGAATGAGTGTTTGTGTGTGTGTGTGTGTGTGTGTGTGTGTGTGTGTGTGTGTGTGTGGGGGGGGGGGGGGTATGAGCTCACCCTTCTCATGATGCCAATGGCCTCAGTGGAGAGGAAGCGTGGGTAGCGGACCTCGTCATTCACGATGCTGTCAAACACCTCCTCCTCATCGTCACCTGGGAATGGAGACTACACCCACGCACAGGCGCACACACACACACACACACACACACACACACACACACACAGAAGTTATACCCCCCGTTCAAGACAACGGACTGCCGGACTGCCGAAAAAAATGGCTTCCGACCTGTAAAAAGTGAATTGAACGGTCGTTTAGGCCGGAATTACAGCTCAGAAATTCAGGTATCATCCAGAGCTCTGGCTAGACTATCTCTGTTTCGTGCTGTACCAGCGCAGAAGAGAGTCTGGCTCTTCTAACTCTCACTCTGGTATAGCGGGAAAAAGGCTCCGTTATCTTTACAACCACCCACCGAAAGTATCAAGCAGGCCTGCTTTATTTCACAATCAAAATCTTTGCCATTTTCAGCGTGTAGGTTGCTAGTTTGCTAGCTAGCATTGTTGTTTCACAGCAGCAGAGGCATTTGAGAGCGACATGCAGGGAGTGGAAAGGGATTTCCCTTCGCTCCGACTGAAGTATTTGTTTTTTCAGTAGATTTTTACATATTACCCATTTCAAATGGTGTATGCTGATAGTGGCCGGCCAATACGACGATTGACTAGGTCATTTTTTTGACAGTGATGATTTGTGAAGATCAGGTTAAGCAGTTAACACAGTTTTGTTTCATTCGGTATATAAGGAATATATGAAAATTATCCACAATAAAAAGCCATTCATGCTTTTATATAATGTATTAAGTCAGTTGTAACTCCTTTTTATGGTTCCCCAATCCAGCCTCAAGACCAAAGCGGACCAGGCGTTCACCATCAAGACTTGTACTTGGAACGCAACCTGCTCTCTTTTCAAGACTTGTTTCTATAGACTGGCATTTATGTAATTATTTATGTTAATTACTCTTTCATTCCTGCTCTTCATTAATATCCCTTAAATTCCATCCCCCACCAAAGGGAGGGGGGCTACAGTATGGATCAGTCACCATCCGGCCATTAGTCACATTGTAATGTTGACTTTATGCCACTAGGGGGCAGCATTGCCAATGAACGGGACTCTGACCCAAGCATCACTGTCGGAGGACAAGATGTTTACTATTCGCTTGTTTATTTTTATTCCTCGCTCTTTCTTCTATTTTTAGGGGAGGCAGTCTGCAAACCCTTTTAGTTTAAATGCTACAAGTTTATTATTATTCACAACAAGTAGGGGTACAGCACATGGGGGGTACAGCAACTACAGCACGTGTATATGTATATGGAAATGGTAACTGCTTTTTAACCACACTTTTCCAGACCTTTTGCACAATTCCAAAACGTTTCATCACCTGAAAATGTTCAAATTCAATCTCCATACTTTTCGCTACTTTCCAGGCCTCCACAGGACTCGCTTGACAGGTGATGTAATGATGAATGTGTGTATCAAAGTAACAGTTTGTGATGTGTGTGTCTTCATGTCCTCACCTCTCCCACCAGCATTTCATAGATGAGGACCCCCAGTCCCCACCAGTCTACTGCCCTGGTGTAGGATGTGTCTGTTAGGACCTCGGGGGCCAAAAACTCTGGGGTCCCGCAGAACGTGCTGGTCCGGTCCCCGTAGCCCATCCCTACAGCACAGAGGGACACGCTGTAAACTCGTCTCGCAGGGCAGGAATGATATCAAGGCCAAAAGGCCAGTGCCGTGGATGCCCCGAGAGTGGCCCTTATGTCTACCCACACGGCCAGTCTGCCATGCCCTGTTTCAACTGGCCGTTGTGCCCTTAAAAGACAGTGGCAGATTTCCTTTGCAGTCTGAGCCATCTTACATCTGTGCTGTATCACACAGCAGCACTGCATTTCTCTACAGTATTAGGATATTTATTTTGCTGAGGAAATAATGACTGAAACAAACCGCAATAGCTGCGACCACATAATGGCAATTTCAGAAATGCAGGATGGTAGGGGCAGCCCACCTTACCCTGCCTCCTTTCCAAATTGGCTCCCCACCCCTTTTAGCCAATTGGCATGAACACAAACACACACTTGACCTCCGTGCCAAATTTGAGCATCCTAGGGCGAAAACTGTGGCCGCTAAAGCGTGGTGAACTTTTAGTGGACCAACCAACACATGGACCAAGTGACTTATAGAGCTATATATCTGAGCTATATATAGAGCTATATATAGAGCTCTATATATAGCTCTATATATAGAGCTGCTGGTCACAGCTAAAACATATTTTAATAAGCACTGGTTTTGCCCTTGGTGCCCCGAAAATGTTGTATTTACTGTAGCAAAGGCCAAAGTGGCCTTGCCATAGAAAATGAGTTAATTCCAGGCCTGAACCTGGAACAAACATACGAGAAACAAAATGATCAAACGTGAGCGATGTCAACACCCACCTTCTTTACACAGTCCAAAGTCACACCCACCTTCTTTACACAGTCCAAAGTCACACCCACCTTCTTTACACAGTCCAAAGTCACACCAACCTTCTTTACACAGTCCAAAGTCACACCAACCTTCTTTACACAGTCCAAAGTCACACCAACCTTCTTTACACAGTCCAAAGTCACACCAACCTTCTTTACACAGTCCAAAGTCACACCAACCTTCTTTACACAGTCCAAAGTCACACCAACCTTCTTTACACAGTCCAAAGTCACACCAACCTTCTTTACACAGTCCAAAGTCACACCAACCTTCTTTACACAGTCCAAAGTCACACCAACCTTCTTTACACAGTCCAAAGTCACACCCACCTTCTTTACACAGTCCAAAGTCACACCAACCTTCTTTACACAGTCCAAAGTCACACCAACCTTCTTTACACAGTCCAAAGTCACACCAACCTTCTTTACACAGTCCAAAGTCACACCCACCTTCTTTACACAGTCCAAAGTCACACCCACCTTCTTTACACAGTCCAAAGTCACACCAACCTTCTTTACACAGTCCAAAGTCACACCAACCTTCTTTACACAGTCCAAAGTCACACCCACCTTCTTTACACAGTCCAAAGTCACACCCACCTTCTTTACACAGTCCAAAGTCACACCAACCTTCTTTACACAGTCCAAAGTCACACCAACCTTCTTTACACAGTCCAAAGTCACACCAACCTTCTTTACACAGTCCAAAGTCACACCAACCTTCTTTACACAGTCCAAAGTCACACCAACCTTCTTTACACAGTCCAAAGTCACACCAACCTTCTTTACACAGTCCAAAGTCACACCCACCTTCTTTACACAGTCCAAAGTCACACCAACCTTCTTTACACAGTCCAAAGTCACACCAACCTTCTTTACACAGTCCAAAGTCACACCCACCTTCTTTACACAGTCCAAAGTCAGCGATCTTCACATAACCGTCTGTGTCCAGCAGCAGGTTGTCCAGCTTAAGGTCTCTGGAAGAGAGCGAGGAAAAGAGGAGGAGCTGTTGATCAGAATCACTGCTATATTTAATGATTTAAGAATGATACGATAGCACTTTATTTTATTTCCCCCAAGTAAAACCTAACAGGATATATAAGACATGTGCAGATAGACCCTCTGTAGAATAAGAAAGTTATTAAATGACAAGTTTGCCCCAAAATGAAAATTCTGATATTATCTACGTACTCAGCCCCATGCCAGTGGAAGGACGGGTGACGTTTTTTAGCCCACAGTTTCACAGGGAAACAGAGGTACAGTATTAAACAACTGAAGTGAATGGTGACCAATTTTTAAATGCAAAAAAAAAACAAGAACCCAGAAAACATAACAAATCCTCCATAGTGCTTGTCTGGCATAATCCAAGTCTCCAGAAACCCAGAGATGCCAAGTTGAGTTGAAAAGACGTCTTTAACACTCTGTTTTTAGCTGAAATCTGCACTGTAGCTGTGAGCTGAAAGTCACTTTCACTTTCAGCTCCACGGCGACAGTGAAGATGTCAGCTAAAAACAGGGTGTAAATGATGCCTCGAATGTTTCACCCACCCTTCCACCGGCATGGGCGTGAGTAGACGACGACAGAAATTTAATTTTTGGGTGAAGTTAGTTATCCTTTAATGTCAGGTTAGTATTAGGGACAGATTCACTGACTTGCACTATCTTTGCAGACACAATTTGCCAAACAACTTCTGCTTTCAATGTCAAAAAACATTCACAAGCCTGACGTACAGCATCAGGCTTTTTGGATGGATATAGAATGCTTCTCTATAACCTCTATCGATCATTTGTGTGTGTGTGTGTGTGTCTGTGTGTGTGTCCACTCACCGGTACACAATCTTATGGTCGTGGAGGAACTGAAGTCCAAGAACCACACAGGCCGAATAGAACCTAGAACAGAGATCAAACAAAGCCTGTCTTCATATTCTGCGACTTTTTGAGGGATGCACAAACTTCCCAAGATCTGGAAATAATCAAATTCATGTTGAAGACTATTGTAGACTTTCCAGACCTGTGTAGGAACCCGAGGAATATGTAAGTACAGATACAGATACATTTATCTCACAGACATACAGTATGCACTAGGGCTGTGAATCTTCACTGGTCTCACGATTCGAATCGATTACAATTCATCAACGATTCGATTCAATTACCGTAAATTCCGGACTATAAGCCGCGGCTTTTTTCCCGTTTTTTGGCCTTTTTTGGCCCCTGCGGCTTATATAACGGTGCGGCTTATCTATGGATTTTTTCAAAAAAAAAAAAAAAAAAAAAACTCTCTTTTTTAGCACTCTTTCTAACTATAAATCCACTTCTGTTTTAATTTCCTCTCTTGCGCTCTTTTCACCACACCGCGGACACTGTGTGCACTGTAAAAAACAACACAGGTGGTGTTGTGTTATGTTGTTTTGTTGAAATGTTAATAAATGGGAGCTTCCTCAAACAGCCATCTCTTTCCCGACAATCCCCTCTGTGCATGAACCATTACATATGGTAATTAAACATTAAAACACAATAAAAAAAAAAAAAAAAAAAAAAAAAAAAAAAAACATTAAAACACCCGCGGCTTATAGTCCGGTGCGGCTTATATATGTAAAAAACAGTCAACTTTGCAGGTGCGGCTTATACTCCGGTGCGGCTTATAGTGCGGAATTTACGGTAGATTCCACGATGCATCTCGATATAGCTCAAAGTATCGCAGCTTTAAGTATCACATCTTACATTTTCTATATTACTATACATGGCTACTTTTTCATCAATTAATACAAGCAGTGAGATAAATATCAACACTTTTTTAAATTTTTATTTAGAACGTGCTTTAAAATCTGAATGTCAACATACATTTTAAACATAAAGGATCCATCTGTCAACAATTCGATTCCACACCCGCATAGCGATGCATCTTATAATTAATTAAGACACCTAATATGCACCCAAAATATGTATATATTCACTTTTTTCCTGGACTTACGTTTCCCAAGATTCTCAGCGGTAGTCGGTTGTCGACTTCCTGTTAAATTTATTTTTTACTAGCAAGGAGGTGCGTTGTCCAATTATGCACGTGTGAAATTATTATGCTGGGGGGCTCCATTACAAGACATAGGTAGGTAGAAAGTCACAACTATTATTATGATTATTTTCAGTCTCTTTCACTATGAACGGTCCTGGGCGGAAACAGGCAACCGGCAGCTGGAAACAGGGAGGGAGGGTGTCATGGAAGCGCACACGGTCTCACCATGAAACTTGTGAATACCTCAATTTCCATCTCTCTTTCTCTCTCTCTCTCTCTCTCCCACTCACACACACACACACAACGTACACGGCTCGTTGCTCGGTGAAGACGTCCGTGTGGATGTGCATCATCAGGTCGCCTCCCGCCGTGTACTCCATGACGAAACACACGTGCTCCGGCGTCTGGAAACACGCAAACAGGTTGACCAGGAAGGGGTGGCGCGACGTGTTCACCGTCTCAAAGATGCGCTTCTCGCACATCAGACTGGAGAGAGGTGGGGGGGGAGAGAGGAGGGAGGAGCGGGGAGTGAGGAGAGTGATGGGCGGAGACAGAGGTGGAGCGAGACATTCAGGCATAATTAGATGAAGCTTGTTTTGGTGGCACAGACGCTCACACTCAACCCACAGATGAACTGTAATCATGCTTAGTCAAGGCACAGCAGCAGATTAAACCGGCCCAAAATAGATGGTGTGGAAATGTATCACTGGAGCTTCCAAAGAGCTGGGCACACAAACACAGTGACAGGGTTCCCACCACACCTCCTTAAACATCCAATTCAAGGACTTTCCAAGGGATTATTTAATTTTCCAGGCCCGATTCACTCCAATCCAAGGACCCAACACAGCATATTTTGAGACACGGATCGAGGTTCATTACTGTTACAACACTGAGAATTGTTTTTATAAAGAGAACTAGCAGCTTTACAGAAGCTCACAGACAACAATTAAAAAGAGAGAGGCTTGAATGTGTGAACACTTCTCAACTGTGCTGTTACACGTTAAATAGTCTCGCTTGCCAGACTCTCTCCCTGCACCGGGAGAGAGTCTGGCTGGTAATGCCTCCACTCTGGGCTAGCAGGGAAAAAGGCTCCGTTACCTTTACAACCATCCACCGAAAGTACAGTATCAAGCAGGGCTGCTTTATTGCACAATCCAAATCTTTGTCAAAACTTGCAAATTTCAGCGTGTAGCAACGAGCTAACGTTGTTGTTGTTTCACAGCGGCGGAGGCATTTGAGATCGACAGATTCGACATGCAGGGAGCGGAAAGGAAATCCATATATGGTCGGTCAGAGCGGGTCGGAGCCAATGGCAAAGCTTACAGTATACCCGCAGCCTGCTTCCAGGCAGTCAGACTACATGGTAAGTAAAAATATATCAAAAGAACTTTCCATTTTTATTCTTGCACAAAATATATAAATTCAAGCACTTCCAATGACCCATGTCTATTCATGTATATTTTCCAAAACTTACAAGGCCTTGATTTCAGGGACGCGTGGGAACCCTGCAGTGACATCATACCCAGTGAGAAACACAAAAGAGTTAACGCCCACCTGTCCACCTCATCCCGAGCTACGATATCGCCTTTCTTCAGGGCTTTGATGGCGTACATGGTGCCAGTCTTCTTGTATTCTGACAGCAACACCTGGTGGACACAGAGAGACGTGCAGCAATGACTCACTTTCACGCTGAAAGGAGGACAAAAGCTGAACTGAGCTTCTCCCATGCCACAGCACTGAGCTTCTCCCATGCCACAGCACCGAGATATTAAAGACGCTTTGCACAGCAGTACCTTTCCAAAGTGTCCCCTGCCCAGCACAGCGATCAGCCTGAAGTCCTGGAGGGACACAGGGGCTTTCTGGTGCTGACTGGAGACACACACACACACACACACACACACACACACACACACACAGTCAATAAGAATGTATCCCTTAACATGCTATATGCTAGCATCATGGATAAAGTATGGTATGGATATTATGTAACAACATTTCAGATTTATAGATGCAGAATGCGTGAGTCTGCAGTTGAGTACAGCAGGTAGGTATACTATGACCCACATCAGCCTATATTAGTGGTGAATGCACTCTGTATACTGGAATATACCCATGTCTGGGTGAATACTCTTTTCTGATTGGTCGGCATGTGTGCGCGTTAAAACCGTGTATTGCACACGTAGTTGGACTCAAGTTTAATGACCGTTGTGAATTCCTCCGCTAGCCAACCTGTAAGGATTTGTCAGAATGCCACTGAGTGAGTGAAACATGTAGGACTCACACTGACTTCAATGCTGACACGTGTTTCCTGTTCAGTTGCTGAGAAAAAGCAATAGACCCTTTTCACAGGGGCCATTTTGTGTCGAAAAGGCGGAACAAACACAGGTGCAAGTAAGCAAAACACTAATGAGGGTTTCCAAATTCCAATCATGGAACTTTGAAACCCTCATTAGTGTTTTGCTTGCACCTGTGTTTACCCTGCCTTTTTGACACAAAATGGCCCCCGTGTGAAGGGTCTATTATGAGTGGCAAAGCTGCTAGCTAAAGCAGAGACGACAACCAGGCTGGCCTGTTCCCGGCGATGGAGCCAACCTCACACCGTTGTAGCTTGGTTGTAAAAAGGAGTAGAATTATTCCATGTCATGACAACGCTAAACTCGTGCTTCATAAACTTTCGATCCAGAGTGCAAAACTTTCACCAAAAATTGGCGGATGCTTTTATTTTATATTGTTGGCAAATGACCATCGTCAACAAGTAGGTGTGCGTTAAACCGTTTTGAGGCACTTTGCGGAGGTGCCAACCAAGATAAAACAGAAACTTAACTTATACTTAAACTTTACTTAACAACATAAACCAATTCAACGTCTGGAGTAGCAACTGAATTGCTGCCGCTGTGTGTGTGTGTGTGTGTGTGTGTGTGTGTGTGTACCTGCCAACAGAGGGGGTTTGGGCGGGGCAGGGGGTGAGGTCTGGAGGGGAGAAGGGTTCGATGACTGCCAAACGATCCTGAGACAACGTGCAGGACGGGGGAGCCAGGGAGACGCCGATGGGGATGGACAGAGAGAGAGATAGAAACAAGATGGAAGACAAATGACACTCGGTTTCATTCACAACAATAAAACAGATTTTTTTTTTACATGAACTAATGATCAAACTGTGTATGTGTAACAGTATCACATGCCAATGTGTCTCCAGCCTTCAACATGAGGTGTTTCTGTGTGTCTCTCTCTCTGTCTGTGTGTCTCTCACCGGAGTGTGTGTTTCTGTGTCTCTCTTGTAATCGCCCCTAATCGGGGAGTCACTGTCCAAACTCAGCTTCTCCACTGAGATCTCCCTGGAAAACACACACGCACACACGCACACACGCACACGCACACGCACACACACACACGCACGCACACGCACACGCACACGCACACGCACGCGCACGCACACGCACGCACACGCACACACACACACACACACACGCACACGCACACGCACGCGCACGCGCACGCACACGCACACACACGCACACACACACACGCACACACACGCACACGCACGCACACGCACACACACACACACACACACACGCACACGCACACGCACACACACACACACACGCACACACACACACACGCACACGCACACACACGCACACACACACACACACCAATGTGGCGAGGCAGGCAGACGAATGGAACACAGAGGGTGGTTAGACGTGGGCTTTACACTTTGCCAGGAAAGAAAAGGGAAAAGGTTGAAGGGATGTTGCTGTGTTTGATAGCCATGTGCTTTTGTGTTTCACAGATATCACACTTCTCTGCAATGTGGGTTTGACATTTTTTTTTATATATTTTTTTACTAGAATGGAGTGTGAGGGAATATAGATGCGAGTGTGTGTTTTACTGGCGTTCATACTATACGTGCCATCACGCCATTGTTTTTAATGAAGGTCGTGGCAGCACTCTCCTGAACAGCCGAATAGCGGCGCGCACCAGCTCCATTTATCGTCAGGCTGTTGCTAGGCTCCATCCCTGTCTGTCTGCAGCTAGCTAGCTATGCTAATGTTGTAGGCTACCAAAATATGCACATTGCCGCTACCTGTATGAAAGTCCCGTTAACTAGTGTTGAATGTGTGCAACTGCATTGCTAAACCCAGTGTTGGCAGTGTGTACTTGCTGTGTGTGTGTGTGTGTGTGTCTCACCCCGGGTTGAGTGTTAGGCCGTGTGCGTTGGGACTGTAAGTTCCTGTGTTGTTGACGGTGGGAATGGCATTCCTCAGCAGCCTCACCCATGTCCCGATGTCCACGTTCATCTGACGAGCCCGTAGGAAGGCCTTGCCTGGACGGACACACACACACACACACACACAGATACACACACACACACACACACAGACACACACACACACAGATACACACACACACACACAGATACACACACACGCGCACACACACACACACACAAAGGATCAGCAAACCAGCATATCACCAACTGATGTAAAATTCCCCGAGGATTCCCTAAGGATTTGAATGGTGGGAAAACAGTCTGGTTTGGGTTACTATGGAGGAAAAAACAACTAAAAATAACCGACTATCTATTCCGATGAATGACAGACAAGTTGTAAAATACATTCTGGTACATTCCTGTAACACATTTCCATTTATGTGTAACTCTTTATTTTTCAAACTGACTTTCCCTATGTGGCATACGCCTCTCTAACTCTGTGTAATATTCCACATGGCCAGTAGGAAGCCAGTAGTAGCGCTTTTGATCGCTGCATCGAAGTGAAAAGACAGCAATATTGATAGCCACTGGAGGGTGCTGTGCCCTAAAAATCATAATAATAATAAAATAAAAAATAATCAAGGTACAGTATAAGACTACTGTATTGTATTTCCCTCCTGGCATTATCGTTTTTCATTTAAGGTAATGCAGGGTTTGAGCTCAGCTGCTACTTCCTAGTCTAAAAAGGTCATGGGTATAAGCTAACTATAGGGCCCATTTCACAGCAACCATTTTGAGGTGTTAACGCAGGAAGCAAAGCAGGTATAACCAATAACATTAATGAGGGCCCTGGCACTGGAACACCTAAAATGGAATAGAACCATCATTAATGGCATTGGTTACACCTGCCTTACCACCTCAAAACGGTTACTGTGATATGAGTCTATCCACCTTATTTTTGGCGGCCATTTTGCCTTACGTTAAGTATGGGTTCTATTTCCGGTGTAACCAATTTAGATAACCCCCCAGCCCCTGACAAAAAAAACGTCTATGAGGATTTTACCCTTTTACAGCAGAGCCATTCTGCTCTACAGCCGTGTCGTTCGGGTGCTGGGATAACGTAATGCATTGTGGGTAGTCGGCTACTAACTGTGGCTAATGTTAGCGGCTAGCTAGCTATGTTACATGGCAGTAAAACGCCACCAAATTGATTTAACTTTTAACCATTTCGAGTAACACACATTTCGAGTTTCCATACGGACCTCCAGCGTTGGTTAGTTGTTTATAACGTGACTATATTTATAACTTTTATAACGGACTCCAGCTTCCGGTTTATAATTCGGGTCTGCAGCCAGAGTATAACAAAGGAAATGGCAAGCGGCAACAATGAGTCACGTTAAACCGGACCTTGTACCCACGATTCTTTTTTACAGTGGGGCATTCAAAAATAAGGTGGATAGGGCCCAGAATAGGAAATAATAGTGGAACAGTGTAAAACAGCTTGTTTCCATGGTTTCCTCTTTGTTGTCCTCACCGTGCTGCTTGGAAAACACCTTCTTCTGTCTCTGGAGGCGCGGCACTCTCTCAATGACCGGGTTGAAGAAGGTCACCTGGAACACACACGCACACGCGCACGCACACACGTCAACATCAAGGACACACCCACACTTCATTTCAACAGAGAGATAGCCCTTTCAAGTATGATATCAAAGCGAGGTTTGTCGGCACAGGTGCATGTGACAGTGTGGACTGATTTTTTCAGTTGTTGCTCATCACAGTTTGTCTGTCTGTGTGCGTGTCTGTCTGTCTGTCTGTATTTCTGTGTGTCTGTCCATATGTCCAAGCACATTTATCTCCCCAGACGATCAAAACACTTTTCAGGGTCACTACAGGGTGCACTTTTTGTTGTTGTTGTTGTGACCAAACATGTCAACTGATGTCACGTCATCCACATCATCAGTGGGTATGACATCATCAGTGGGTATGACATCATCCTTAACGTCACTCAGTGTTTTGACCCTGTTGACCCTTGACCCGGTGCCCTGGTCTCTGTCAGGGATTGGCTGTTAGCCCTCCTGGTCATACCTAGAGCTGCCGAAAATAATCGATTCAGAGATGCATCGCGATGCTTAATAGGACGATTCTGAATCGATTAACAAATATCAAAAATCGATTATTTTTTTTTATTTTTTATTTTTTTATCAAATAAAATAGAATGTAAGTACATGCAGTTGTTTATTTTAATTATGGATCATAATACAATGCAATTCCAAATGCACTTTGATTTTAAAAGTAGCCACACAGTGAGAAAAAAGAAAGTGAGAAAAAATAAATCATGTATTGCGGAAAAAGTGATGCATTGATTTAAGATGCATCGTATAATCGAATCGAATCGAATCGTAGACTTGTATAATCGAATCGTATCGAATCGTGAGATCAGTGAAGATGCACAGCTCTAGTCATACCAGGCCTCTCTGATTGGCTGTTAGCCCTCCTGGTCATACCAGGCCTCTCTGATTGGCTGTTAGCCCTCCTGGTCATACTAGGCCTCTCTGATTGGCTGTTAGCCCTCCTGGTCATACCAGGCCCTCAGTCGAAAGGCCTCGGGTACGTCTGGGTTGACCATGACTGTTGAGCTGAACAAAGCAGAGAGAGATCTGTCTCCACTCTAGAAATCGAGCGTGCGCAGTGTGCAAGACTTCTAGTTTATATGATTACGGTTTTAATTCAAATATTTAATCATAAATATTCCATGGTAATTTCAAGCGTATTTAGCATATTCTTTAAATATATGCATAGCCTACCTGCCAAGGCTGTGAGGTGCTACCTTATCTGTAAAGGGGAGACTCACGGGTACTCATAGAACCCATTCTCACTCAGATATCTTGAGGTTAGAGGTCAATGGACCCCTTTGGAATAGTTTTTCCGTTTGCAAAATTTTGCTCAACTTTGCAACATTTAGCAGCCCCCTTCATGGTTGGTAGTAATGGATGCCTCAGGTCTTCTAGTTTCATATGCTGGCAGGAAAGTCACTCTGGCTTTCAAAAGGAGCCTGCTACAGACATTTGTGTTGGCAGGTGTGCATCTCGCAGCCCACCTGCAGTACCTTCACGGCCCACACTTTGGGAATGGCTGGGTTAGGGTGTGTGTACTGTACCTCGGCCACCAGCAGGCCCTGGGGCTCCAGCTCCAGCTGCACTCTGTGCTTCTGGTTGTCCAGGAACTCCTCCAGCTTCAGGTACTTCAGAGCACACAGCGAGCGGTAGTCCCTCCAGTACACCGCTATCTCCATCTCCCTCGTCTGAAACACGCACACGCACACACACACACACACACACACACAC
This sequence comes from Poromitra crassiceps, assembly GCF_964638095.1. Taxonomy (NCBI): domain Eukaryota; kingdom Metazoa; phylum Chordata; class Actinopteri; order Beryciformes; family Melamphaidae; genus Poromitra; species Poromitra crassiceps. The sequence continues at coordinate 23,371,405 of NC_139646.1, forward strand.
ACACACACACACACACACACAGGTGACATGTGTTTCAACACACACACAGACACAGGTGACGTACACACACACACACACACACACACACACACACACACACACACAGGTATTATATTATATACGTATATTATATATATATATATATATATATATATATATATATATATATATATATATATATATATATATATATATATACAGTACATTGCCCAGCCCTAATCCTGTGTGTGTGTGGGGATGTTGTATTATGTATGTGTGTGTGCTGACCCTCTCCAGCTCCACGGTGAAGGTCTGGTCCCAGGCCTGTTCTCCTACAGTCCTCCAAGCTGTCTGGCCCACCACTGAGTTATCCAGCTTCAGCACCGCACTCACCTCCGCTACACACACGCACGCACACACACACACGCACACACAGACACACGCACACGCACACGCACACACACACACACACACACACAAAATGACCAATAAAACCAATGAAATGTCCTTCATAGCTGGAAAGTCCTATACTTGGCACTTTACACGGGGAGGCAAAAACATGTTCACAAGCAATTTGGTGATCCATAATAACACTGGCCTGTGTGGTCACTCTGTACTAGGGCTGTTGAAACGAATTTTGATATTCGAATATTATTCGAATTTAATAATTATGAACGAAATTCGATTATTATTATTTTTTAAAAACGAATATTTAATTTTTTAATTTAATTTTTTTTTTTTTTTTTTTAGAACACTAGAACAGTGACAAGTTCTGACAACATACTTGGAAGAAAAGAGTGTTAACTGAAGTTGACTGTTGAAGCTGCTATACTGATGTAAACCTACCTGTAGCTCTAACTGTTGAAGCTGCTATACTGAATGTAAACATGTAGCTCTTAAGTGCAATACGTGACTGATTTTTTTTTGTTCATTGCTCATTGTTGTTTTGGCAAAGTTTACTTAGTTGTTTATTGATAAGGAGCTCAAACAAAGGCTGTGTCTTTTTTTATTATCAATTATTTTATCCAAAAAACATTTTTTTTTTTTTTTTTTTTTTTTATTCAATTAAAAATTAATTAAAATATTCGAATATAATTCGAATATTAAAATGTATAAAGCACTGAAATTCGAATTTGATTATAGAGGGAGATTGACAGCCCTACTCTGTACCTGCTACCATTTCATTATTGATTAAAGTGCCTTATTCATTTCCTTGGAGACACCGCAGAAGAGTGAAAGAAGCTGAAGAAGCAGTTAGTGAGCTGCCTGCTCAGGGTATATTAAGACGCTTCGGTTGGGTTTGCTGATAAAGCTGTGCCGTCATGAATAAAGGCAGGTAGAAACACGCACACACACTCACAGGTGATCTCGTCACACACACAGTGTGTCATAGAATAGATTTTAAAATACTGTTATTAGTCTATAAATCACTTAATGGCCTAGGCCCAAAATACATAGCTGAATTGCTCCCACGCTACGAACCGTCTAGAACTCTTAGGTCAACAGGGTCCAGCTTATTAACTGTCCCTAGGATCAAATCAAATCATGGGAAGGCTGCATTTACCCACTATGCTTCTGCTAGCTGGAACAAATTACCTGAAGACCTCAGATCTGCCCCAACCTTACTTACGTTTAAAAATAGACTAAAGACTTTTATGTTTACCGTCGCTTTTAACTGCTGACAGCTGTTTCTCAATCACTATTATATGTGTGTGTAGTCATGTTTCTTATATAGCCTATTATGCAAACCCAATGAGTCCTCTATAAGTTTTTAGCTCTTTTTGCAACTGCTGCGCCTGTTGCTTAATGCACTTTTTAAACTCTTTTTTAAAGTTTTGTTGTGATGCTTTTAAATGTCCATTTTATTCTCTTCTTTTCTTTTCCTGTCAACCATTTTATGTGAAGCACTTTGAATTGCCTCTGTGTATGAAATGTGCTATATAAATAAACTTGACTTGACTTGACACACACACACACACACACACACACACACACACAGGTGAGCTCGTCACACACACACACACACACACCCACACACACACACACACACACACACACACAGGTGAGCTCGTCACACACACACACACACACACACACTCACAGGAGAGCTCGTCGGTCTTGCTGGGTGTCTTGCCGCTGAGGGATCCACTGCGTGCGTAGAGGCCCTTGCTGCCCCTCATGAAGGAGCGCGTGTCTCCGGGGCTGTAGCTGGGCAGCATGACGGCCGTGCCTTTACAGCGTCCTGGAACCACCTCCAGCACCCCCACACAGCCCAACACCTGTACCTGTAGGGTACCTGAGGGCACAGGGAGGCGGGGCTCAGGTGCGTCCAGCTACAAGCCAAAACACCAGGCTCTAAACAAACACTAAACAACACTATACAAGAGCCAAAGTCAATTCCTGACTGTTCCTTTACCTTCATAAAGAGGTATTTTTGTTATGAAATTATTATTATCATTATTATTATTAATAATATTATGTATTATTATTATGTCATTATCTGTTCAGTCATGGTGGCTATCATGCTCTAAACAAAGACTAAACAATGCTAAACAAGACCCAAAATTAAGTCTGACTGTCTGTTCCTTTACCATATATTCATATTTTGAGCTTTAAGAGGTATTTTATATGATGAAATTTCAGTTTCTATAGGGTGGTCACTGTTTTCTTTGTCTGTTCAGCCATGGTCGCTAGCACTGCTCATGCTAACTACCCAGCTGTGGGGTGCTGTTACTTCCTGTGCACCAGCTGTGGCGTGGTGTTACCTCCTGTGCACCAGCTGTGGGGTGGTGTTACCTCCTGTGCACCAGAGGATCTTTGTCTGGCTCCAAATAACCCAGATGATGATGGGTGACGTCATGGTATCTACATCCATATGTATTTATGATCAGCTCTATGGTTCTATGTGTGAGTGACTGCCTCTCTGTGTTTATGGTTCTATGTGTGTGTGAGTGTGTGTGTGTGTGTGTGTGTGTGTGTGTGTGTGTGTGAGTGTGTGTGTGTGTGAGTGTGTGAGTGAGTGTGTGAGTGTGTGTGAGTGTGTGTGTGTGTGTGTGTGTGTGTAAGTGTGTGACTGCCTCTCTGTGTTTATGGTTCTATGTGTGAGTGACTGTATGGTTCTATGTGTGAGTGAGTGAGTGACTGTATGGTTATATGTGTGAGTGTGTGAGTGACTGCCTCTCTGTGTTTATGGTTCTATGTGTGAGTGACTGTATGGTTCTATGTGTGTGTGTGTGTGTGTGTGTGTGTGTGTGTGTGTGTGTGTGAGTGTGTGTGTGTGTGTGTGTGTGTGAGTGAGAGTGTGTGTGTGTGTGTGAGAGTGTGAGTGTGTGTGTGTGTGTGTGTGTGTGTGTGTGTGTGTGTGTGTGTGTGTGAGAGAGAGTGACTGCCTCTCTGTGTTTCTACATTGGTGCTGTTGGCTTGCTCTGCTTTGGCCTTGCTCGATGCTACATACTGTACGTACCAGTGAGCGGCGAGGGCTTGTTGAGGGTGCTGTACTGGTTGTGGAGGTAGGGGGCGCCGTGGCGGGAGCTGAAGGCCGGGGAGGAGGCCAGCACCAGCTCCTCTTTGATGACGCTGGCCTTGGGGTGATCCTCGGGCAGCTCGGCCAGACGCTGGTCCAGAGAGTCCCTCAGCAGGTCCAGCCGCTGGGACGCCTCGCTCAGGCGAGACTGGGCCTACAGGAAGCCACACGGTGCTTTAACTCCATTTCTCACAATACAGACGAGCAAGAAGCCACACGGTGCTTTAACTCTGTTTCTCACAATACAGACGAGCAAGAAGCCACACGGTGCTTTAACTCTGTTTCTCACAATACAGACGAGCAAGAAGCCACACGGTGCTTTAACTCTGTTTCTCACAATACAGACGAGCAAGAAGCCACACGGTGCTTTAACTCTGTTTCTCACAATACAGACGAGCAAGCCAGATCATTAGATCACCTTGGTTTTGAAAGACAGAAATCTCAGCACCCGCTGAAGTAATGATGGAGTCAGTATTGATCAGGTAATATGCTCATTATATGGCATGGGGACCATATGTCACATCTTGAGCACAAAATGCTCAGCTTTGGAAGTTTCATAAGCTACTCAAACCTAAAGCTGATTTTTAAATGTCTGCATGGACACGCTCCTTCCTCTTTTAATGATTACGTTGCATTAATTGACAGATACACTAAAACATGGGGGGCTTCAATAAACCTGGACATGTATGTTAATTTGCCATCAAATTATATTACTTCAGAATCAGAATCAGAATCACTTTTATTGCCACAGTATGCAAGTTACATACAAGGAATTTGTCTTAGTGTCTGTATGCAGCAGCATAGCGGTCACATCGATATACAGAGATAAGAAGTAGGAAGATAACTAAAGACAATCACAAAGTTGCAAGTGCAATCAAATCGAATCGAGTCAATATATACAATATGTAGATGAGTGGTGAAGTGTTCTGTGGATGATAAATATGAATTTACATGAGATTTACAGGCTAAGTTAAATAGGCATTAAATGTGCAGGGAATTTACATGAATTTACAGTCCCAGTTAGACAGGCATTAAATTAGATATGAGTTACAATTTTATGGGGGGGAGTTCAGTTGAGTTTAGGAGGAGGTAGTGAGTTGTGTGTGTGTGTGTGGGGGGGTTGTTGGTGAGGTCCTTGGCGGAAGGGGTTTCCTTGTGTGTTAACTTAACACTGTTAAGTGGTGGTTGTTGTTGTTGTGTTGTGAGTGTGGAGTGATTGGGGTAGAATAGAGTTCATACAATAGAATAATTTAGAAAGCATAGGCGACACAATGTTTGTCACCAGATGAAGATAGAGGACAGGTTGAGAGTTGTGCGACATGAAGGAAAATGACATAACTGATGTCACGTCTTGCAACTGCCTCACAACTTTGCACCAAATTAATGGAGTGTGAGTGTGTGTGTGTGTGTGTGTGTGTGTGTGGTCTCTAACCTCAGACAGGGCCTTCTTGTCCTGGACCTTGCTGGCCCCCAGGAGCCTGAGGACGTTCTTGGCCCCCTCGGCCACCGCGTGCTCCACCCTGTAGTGATGCCTCAGCTCCTCGATACGCAGCTCCACCCCACACAGGTCGTGGTTACCTGCAGCAGAGGGAGGGAGGGGGGGGCACATCGCTACTGTGATGACCAGATCCTCACGGCATCGATGAGCTGTCTTAAACTGTTAATGTGCGCTCGCGTTAATTCAGGAGCGGTCGTTGCTTAGTGTAACTGTCAATCATTAGTCACCATTTTGAGTGATTGGCTAAGCATTCGCGCGCGTCAGGGAGGTTTGCGCTGTGATTGGCTGAGACCTTGCCGGAGGGCGGCCCTTACCGTGCACAGTGGACAGCATTTGAGGCTGTCAGGCGCGCATGGCGAATGTTTGCCATGTGGACTCGGGGGAGATATGAAAGAACTGGTGACTCTCTGACTGTTTCACACTGAACTGAACCCAGTGGATGTTTCGCCAAATGTTTATGCTTGTAGCTGTGTATGTCTGGACCTTATCACCGGTCCTTCCTGGCGCATTGGGAACCAGCCGAACAGAAGCCTCGCTTGGAGGACGAGCGGCCCAGACGGAGCTGGCGGGTAGCCAAGAAGAGGTCCGCGATCCGACACCGAGAGAGAAGTGGGTCAACGCAGAGCACAAATACAAATACTTTCAGACGGGCCCAAAAGCCTTCATGACATCATGAGCTGTGCTTATCAATGCTAACTAGGCCTAAAGTTTAACCAACGCAGTTTGCGGTAGCCGGGTTTTGAGACGTGAATGTACCCGTAGACGACGAGGCCAAAATATTCTGTTAATAGATCAGATAAACTTTCAAAGACACCCCGTAAACACTATGGATCAGAACCCATTACACCACAACTACACCTGTAATCATCCCTTTTGTTACCTCGGGTTAAGCAAGCCCACACTAATTAGACACTGGTGTAATTAGAGGTGTAACAGTGTTAATGGTGTGACCCTAAACTGTGTTTTGCATTGGAGCAGGAGGGAAAAGCCTTAATAGGCTTAATACAGTGAAACAAGGCAGATTGTGCAACTTTCAGAAAACAAGCAAATAATCTTGATGGCCTTTGTTGGCCATCATATACACTCATCTTTCCTCCTAGCTTAAAGTGATCAAGATCACACACGCACACACTATATCCTATACTATACTACACTACACTACACTACATACTATATATTTACCAGTCATCTTATGACATCACTGATGATACCATATGCTCCGATTATGTCATAGGCACTAGGGATGTCACGATACCAAAATTATGAGTTCGATACCGATACCTGCCTAAATATCTCGATACCGATACTGAAACGATACCACGGCAAAAAACTAAAACATCAGGAAAAGTAGTGGAATAAATAGAGTATATAATAATCCTGGGTTTAAGCTTCATTAACATTAAGTGCCAGATTTATGGTTAATTTAGTAATATATATTATTTTCACACATAAATGTAGGCTATTGAAATGTAGGCTTATTATGTGGTGTACCCCCCCCCCCCCCAATACATGTAGGCTAGGTGTTTTTTACAATTAATTCGTATATCATTAATAATTGGGATTATTGTAAATATTAGGATAGGTGACATCAGATGACTGCTTACCATGTAAAAGCTTTAATAACACTGGCATTGAGAGCCATAGTGTTATTAAATATTGTACATGGTATGCAGTCATCTGATGTCCCCTCCCCTAAACGTTACATGTCATGACTTGCTCCTTCCTTGGCAGAGATCTGTGCTCCAGCACATTGCCTCGTGTTTTACTGTAAACGAGTAGGCTATTGTGACAAGCAAACTTTTTCAGTGAAACAAGTTCGCTTGTCACACAATACTCGTTGGACTTATTTGAGGGCATGTATGTTTATCGTTCACGTTCGCTAACCTGTCGGTCTTTAAACTCTTTGAACAGGTCGGGGTGCCTGTCGGCAAGATGTTTAGCCAGGTTCGATGTGTTTGATCCTTTCGCTTGCGTCACGTTGAAGCACCTTTTACACACTGGTTTGGATGTGTCCACGGGCTTGCCTTCGCTGTCGGCAACGTAAGCAAAATATTTCCATATTTCGCTTCGTGCATCTGCTTTTTCTACAAGCGTTGGTCGGCTTGCAAGACTAGAAGAAGCCGCTGCCATTTTCGCTGCGTCTGTCCTGTGTGTCGGGGTGCTGTAGTGAGGACTGAACACTGGCCAGAGAGCGAGCAGAGGGAAGAGAGGAAAGTCGACACGCCCCCACATGAAGCAGACTCAGAGTCAGAGACGAGCTTTTTTTCACTTTTCACGAGTCACCATTGGTTCAAGGCAAGGCTGTGTTGCCTTCACGTGAGGTGGGAGACAGGCTCTCAACTGTAATGCCGCTGTGTCTCTCTCCTCCGCTAACAAACACCACGGTCGCACACTGACGCAACCCATGACATTTTTTTAAGTATCGGTACTAAATTAACGTGGTATAGTATCCTTTTTAACGGCAGGGAACCGCGGTACCATACTAATACCGGTATACCGTGCAACCCTAATAGGCACTGTGACATAATCAGTGATGTCATAGGCATTGTGACATCATCAGTGACAGACCCTTTTCACGGGTGTCATTTTGTGTTGAAAAGACAGCAAAACACTAATGAAGGTTTCCAACTTCCAATCATGGAAGTTGGAAACCTTCATTAGTGTTTTGCTCACACCTGTGTTTACCCTGCCTTTTTGACACAAAACGGCCCCCATGAAAATTGTGCGCTGCGCATGGCAATAGAGCAGGCGAGGCGACGCAGCAGCCGAGCTGTGGACGCAGTCATACTGTATATATAATCTCTCCTCAGAGTAGCCACGGAGTAGCATCCCATGGTGCAGATTTACAGCCAAGTGCTTTGCTGAGAGGAGAAGAGAAGAGAGGAGGAGAGGTGAGGAGAAGAGAGAAGACAG
>NC_139646.1:23381817-23516817 GCF_964638095.1 Poromitra crassiceps
AAGATAGGTTGATTTCACCAAAAACAGACGTTTCAAGCTAGAAGCTGAGATAATCAGCCTTTTGTGAAATGAAGCATTTCAAGCACATCACTGACTCTGAAGCTAATATTTTCTGATGTAGTGACACCTCAAAAATAATTTCCTTCAATAAAACAGCGAAAACAAAGGAATTTTGTTTTGCAAAATAATATTTTTTAGCTGCAACCAGCGTGCGCAGACCCTACACCTTCTTGCTGGTCTTGATTTACTGCTGGTGGGCATCAGATATTCTAGCTTGTGTTTGTTGCCAATCTGTCCATCGAGTCTGCTGTCTGGGTCTGTGTTGTATGCTGCCCTGCGTGCCCCACCCCCCTCCTCCCTGTCTCTGGTGGCTCTCTGCTGCGTTTGCTCTGCACTGAAAAGTGCGCTACGCCCAGCTTTTTCACAGCGTTCCGCCGAGCTGAGAGCTTATTCCAGCTGAGAATAATGTAACTTTTCAGAAAGACGCTGGTGTCGGCAAATAATCATGTGGATGGGCTATCGCAGCGGAGACGGAGGGGCTCAATTGTGGCAGCAGATTGACTGCTGTTCACAGGCACAGCTAACGTTATGCTTCATGTATATCGATGCATACCGATGCGGTTTCCGTTTCCCCATGACTTCTTCTCGTGTTTTTTCCTCACCTTTCTCTAATCTGGAGAGCACTGTCGCCACCTAATGGGTCCGTAAAATAGCTTCTACACATTCGACATCCACCATATTTTTACAGGAGATGGATCAGGCTTTGATCCACGTCCCACCGTCAAAAAACGCATTTGACGCCGATCGACGTCATTGGCACTCTACGTTACTATTTGATTTGACGCCGATCGACGTCATTGGCACTCAATGAGTTAAAAGAAACCCACGGTCTCTCTTCACAGTGATCAGCTCCCTCTGTCTGAGAGACTCCACAGGGAATACACCATGCTTACCATCTCCATGCCCCTCCCACCCCCCCTGCTCCCACCTCTCCCCTCCACCTCCCTGTCCCTCCTCCCACCTCTCCCCCCTCCCTGTCCCTCATCTCGCCCTCCCTGTCCCTCCTCCCTCCTCTCCCCTCCCTGTCCCTCCAGCCCTCCACCCCTCTTGACCTCCATCACTCGGCCCTCTTCCCAGCAGAGGCCATTACGCTCCACACAGCAGCACTCACCGCCCCATGGAATCATTCAACTGCTCTGAAACGCCATCGATCCATGACAGAGCGGGGTGTGTGTGTGTGTGTGTGTGTGTGTGTGCGTGTGTGTGTGTGTGTGTGCGTGTGTGTGTCAGAGTGAGTGACCCTATAATGCACAGGCCCCTCCACCTGCCCTAACCGCTTTGCCACTACAAACTGTGTTTGTTTGTGTGAGAGAGACTTCAGGGTTTCCCTTGGCTTTTTGGAGGGTGTACTGTAGGTGCTGTGTCGCTAGGGGGTTATTATATATTTTCAATGAAAAATATGCAATTTCACATCATTATGGACCATTATTATGACCATATCTGTGTACAAACATTTGGAGAAGCCAGGTCTCAGCGGAGAGTGTCTGTGACGTATCAGACTGGAAACAAACATTGCTCTCACTAAAACCTTGCAGAGAGGCGGGACATAGCGTGTGGATCATTTGATTTGACCGTTCTGGGGACTGGAGTTGGCGCTTGTATGGCATGTTCTGCCCCCAAATGGAGTGGGATTCAGCATGTTCTGCCCCTACGCAAGTGGGATCCGCATAGAACCGGGCAGCTGGCAGCTGCCTCCGTGCGGACTACCGTTTGCAAGCCGAGGCAAGAGTGCTGCCTGCCGGCTTGGAGCGTCGACTAGCCGCGGAAAAGAGCTGCGGGAAAGACGATATTCCTGGAATGGGAGTTTAACGAGCGCATGTCCTTTGCATTCTACATTAAATGAAGACATTACCGTTTGTTTTATTTTGTATGTTACATTGGGCCAAATATATTAACATTTATGCGGTGGAAAAGTCTGCCCATGTAGGCACTATTGCAGCCATCTTGCCTGCTCAGAATTTTCTTCTCGCAATGAAGATTGATTGACAGCTGTCATGTCGTGATTTGATTGGTTGGAATGGGGTAGAAATTTGATAGTACTGAATGACGTCAGCATACAGTTAGGAATGAAATCCCGAAAAATTAACTTTTGATGTGAAAAAATGTGGAAAAACGAAAAAAAAATCTGATTTTTGTGATTTTTTTTTGCATTCATTATTAAATAGGTGCACTGTATACCCAGAGATGTGATCTGAAATAGATTTTTCATTTCAGCTCGACTTTAAAGACAAAACTTTAAAGTAGTCCACTGGGGACCAACATTGATTTGACATTAATTTGCCTGAGGGGGTGCTGCGCCTAAAGTCTTATATCGTCCTTATCGATCTGTTTACGCTACGACTACGTCTACTGTCTGGAGCTGCTGCACAGGGCCAACTGTATCACATGCAGAGAGACAGAGAGACAACGAGCAGTATAGGATTACATGTGGACAGAGAGATGAAAAAGAACAATCAGCCAAATAAACAAATCTTGTCAGTGCCAACTATCCATTTCCATAAAACCACATATTGTGATACTTGAGAATGTCTGGTAACACACCTAACACACACAGGCAGCATCTGAAAAGAAAATGTTTTAGCTTTAGTCAGACCAGCTTACCCTGTGTGTCGTCCAGTCAGTCCAGCTTACCCTGTGTGAGTCAGACCAGCTTACCCTGTGTGTCGTCCAGTCAGTCCAGCTTACTCTGTGTGAGTCAGACCAGCTTACCCTGTGTGTCGTCCAGTCAGTCCTGCTTACTCTGTGTGAGTCAGACCTGCTTACCCTGTGTGTCGTCCAGTCAGTCCTGCTTACCCTGTGTGAGTCAGACCAGCTTACCCTGTGTGTCGTCCAGTTAGTCCTGCTTACCCTGTGTGAGTCAGACCAGCTTACCCTGTGTGTCGTCCAGTCAGTCCAGCTTACCCTGTGTGAGTCAGACCAGCTTACCCTGTGTGTCGTCCAGTCAGTCCAGCTTACCCTGCGTGAGTCAGACCTGCTTACCCTGCGTGTCGTCCAGTCAGTCCAGCTTACCCTGTGTGTTGTCCAGTCAGTCCAGCTTACCCTGTGTGTCGTCATTGTGCTCGGTCAGTCCAGCTTACCCTGTGTGTCGTCGTTGTGCTCGGTCAGTCCAGCTTACCCTGTGTGTCGTCGTTGTGCTCGGTCAGTCCAGCTTACCCTGTGTGTCGTCATTGTGCTCGGTCAGTCCAGCTTACCCTGTGTGTCGTCGTTGTGCTCGGTCAGTCCAGCTTACCCTGTGTGTCGTCTAGTCAGTCCAGTTTACCCCGTGTGTAGTCATTGTGCTCGGTCAGTCCAGCTTACCCTGTGTGTCGTCATTGTGCTCGGTCAGTCCAGCTTACCCTGCGTGTCGTCCAGTCAGTCCAGCTTACCCTGCGTGTCGTCCAGTCAGTCCAGCTTACCCTGTGTGTCGTCGTTGTGCTCGGTCAGTCCAGCTTACCCTGTGTGTCGTCGTTGTGCTCGGTCAGTCCAGCTTACCCTGTGTGTCGTCGTTGTGCTCGGTCAGTCCAGCTTACCCTGCGTGTCGTCGTTGTGCTCGGTGGCCTGCACAGCCTTGCGGATCTGCATGCGGATGATGTCAATTTTGGTCTTGCTGTCCTGCAGCATCTGCTGGGCCGTCTGCAGCATCTTCTTGTCCTGATTGGGCCAGAGGCGGGAGATGGTGCAAGTCACATGGCAGGAAGTAGGAAGTGAAACATGACAGTGTAAGATGGTGTGTGTGTGTGTGTGTGTGTGGTTGTCAGGTTATGTTGTGTTAAAACTAAACAAATAATCTGTGCTTTGACCATTTGAGCAGAGGAAAATCATTGGCACATTGTCTAAAAAGGGGGGATGTGTTATGAGTCTTCTCTCTTTGTCTGGTTTATTGATATTTGTCTCATATTCTTGTTTAATGGCCCTGCAGTGACACATACAGTAAAGGTAAGTGGGTGCATGAGAGCAAGGTCAACTGACAAGGAGAGAGAGATGCTGCTCAAACCAGGGCCAGGGGGAGGGGACATCTGAAGTAATCAAGAGATGAGGTGTGTGTGTGTGTGTGTGTGTGTGTGTGTGTGTGTGTGTGTGTGTGGGTGTGTGCGTGTGCATGTGTGTGTGTGTGCAGGCGTGCTAGAGACAACATCATTATCTGAGTCAGCAGATTATGGCAAGGTTGTGTATCTGTATGTGGACATGCACATACACACTTCAGTATGGGTTGACTGGGGGAGGGGTCTAATACTGCAGATGGGAGACCATGTTCCCTTTATGTAAATTGCTGAGTCATGTGTGCATGTGTGTATGTACAGTATGCAGTCTGCAATCAGTTCACTATTGTCCTTTTGAGCTGTGTGTGTCTGTGTGTGTGTGTGTGTGTGTGTGTGTGTGTGTGTGTGTTTCTAGGTTATTATAGTCAAGTAAAACTGTGAAAAAACAAAACATTTTAGCGAACTGAAATAAAAATAAAAACTAGACTTTAGCAACAAAAACAACAAAAAACAAACTGAAACAATATTGTGTACTTACAAAACAAACTAAAATAAAAAATAAAAATACGCAGAAAATGTCTTTAGTTTTACTCTATGTCAATTTGGTCAGAATTGTCAACACAAGACGCATGAGGATATGTTTGAGACTGGGATGTTTACATAACCGCGAGTCAGTTGCTTTCACAAAGTGTTGTGTTTGTAATTATTCTGCAGTTCTTCAATCTTGCCACTGACAAATACCCCTATTTATTATAATAAAAAGAACTAAAACTAATACTTAAACTAATAAAAAAATAAACTAAAATGAAACATTTTTAAACAATAAAAACGAAACTGAAATGAGCAAACCGGAAACTAACTGAAACTAGACTGAATTGAAAACAAAAGTGATTCAAAATGGAATCAAAATAAAAGCGAATGAAAAATACAAAGCTATAATAATGGTGTGTTTATGGATAGTGTGTAGAGAAGTCCTGTACCTTGGTGGATCCATTGGCGTAGATGGGGATCATGTTCTCCGCTCCCGCTTTGACTTTAAGCTCGATGTTGAGCTGCCTCTCCAGGGCGGCGATGCGCTCCTGGTGGACCGATGTGCCTCTCTCTGCCCCCGGGGACTGAGGACACTCATCTATGGAGGGATGGAAGAGGTGAGGACAAGATGATCAGATCATGATCTGCACACTGTGTTCTTCTCAAACATATTTAATATTGGACCATTCTTCAAGAAGGAAGACGTCTGATACTTTGATGTCTCACAAAAGTTCGATGAGCTTTAAATCTGGTGACTGGGGGGAGGCCATGAAGGCTGTTTGACTTCATGAGACCACTCTTGAATTTCTTTAGTGTAGAGGGGGAATTCCATCCATTTTGGGAACACTAATGACTCTCAGTAGATGGTTGTCCATCTATACAATTACAGATCCACCACCGTTATGGATTGAATCCTCTGGCTTTTCCAACTGAAGCCTGCCCAGGCCAGAAGTAGCAGAAGGTTGTCCAAAATGACTTGTGCTTCTTCTTACAGCAGGTTATGACTCTTTTTACATTGGCCATGGCATCCGCCATTAATCCAGCGTTTGTGTTTATTGATCTCCGATCCAATGATCTTGGCTTGGTCCCAGTCCCTGATATGATTGTGTCTTTTGCAGTGGTCTGATATTGCTGACTTTAGGTTTTCTTGTTCTGCTTTTTCTTTTTGTGTTCTTGTGAGTCTTCCTGCGGTTTCCTTTTCGCATTCCTTTTGATGTTTTCTTTCTTTCTTGTGGTGAATGTTCTTCCTGTTTCTCTAAATGTATGTTTTGTTGCATGACCCGCATGGTATTCCATAAATTATGTTGCATTTTTTTGTCTGGTTCTATCTTGTCTTTGGGGTGAACTAGAAGTTGTCGTAGTTTTGTATGTGGTTTTACTGCTGTTGTTTATTTAGTGTTTTTTCATGATCCTTTGTATTGGTTCTGTTCTCCCTCAGATGTACAGTATGGTTACTATGCCTTTGTTGTTGTCCTCGGTTTTCTGTGTGTGTTTTGTTTTCCGTTCTTTTTTTGACTTGCTGTTTGCCTTTGTTTATAATGGCCCATTTGGGGGGTGTGGCCGGCCTGACAGATCTGTCATGCTGGCCACGCCTCCTCTAAACAGCTGTTGACACGTCACAAGACTGCAGATGTCAGTCGAAACTGTCTACGACATCTACGACGCATTTGTCTGTTCAAAAGAAACAAAACATTCATTTGAACAAAGAAGACATAATGAACCTGATTGAGCTATATGGTGATCCTCTTATTTTACTACCTTTAAGTCCTTATCAGGTGGTGATCCTCTTATTTTACTACCTTTAAGTCCTTATCAGGTGGTGATCCTGTTATTTTTGTCCTCTATATCTTTTTGAAAATGTCTCTCAGCATGGACCTGCATGAGTCATGACTGATGAGGAATTCACTTGTTTTCATGAGAAAGATATGATTATTACAATATTATTAATATGCATATGACTATCACTATGAGCAGCCTCTCGACCTGCATATTAACCAACATGCATTGGTTAATATTATTAACCAATGCATTATTATTTATATGCATTATATTATTTAATATTATTATATTAGTTCTTCGTTAAAACAAGTGACTCCAACATACCTTTATTCTCATCTCCTCCCTTCACCACAATGTGTGCGTCCAGCTCCTGCAGCTCGGCATGCAGGTCGTCCAGCCGGCGGTTGGAGCTCCGTAGCTGGCTGTCCACCTGCAGGCAACACAAGGGTTGGAGCTCTGGATCATGTTATGGAGAAGAAATGATCATCACCTCTTCTGCATCTTCTTTCATATGCACAAGTGTACCCACCTGTCAGTTCATCAAATTATGAAACCTTGGATAACAAGTACTGCAGGTGTGCATGCAACTAACTATATATATTTATATATATACACATACATACATACATACACACACACACACACACACACACACAGTATATTATATTGTATCATCGATTAATCTCTTGATTATTTTCTTGACTAGTCGATTAGTCCGTTTGTTTGGTCTATCAAATCTCACAAAATGAGTGTTGATCACTTTTTACCCAAAGTCCAAGATGACATCCTCAAAATGTCTTCTTCTGTCCTGACCAACAGTCCACAACCCAAAGATAATCAGTTTACTGTCATAGAAGACTAAAGAAACTAGAAGGTATTCATATTTAAGAAGCTGGAACGAGAGAATTGTAGTCTTTTTTTTCTTAAGCAATTAATCGATTATAGTTCAGTTCAGTTATGTTTATAGCCCCTTATCAGCACACAAATATGTCTCAAAGGGCTTTACATAGCATCACTAGTCATATACTACATCATATATCTACACGCAACATAGGTTACATACATCACATATACAGTACATACTACACACTGGCTGCGATGCGATACTACACAAACACAGCACACAGCACACACAGGGAGGAAACAGGAGCACACGGAGGAAACCCACACAAACACGGGGAGAACATCACTCCACACAGAAAGGAGCTGCGTGGAGATTTGAACCCACGACCTTCTTGCTGTGAGGTGACACTGCGCTAACCACTGAGCAATTATACCAATTATAATTGACGATTAATTTTCTGTCGATCAACTCATCGATTAATCGTTTCGGCTTCAATAACATGCGATCAAACCTCTTGATAACCTAGAAGGCCAGGCAAGAACTTCATGAGAAGCTAACGAGGCTAAAAGCAGGCGCTTGTTTTGAACCAGAGCTACATTGAGCCTTCAATATTGTCCTTGAAATACCAACAGGATCCATTTGAGCTATGATCCATTGAATAATGCTCTTTTAATGTGCTCCATTAATTCAGGCAAATTGCCTTCGCATACGTATCAAAGCTAAATAACAATCGTACAACAAATCCAAACCTTGGTGGATAAACCCGTAAGTCTATTCTGCCGTGTGGTGAAGGAAACCATCATGCTACAGGTGATTTTAGACCCTCTTTTTGTGTCTACACGCCAAAACCAATTAGCCCTGAATGAACAACTAGCCTCGAATAACCCTGATTCTTGAATAGCTTTATGCCCAACAACAGCTCCTGAGGCTGTCACAGCACAGTCTTCTATCTGGAGGGTTCTTCTGCCAGTGCAATGTGGAGAACACCTCCTGAATGCTCAATGAATAGAATTGACCTTGATCACCGGAGGCGTAATAATTACATCCTACGTCCTGCAAAATGATCCCAACACGACTAAAGGTCTCATTATGCTTTCCGCATCAGCGAGGAACGCGAGTGTCCGCGCGGAAAAGTGATGTCAAATCAGCAGACACGCCCCTCCGCAAGGCTCCGTGCGGACGGTTTTCGAGCGGCCGTGCGCACGCCGAAATTTGTAACTACGCGGAGGCGGACGGGCAGACAAAGTGGAGTTTTCAAGACTCGCGCTCAATTCCGCCTGCAGAAACCCACACAGAGTATACAAGCTCCACACGTTTCCTCGTCGGATTCCGTGTCTCTCATTTCCGTGCGGCCGGCCAAAGCGTCAAGCATAATCCAGGCTTAAGAAGAATGCAGAACTTCACCAGCCACTGTTCCAGACAGCAACCATCATTTAAACATGGTTTCTTTCCACAGTGGTGCTGGTGCTAAATCCCACCACTTCTCCATGACATTCCACAACTAAGTTAGACCGCATCCATGAACCCTAAACATTTTAATCCTTCCTTGTTTGTCACTGATGTTTTTCTGTCCTTTTTTTTAAACATTTTTATTTGCTTGTTCAGAACATGCAGAACAGCCACACAACAATAAAAAAGAAAATTAAGAACAATGGAGAAAAACAAAAACATATGTGGACAATGTTAACAAACAGGCAGTTAAAGCCAGCAATGTTTGCTGGACCCAGGAGGACCAGCCTAGAAGAGCCTCAGGGGCTTACTGACTGAGTGACTGTTGAAACATACAATGCCATGCTATATCAGATCTTCCATGACCAGAGGTCTGTGTCAAGGCTTTCAGCCACAAAAAGTAACTAATTTGGCCGGTATGACATGGAAAGAGCCTGGGAATGTCTGGACTCTACTAGCCGTTTGATGGAGGTTCTTGTCAGGTTCCAGGCTAAGCGAGGCTGACCTGGTGTGCGTTCCTCTTGTCGGTGGTGGCCCTGCGCAGGTTCTCGGCTCCCTCCTTGATCTTCAGCTCCTTGCGGATCTCTCTGCGGATGCGCTCGCGCTGCTCGTCCAGACGCTGCTGCACGCTGGAGTCCGAGAAGTCCGAGTTCTGGTCGAGACCCAGCTGCTCCAGAACCGTCAGCCCGCCTGGGTCGCTCTGGATGGTTGGAGGGAGCGGGAGAAGGAGAAGGACAAGGAGAAGGGAGGACAAAGTTGAAGCAAAAAGTTAGTCCATTTCGTTCAAAGCACAAGGCTGGTTTTCCAACACTGCACTACACTCACATGCCTTCAGCCTGGTATGGAGGGCTAGGGGTTAGGGTTAAGGTTAGGCCTTCAGCCTGGTAAGGAGGGCTAGGGCTTAGGGTTAAGGTTAGGCCTTCAGCCTGGTAAGGAGGGCTAGGGCTTAGGGTTAAGGTTAGGCCTTCAGCCTGGTAAGGAGGGCTAGGGCTTAGGGTTAAGGTTAGGCCTTCAGCCTGGTACGGAGGGCTAGGGCTGAGGGTTAAAGTTAGACCTTCAGCCTGGTAAGGAGGGCTAGGGCTGAGGGTTAAAGTTAGACCTTTAGCCTGGTAAGGAGGGCTAGGGGTTAGGGTTAAGGTTAGGCCTTCAGCCTGGTAAGGAGGGCTAGGGGTTAGGGTTAGGCCTTCAGCCTGGTAAGGAGGGCTGATGCCAGGGAACAGGGAGGTTAGAGAGAAGAGGAGGAGATGGTGGGCAAGATAAGGCAGTAATGGGAGGAAATAGAGAGAGGATGGGGGTAGAAGGAAACGGGCAAAAGTGGGTAGACGTGAAACTGTGAGGAGAGGAAGAGGGAGGATGGGAAACCAGAGGCAGGAGGAGGAATGAGCAAAATCTAGTTCGACCGACATTTATATTTCAAAACATATCTGCCATCATATGTCAGAGCCGTTCGTTTACAAGAGCTTGAAAATCACTGAAGTTCAAAAGCCCGGTTGGAAATGCCTGTTTTCAGGTAGTTCTGCTGGCAAAATGGACCAAAACTCACAACAACAACAACATCATCATCATCATCCTCTCTCACTTTCCAGTCTTCCTCTACGCTGAGAGAAACGCCATGAAGATGTCGACGAAAACAAGCAACACGCATTTCACACCAATACACCCGGCGTCGACCGACTCTCGCTCAACGCATTTCTAACGACTTTCGGGAATATTCGACCTGTACGCCGGGAGTCGCTGTGAAAGAACGACGACTTTGGTGGCTTTAGTCACATCTAGCGAGGAGCTCCAGCTTGCCAGTGGGGAGTTGTGGGGGGAAGCTGCAGACTAGAGCGGACCACCACACAATCAGGAGCGCAGCAGGAGAGAGACCACCATCCACGACAACAATCACTCTCCCCCGCCGCAATCACAGGAACACGTAAAGCAGACAAACAAGCCATGACAACACTTCACCTCCGAGCTGTCCTCATCGTCCTCGTCGCCATGCCAACACATCGTTCCCTTCGATACGGTGACCCCAAAACCGCAGGAAAACAACAAGCGGCCTTGGTGGTACGGCTCCCGTCTGAGACAAGACAAGCAGCTAGAAGCCTCGCCGAGGGCAGAATGGGTAGTGGAGAGAGAGAGAGAGAGAGAGACTGAAAAGAGATAAAGAGAGAGAGAGGAGGGGCAACGCCTCCTAAAGAGGATATCCGTCCCAACACCAAACTGCTCAGGCCTTTCCTGTTTCCTCTCTTGAGTCTGCTGTCAGTGGTGACACACACACAGAGAGAGATACATACACAGGGAGAGAGACACCCACACACGGAGAGAGACACAGAGAGAGAGAGAGGGAGAGAGACACAGAGACATACACAGGGGGAGAGACACAGAGACATACAAAGGGAGAGACACAGAGAGAGAGAGACACAGAGAGAGAGACATGCACAGGGAGAGAGACACACAGACAGAGCGAGAGAGAGAGAGACACAGAGAGAGACACAGAGAGACATGCACAGGGAGAGAGACACAGACACAGACAGAGAGACACAGAGAGAGAGACATGCACAGGGAGAGAGACACACAGACAGAGAGAGAGAGAGAGAGACACAGAGAGAGAGACATGCACAGGGAGAGAGACACACAGACAGAGAGCGAGAGAGAGACACACAGAGAGAGAGAGACATGCACAGGGAGAGACACACAGACAGAGAGAGAGAGACACACAGAGAGAGAAAGAGAGAGAGAGAGAGAGAGACACAGAGAGAGAGAGAGAGAGAGAGAGAGACACAGAGAGAGAGAGAAGAGAAAGAAGAGAGAAAGTACTTGGTCTAATCACTGTGTTGTTTAATCATGCCTTGATCTATGAGAGATAGCCTGCACGGTGTCAAGTCTTTCCTGCTCACTTCATCATCTGATTTGGCTTAATACTGAATTCTGCAACCAGTGTTGCTGTTGCTCTGGCTCTGGGGTCGGTCAGTGTTGTTGTTGCTCTGGCTCTTGGGTCGGTCAGTGTTGTTGCTGCTCTGGCTCTTGGGTCAGTCAGTGTTGTTGTTGCTCTGGCTCTTGGGTCAGTCAGTGTTGTTGCTCTGGCTCTTGGGTCAGTCAGTGTTGTTGTTGCTCTGGCTCTTGGGTTGGTCAGTGTTTGTTGCTCTGGCTCTTGGGTCGCTCAGTGTTGTTGTTGCTCTGGCTCTTGGGTCAGTCAGTGTTGTTGTTGCTCTGCCTCTTGGGTCGATCAGTGTTGTTGTTGCTCTGGCTCTTGGGTTGGTCAGTGTTGTTGTTGCTCTGCCTCTTGGGTCGATCAGTGTTGTTGTTGCTCTGCCTCTTGGATTGATCAGTGTTGTTGTTGCTCTGGCTCTTGGATTGATCAGTGTTGTTGTTGCTCTGGTTCTTGGGTCAGTCAGTGTTGTTGTTGCTCTGGTTCTTGGGTCAGTCAGTGTTGTTGTTGCTCTGGCTCTTGGGTCAGTCAGTGTTGTTGTTGCTCTGGCTCTTGGGTCGCCCAGTGTTGTTGTTGCTCTGGCTCTTGGGTCAGTCAGTGTTGTTGTTGCTCTGGTTCTTGGGTCAGTCAGTGTTGTTGTTGCTCTGGTTCTTGGGTCAGTCAGTGTTGTTGTTGCTCTGGCTCTTGGGTCGCTCAGTGTTGTTGTTGCTCTGGCTCTTGGGTCGGTCAGTGTTGTTGTTGCTCTGGTTCTTGGGTCAGTCAGTGTTGTTGTTGCTCTGGTTCTTGGGTCAGTCAGTGTTGTTGTTGCTCTGGCTCTTGGGTCAGTCAGTGTTGTTGCTCTGGCTCTGGGGTCGGTCAGTGTTGTTGCTCTGGCTCTTGGGTCGGTCAGTGTTGTTGCTGCTCCTCTGGCTCTTGGGTCAGTCAGTGTTGGTGTTGCTCTGGCTCTTGGGTCGGTCAGTGTTGTTGCTCCTCTGGCTCTTGGGTCGGTCAGTGTTGTTGTTGCTCTGACTCTTGGGTCGGTCAGTGTTGTTGTTGCTCTGACTCTTGGGTCGGTCAGTGTTGTTGTTCTGGCTCTTGGGTCAGTCAGTGTTGTTGTTGCTCTGGCTCTTGGGTCGGTCAGTGTTGTTGCTCTGGCTCTTTGGTCGATCAGTGATATGTTCAGGGAGGAAGCATGGGAAGGATGCGTTTTCCAAGTATTGGATCAGAGCCAGAGAAGGAGGACTTCTGTTGTCTGCACTGACCTCACACTTCCTCTGGGGTTCAGATCTGCAACCATCTCCCCTATAGAAAGCCTATGGGGATGGAGACACTAACCCATATGGGATGTGATCACATGTCTTCTCTATGTGCAGCAATGTACTGTGAGGAGGATACAGATGACTTTGTCCGTGTCGCACAACACATTGGCTCGCTTAAACTAGGATGTGCCTGCCTGTTCATAACTCCTCGCTATAGACAGCATCCTGGCTCACATTACAAGAAAGGCAGGAAGCGGCTAACTGCTAGCAGCTAGCCCTGTGCCACAGCCACAGCCAGCTGATAAGATAGCGGAGGGCTAACGTTAGCGGTTAGCTGGCTGTCTGCCTGCTTGCTAGCTGCCCCACAGAAGGAGAAGATGAAGGGAGAAGCTGGTGACGTCACCATAGCCGATGTCTTTGATGACAGACTTTCCACTGCGGGAGCTTCACTTACAAAAATAATCATCTTTATTAGGGATAGGATTGGACTTCATAAGATAATATCAAACTTTAACAATCTCCGCAGGAAATTGGCTTGTACTGAAGACCATACATAACAACCAAACATACTGAAAATATATAGGAAATATTACTCTGCGTCGAAAGGTTTCCTGTGCTTGTCTTTGCAGCAGAATAGAATGGAGAACGGTTAACTTCTGTCTGTAATTTAGCAATTTGCAGCTATGCCTATTGTGGGTCTTGCCTGATGTAACTGACTCATCCTTATCTACACCTCCTTGTCAGCAGTTTTGTGTTAGCTGGGACAACTTATCTACACCTCCTTGTCAGTAGTTTTGTGTTAGCTGGGACAAAAAATGTGAGACCAAACAACTTCCTGTAATCTGAGAAGAGGAGAGACTGAGCCGGCCTCACTGGGCTTTAGGGTGAGTACACACACACACACACACACACACATGTCTCACACACACGTCTCACACACACACACACACACACACACACACACACACACACACACACACACACACAAGCTCTGTAGCACATAGCACTTTTCAATGACGACTTCACAATTGTGTATATCACAACAGACTGTTGTGATTGTGATATACACAATTGTGAACAGTACAGTAGTGTCCATAATAACAAGAAATTGAAGCTATGTGAAGCTAAAGTGAAGCTATGGTTTCATGTCATGTTTTTTTTTGGTAAACTACAAAAAAAAAGTCCATATTTCATTCTTTTCATCAAATTAGTAGCTATGATTGGGTATTTGAGTGATGGTGCTACAGCTACAGCTAGCCGCCCTCTCCATCATCAAAGTTGTCCATTCCTGTGTTAGTTGAACGATGATGGGGAGCATGATAGGCTTCAGCAGTGGTGTGCCTTGCCTGTACGATGCTCTTTGTGAAGATGCATCGTCGTCGTGGGCGCTCAGTGTTTAATCTGACTGACCGCTTGTTACTCTCTGGCTCCCGACATCCCTGGAGCCTCTGACCTTATTAGACCCAGACTGACCGAGAGAGAGAGAGAGAGAGAGAGAGAGGAGGAGAGAGCTTATACTGCTTCTACGAGCTCTCTTTAACTAATCCATTCACTCTCTCTGTCTCTCTCTCTCTCACCAGCTCCATCTCTCTGTGTAAAGTGTGGAGGCGATCCAGACCCGCTGACCCAACACTTTAGCTCGATTAATAAGCGTACACTACAGTGTGGGAGTGGGTGTTGTTGCTTCAAATAGCTTGGAGAGTTTCAGAATAGCCGTGTGTTGTTGTGCTTTCTGTGTACACTACAGTCTGCTTGTTCTGCTGAGCTGTAGCCTGCCTGGCTTCCAACCTCTTCTGGGTCAGATGGTGAAGTGGTTGTGTAACTGATTTAGAAAGAGGTTGTTCCATTTATTTCGTCTACTCTCCTCCTCACTCACAGCCTCGGCATCCAGAGTGTCACTGCGAAACAGAGGTGGGCAGGGGCGGACTGGGATCATAATTCAGGCCGGGCATTAGATACCAAGCAGGCCAGGCCGATAAGGGCCGACGCGCGTGCCGGCGACCGAAAATTTGGACCGTTTGAAGCCCAATTTGGGCCGTTTGAAGCCAGATTTGGGCCGTTTGAAGCCCAATTTGGGCCGTTTGAAGCCAGATTTGGACCGTTTGAAGCCAAATTTGAGTCGTT
The DNA here is from genome assembly GCF_964638095.1 of Poromitra crassiceps. NCBI lineage: Eukaryota > Metazoa > Chordata > Actinopteri > Beryciformes > Melamphaidae > Poromitra > Poromitra crassiceps. The sequence goes on from NC_139646.1 coordinate 23,396,719, forward strand.
TGAAGCCAGATTTGGGCCGTTTGAAGCCCAATTTGGGCCATTTGAAGCCCAATTTGAGTCGTTTGAAGCCAGATTTGGGCCGTTTGAAGCCAGATTTGGGCCGTTTGAAGCCCAATTTGGGTCGGTTGAAGCCAGATTTGGGCCGTTTGAAGCCCAATTTGGGCCGAGTCCAATTTTACAATGAGATGCACCCACTTTAACCCTGAAGTGTAATTATTACTTCAGACTAACTAATAAAGTAATAAAACCACTAGTAAACCAGTAGGCGGCGCCTGGCCTGCTGTTCAGTGAGTGGCCTGACTGCGGGCACCAACATTTTTTTATTTTTTTTTGCAGGCCAGGCCAGGCCACCGGGCATTTGCCCGACGAGCCCGATTATGCAGTCCGCGCCTGGAGGTGGGGGAGCTGGATGAAGGGTACATGTATGTGTCTTGATCACTGCACTAGCGCCTCCTAGGGGTCGGGGGGAGCATAACCTAGCTAGCCCAGGGAGGGACATTCAGCGGCGGTGGTGTCCAGGGAGGTAGTGACAGGCTAATTCAATAGATAACGGCGCCAACAGAGGCTAATTCAATCAGACTGTGTGAGCAGCGAAGAGGAGCCGAGGGCTGGATGGAGGACAGGAGAGAAAGTGTGTGTGTGTGTGTGTGTGTGTGTGTGTGTGTGTGTGTCATGTCGTGCCACTGGGGGGACAATGTCTGGAGTTTTCCTACCGACTGATAATGACCAATCAGGATAGAGATAGTGTCCATAGAGATAATGGTAAGGCGTGGCTGTGCATGCATGCATGACTTGCACAGAAACCCACACACACACACACACACACACGCACACACACACACGCACACACACACGCACACACACACACACACACACAGAGGTCTCTGGGGAGGGAGGCCATGGAGCCCAGCCCACTACTGGCTGAGGCGGTGTTGTTCTAGAGGGTGTGATCTACCGTCCAGCTGGCAGCTTCTGACCCTCGTCGGCCAGTGCGGACCACTGACGTCTTTACATGGGCTTAAATGTGTCAGGGAAGTGTCTGTTGTGTTGTACTGTCTGTGTTCCTCACTGTCTGTCTGTGCTCCTCACTGTCTGTGCTCCTCACCGTCTGTCTGTGCTCCTCACTGTCTGTCTGTGCTCCTCACTGTCTGTGCTCCTCACTGTCTGTCTGTGCTCCTCACTGTCTGTCTGTGCTCCTCACTGTCTGTGCTCCCCCACCCATTGTGTGTTGTTCCTATATTGTGTTTTAGTTTCCAAATTTAACAGAGAATAATGCATATATGAGGAATACTCAAAGATTTAAATTAAGTTAAGAATGTCCTCCTGCCCCATCTTGTCCTGCTACTGATCTAGATTTACACCATGTCTTGTCTTCCATCTTAAACATCTCACTTATTTCAGTCAGACATTCAAAACTTCCTTCAGATGCCAAAGTGTTGACACAGACAACATTCCTACGCAGAGAGTGTGTGTACTTGTGTCGGGAGTTCAAAGCCAACCCCTGACAAAGACTCTGAGTGTGCTTTTCCTGTGTGTGTGTGTGTGTGTGTGTGTGTGTGTGTGTGTGTGTGTGTGCGTGTGTGTCTGTGTGTGTGTGTGTGTGTGTGTGTGTGTGTTTAGTGTGTAGTACTACTAGTGAGCATGTGGAGAGTGGCTGGCGTGCAGCCGGGGCCCCCGCTGGGATAAGCACACTGGCTCCCTTTCTATACTTCCTACTTCCTGGCGTACACAATGCGTAGGAACACAAACGTGATGCACCATGACAAACGCACACAATGATGAATGCACACACACGCGCGCACACACACACACGCGCGCGCCTCTTCTCGTTCACCATGCTGAGGCAGTCAGGACGCACACACGTACACACCATAGACATAAATAATATGGACGTTGTAGCTGTCCTATTACATTTCTTCTACCTGGCGGAGTTCAAACGTTGGCCGTCGCCATCTTGATTTTTCGTCAGCAGAGTGGGTTGAATGGGGTTGAGTGCTTTGCGCAACTCACGTGAGATGGGAGTTTCCCAGAGCCGCTGCTCCACCTGCTATTGGTCCGTGATCGGCAAGCTGCGCGATCACTGGACAGGCGATCTGTCAATCACCCCCTTTTCTATCATCTATTTTACTCCAAAAGTTATATAAAAATGTACCCCCCTACAGTTGTTATGAAAAGTTGAAGTTAGCTACAGTATATAGACCAAAATCGTGTTTCGCCCCTGACTGGAAAGATGTTTAATCCTGTTACAAAGTCGGGCTTTTTAACATGGGGACATCTGCCTACTGCCCCCCGAGCCCAAGTGGCCATTCGAGGATTTACAGCTTAAACAAAGACTTCCGCATCTTCCTGGGAAAGGGGCTGGGCTTGCCCACTGGTACACACACGTACACACACACACGTACACACACACACGTACACACACACACACACACACACACACACACACACACACACACACACACGTCTGACAGAGGCATGAGTCTGTTGAGGCATTCTCTAAATAGGTTTACAGTCAACTGGAACATGTTTCCCTGTAACTCTCTCCTTCTAAAGAACAAACCTACAGGGAGTGAGCTTTTCCTGTTCTTGGTAAGCTGGCAGACAGGCCAGGGGACTGGGAGAGAGGGAGGAAGGGAGGGAGGGAGGGAGAGAGAGAGAGAGGCAGACAGGCCAGGGGACTGGGAGAGAGGGAGGAAGGGAGGGAGGGAGGGAGAGAGAGAGAGAGGCAGACAGGCCAAGGGACTGAGAGAGAGAGAGAGGCAGACAGGCCAGGGGACTGGGAGAGAGAGAGGCAGACAGGCCAGGGGACTGGGAGAGAGAGAGGCAGACAGGCCAGGGGACTGAGAGAGAGAGAGGCAGACAGGCCAGGGGACTGAGAGAGAGAGAGGCAGACAGGCCAGGGGACTGAGAGAGAGAGAGGCAGACAGGCCAGGGGACTGAGAGAGAGAGAGGCAGACAGGCCAGGGGACTGAGAGAGAGAGAGAGGCAGACAGGCCAGGGGACTGAGAGAGAGAGAGAGGCAGACAGGCCAGGGAACTGAGAGAGAGAGAGGCAGACAGGCCAGGGGACTGGGAGAGAGAGAGGCAGACAGGCCAGGGGACTGAGAGAGAGAGAGGCAGACAGGCCAGGGGACTGAGAGAGAGAGAGAGAGGCAGACAGGCCAGGGGACTGAGAGAGAGAGAGGCAGACAGGCCAGGGAACTGAGAGAGAGAGAGAGGCAGACAGGCCAGGGGACTGAGAGAGAGAGAGGCAGACAGGCCAGGGGACTGAGAGAGAGAGAGAGAGGCAGACAGGCCAGGGGACTGAGAGAGAGAGAGGCAGACAGGCCAGGGGACTGGGAGAGAGAGAGGCAGACAGGCCAGGGGACTGAGAGAGAGAGAGAGGCAGACAGGCCAGGGGACTGAGAGAGAGAGAGGCAGACAGGCCAGGGGACTGGGAGAGAGAGAGGCAGACAGGCCAGGGGACTGAGAGAGAGAGAGAGGCAGACAGGCCAGGGGACTGGGAGAGAGAGAGGCAGACAGGCCAGGGGGCCAAGATTCAAGATATTGTCACTCCGTTGTACAATTATGCACGTGTGAAATAATTGTGGTGGGGGGCATCATTACAAGACATAGGTAGGTACAAAGTCACAACTATTATTATGATTATTTTCAGTCTCTTTCTCTATGAACGGTCCTGGGCGGAAACAGGCAACCGGCAGCTGGAAACAGGGAGGGAGGGTGTCATGGAAGCGCCCACAGTCTCACCAGGAAACTTGTGAATACAATGAAGAGAAAGAAGTGACAAGCAAGGGGCAAAGAGAGAGAGAGAGAGAGAGAGAGGGAGAGAGAGAGAGAGAGAGAGAGGGAGAGAGAGAGAGAGAGAGAGAGGGAGGGAGAGAGAGAGGGAGAGAGAGAGAGAGAGGGAGAGAGAGAGAGAGGGAGGGTGAGAGAGAGAGGGAGAGAGGGAGAGAGAGAGAGAGAGAGAGAGGGAGAGAGAGAGAGAGAGAGGGAGGGAGAGAGAGAGAGAGGGAGAGAGAGAGAGAGAGAGAGAGGGAGGGAGAGAAGAGCGCTGAGGCAAACAAAGAGAAAACAGCATGAGGACAGGAAGAGAGGGATGAGGCACAGAGGAGAGGAGCAGGTTGATGAGAGGAGCAGGTTGAGCACAGTATCATGTTAGTACTTGAAAGAGGTGGTTGAGGTTGATAAGGAAGTCATCTCTCAAGACAGATTTTCAATTTGCGTAAAAATCTGTCGGCATGGTTGAAGAAAACCTGGATAACAGCGCTCCTAATAATAGCGCGAGTGCTCGGTAAAATCAGCATAAAGGGGCGTGGCCGGGCAAGTTGAGTTCCGGTTTCCGGTTAAAATGATGATTTATTGATTTATTTTAAACGATGGATTCCCAGACTGATCCTGAGAAATCAGTCAAAAGAAGATGGCAGAAAGAGGCTGAAATCAAATGGGTGGAGAGAAGAGAACAGCAGACAATAGGAGAAAGAAATGTCTGAGTGCAACCAGGGCAGGGTGACCTGACCCCCCCCCCCCCCTCCACACACACACACACACACCCTCGTGAGAATGAGAGCAGGGCAGACAGGCAGCGTTTGCCCTTTCAACCCCTCCGCTGTGTTGGGGTGCCCGCCTGTCTCCAGTGCTCTCCCCCCTCCAGGCCCTCCCACGTCGCACTCTCCCTCCCCCCAACCAGGCCTCCCCTTCCTCACCGGCCACTCTCCCTCCCCCTGGCCACTAGGGCTGTGAATCTTCACTGGCCTCACGTTTCGATTACGATTCAGAGGGCTACGATTCGATTACGATTATCGATGCATCTTCAATCGATGCATCACTTTTTTTCCCAATGATTTATTTTTTCTCACTTTCTTTTTTCTCACTGTGTGGCTACTTTTAAAATAAAAGTGCATTTGGAATTGCATTGTATTATGATCCATAATTAAAATAAACAACTGCATGTACTTCCATTATATTTTATTCGATTATTATTTTTTTGACATTTGTGAATCGATGCAGAATCGTGCACGTCCGCATCGCGATGCATCTTATAATCAATTATTTTTGACACCCCTAATGGCCACTCTCCCTCCCCCCGGCCAGGCCTCCCCTTCCTCACAGGCCAGCCGGCCACTCTCCCTCCCCCCGGCCAGGCCTCCCCTTCCTCACAGGCCAGCCGGCCACTCTCCCTCCTCCTCTGCTCCCCTCCTTGCCATCCCTGGACTCAGTGGCCGGGACATGTGATGAGCAGACTGAAGTGAATCCTCTCAGTCTCCACAAACACAACAGGTATGAAGAGATGGAGAGATTGAAGCAGGAAGTCTGGCCTCCCTCCTCTCTTCCTTCTCTCACTCTTTCCCGCTCTACCTTTTCCCCCTCCAGCCCCATGCTGCGTATCTTAAAGGGATACACACACAAATGCTGCATCAGGTATCAATGGGTTAATATGCCTATCAATCTGTTATTAATGTGCCTAACAATCTGTTATTAACCCATTGATACCTGATGCAGCATTTGCGTGTATATTCCTCATTTGTGTGTGTATCCCTTTAAGACCGCGAACCGCGTGGTTCGCAGTCTTAAAGGGATACACACACAAATGCTGCATCAGGTATCAATGGGTTAATATGCCTATCAATCTGTTATTAATATGCCTATCAATCTGGCATATTAGCAAAACACTAATGAGGGTTTCCAACTTCCATGATTGGAATTTGGAAGCCCTTTTTGTTTGCTTGCACCTGTGTTTATTCTGCCTTTTCGACACAAAATGGCGCCGGTGAAAACGGTCTATTAGCGCCGACCTCACTCCTCCAATTTCCAGGCCTTTTTGAAAGCTAAAAAATATTCACTGACTCTCCCCGTGCCAAACAACAGTCACAGGATGAAATACATATTTCACCCCGGAGACAATGGAGTCACAAAGAAAGATTCCCTGGAACTTCACTCGCTCTTGGAAACAAAATCATCTTTTCCGTAATATCCACTGCAGCTCCTGTTCTCACACACTCACACACACACACACACACACACACACACACACACACGGCCCCGAGCGAGCGGAGCGGGGAAGTTTCCGGGTGGAGCTGCCTGTGGTAAAGGGGCTGTAAAGGGCCAGTGCGTGACGTGTCCGGGAAGCCTTGTTTTGGTATGCAAAGCCTGGGTGGGAGGACTGACTTCTCACCTGCCTTATTGCTCACACGCTACCACACACACACACACAGTACCACACACACACACACACAGTACACACACACACACACACACACACACACACACACACACACACACACACACACACACACACACACACACACACACACACACACACAACACACAATGCCAAAAGATTACATGGAGCACACAAGGACATGATGTACAAAACTTTCAAGTGAAAGTATTTTTCAGATTTTCTCTCACAGCCAAAATAAATGGTTTGGTAAAAATACACAAAAGTAGAAAGAAGTGGTCCGGCATGGGCTTAGGCCTACGTGTGTTACAGAGCAAGTGTGTCTGCCCGGTGACTTGGGTCCATTTGAATGTGTTCTTCTCTAACAGCTAACACTCGGCTAAGCTAAGCTAACACTATCATTCTATCTACAATCAATCAGTCACAGCAGTGAGAGTGTGGCATGTTTGAATGCAAAGTAAGTAATGCAAAGTGGGTCAGATTAGCATCGAAAACACAGTCTAGTGTTGAGGATGTTAGCTGGTGGATCCTAACCAGCCTGAGCTCCCAACAACTAGAGCGAGTGGAACAGACACTCCCTGGTAGATCCCTGCTAACCTATAGAGACCAAGACAAACAGGAACAGCCATTAGTTCCCATCAGAGAAGAGTCGCGACATCTCCATTCACTCCAATGGAGCAGCTTTTTACTCTCAAGAGTTCCAGGAAGTAAGGTCCTGGATTAAGCAGCACTGTCGAGTTGCAGCAAAATGGACAGTTTGTGTTGTACTCTGAAAGTTATATTTTTAGAATCAAATTGTACATTATCAGCTTTATTTTAGCATTCAAAAGTAGAGACCCCTTCCTGGCTGTTCATTGGCTAATGAGTCACGCATTTTGGTCCTCCGCTGACGCCACTCTCTCTCTAAATTGCTCTGGTTCCAGTCCTTTGTCCTACTGTTTCCATAAGCTAGGACATGTATCCATTTTCTGAAAATTCAAACGTGATTTGACAAACAGTTTAACTTTCTATGTGACCCACACTGGCTGACAGTTTACAGGGTGTTATCTAGCTGCTAGCTATTCCAATTCATTCTTAATTGCCATTGATTTTTTCCCAGAATGAACTTGCATCATCACCACACTGTTGTATTACCAGTGTTAATTTACTTAAATGTAATGACATTTTCAGTTATAATAACTCACATTTATCACGTTTCCTTTCTATCACGTTGTATCCCTGGGGCAAGTCAAAATGTATGATTTATGTCTGTTCAGGTCAGCAAACTTGGCTGACTTAACGAGTCCGTGCATGACCAGGCCAGAGATGAATGGACTATAGAGATAGCTCTTTCCAGGCTCCTCTGCCAATAGTATGAAATTATATTCCTCCAGTCTCCTAAATGGCAGCTTGTGATTGGTCTGTCAATGTTATGAAACTTCATTGGCTAGCCAGACCAGTCTCCCAAGGGGGCGTGCGAGTTGAGCTGCCACTATCGTCGAAATATCTCTGGCACACACACACACAAGCACACACACACACACACACGTATCGGCGTGGGGATTCACAGCGAATGTGGACATGTACCGGAGGGAGGGAGCGAGGGAGGGAAGGAGGGAGGGAAGGAAGGAGGGAGGGAGGGAGCGAGTGCGCGCCCGAAAGCTGATTTCTGAACAGATTTTCATCACCCTAAATTCTCTTCTCTTCGTTCACCTCTCCTCTCTCCTTCTCCTCTTCTCTCCACACAATGCCTCGGCTAAAACAACAACAACAACACAAACACCTGTGGCTACTGGCTAGCAGTGGCGGAGCAGCGCCGCTCCAGGAAGTACATAGGGGAAACAATAGGAGAATTGTGCATTCTGTGACACTTGCAGGTCAGGGAAACGAGTCGCACAAAGCAGATGTGGGAGTCACCGTGCAAAAGGCATTTTAGGCATGGAACGAGAGTATGTGAGTACGTTTCGAAATCCCTCCAGGCCTGAAAACGTTTCTAGGGGAAACACTGAGATCTGAACACAATGTGAGCCAGACTACCTCCAGATGTGGTCAGGAAGTTCTGATCACATCCTGATCACCATGCATTAGCATGCACTTTTCCTGATCCAGATAACATCCAGATAAGGTATCTGGATAGCAGGTGTAAACGGGGTGTCAGTGGTGAAGGGTGTGATAAAGACACAGCATGGTGTAGAAAGAGAAGGACAGAGGACACAAACACAGAGGTGAAGGGTGTGATAAAGACACAGCATGCTGTAGAAAGAGAAGGCATGAGGACAGTGATAAAGACACAGCATGCTGTAGAAAGAGAAGGCATGAGGACAGAAACACAGAGGTGAAGGGTGTGATGAAGACACAGCATGCTGTAGAAAGAGAAGGCATGAGGACAGAAACACAGATGGAGGACAGACAAGCTCATAGAAGGAGAGCATGGGAAAGATTTATAGAGGACAAGCAAAGGAGGAGTAAACTATACAAAGAGATGGGTGTGGAGAGAGAGAGAGAGAGCGAGAGAGAGAGAGAGAGTGAGAGAGAGAGAAAGAGAGAGGGGGAGGAGAGAGAGAGAGAGAGAGAGGAGAGGAGAGGAGAGAGAGAGAGAGGAGAGAGAGAGAGAGAGAGAGGAGAGGAGAGAGAGAGACAGAGAGAGAGGAGAGAGAGAGAGAGAGGGGGAGGAGAGAGAGAGAGGAGAGAGAGAGAGAGAGAGAGAGAGAGAGAGAGAGAGAGAGAGAGAGAGAGAGAGAGAGAGAGAGAGAGAGAGAGAGAGAGAGAGAGAGAGAGAGAGAGAGAGATGTTTGAATGACAAACATTCCCAGGTGGGAATGTAAACACAGACTGGCCTGGGTGAAGTGGCTCCATATCCATAACTAGTGAACCATGACCCTTCCAGGAGGAGAGAGAGAGGGACAGAGGGTGAGAGAGAGAGAAAGAGGGAGAGTGAGACAGACAGAGAGAGAGAGGAAGGGGGGAGGTAGAAACAACCAAAAAGTTGAGTGTGTCCAGAGCCCTTTAATATTAGAATAGAATTACACCACTGCAGGCTCCGACAATAATAAAAAAAGGTACTCTGCCTGCCGGTCTCCTAAATGGTCATGTGGTCTCCTCTCCCCTTGAAGTATTTAAAAATATTTAAAAAATCATCATCCCTTCCCCGCCTTGCTGAGTCGGTGGCTATGCCAGACAGCTGTCAATCACCCTCAGGCTACACTGTACTCAGTGTACTGTATAGTCTGTGGGCGGGGCTCATAAATAAGGTCACAAATGTGTTTAGTAGAGAGAAGTAACCTTTTGGGTCATGGTTTACAACACATCCAGGGAATGTAAACACACAATGGGTTTTTTGAAAGGCACTGTACATACATACAGTACATACATACATACATACATACAGTGCTGTAGATGGAATACTTGGCTTTAGACTCTGACAACAATCCTAAGCACATATTTTAAACATCATTGATGGAAGATTGACTGAGCACACATAGCCTAATCCTTGTCAGAAAATCCCTCCTTCACATAACACTGCTTCCTACTAGCATACTGTACGTCGCTGCTGCAACCAGCAGACCACAATAGACCCTTCTCACGGGGGCCATTTTGTGTCGAAAAGGCAGGCTAAACACAGGTGCAAGCAAAACACTATTGAGGGTTTCCAACTTCCATGATTGGAATTTGGAAACCCTCATTGGTGTTTTGCTTGCACCTTCATAGCTTTCAAGGGGCTTTACGTGCTGCCGGGAACGCCCACCTGACGGTAAAAAAAAAAACTTGTTCATTCCGCTGCGAGCCAAGTCGACTAGTTTCTCACGCTGTGTTTGTTCAGCCGTTTGTACACACGTCTTTGCAGCCAACATTTCATCAAAGGTAAGCTCAAGTAACGTTACAATAATGATTAAAATACCCCGTTAACGTTACTTGAGCTTACCTTTGATGAAATGTTGGCCGCAAAAACGTGTGTACTTTGATGGTAGAAAAAAAGCCATTTGCCCTCCCCAGCGACTGAACCACGTCTAATCGCACAAATCCACAACCTCCTCCTGTCTGAGTTTTCTTTCTCCGACGGGATTCTGTAAAAGCACAAGCCAGGCGTGTCTCCTCGTCTGTTAGTTCAACCGATAGCACAACAGGTATCCGGCATTTTGGCTGAACAAACACAGCGTGAGAAACTAGTCGACACGGCTGGCAAGTTTTTTTTTTGACCGCCAGGTGGGCGTTCCCGGCAGCACGTAACGCCCCTTGAAAGCTATGAATAGAGACAGTCCGCATGTCTGGGAACGCCCACAAAATGTTAAACGGCTGGCGCGCGAGTGGGGTAAAACCGCCGATATATCTCATGGGCTGACTCACCAAAAGACGGTGCTGCGGCTCTAAACTACAGGTTTGGGGGTTCTAGAGCAGAACACAAGACGTCTGCTCAGATGTGCGTTTACTGCGGTGGTTAAATCCCCGATCGTGTCTGCCTGGGCTGGGCTATCAGCTAAATTCTAACTTTGCTGAATGGATAGAACGGGTTTTTTTTACCCCACCCTGACCACGCCCCCAGCCAGGCTGAGCCAGCTAACCAGCGTCTATCGTGGGCATTCCTAGAGCCTGTATGGGCGTTCCCAGACATGCGGACTGTCTCTATAGCAGCTGCTCGTTTCAATGAAGCTGTCCACTCATATCATACCATTCAGGCCTCAAAAACTGGTCACAATGTCGCCATTTCAGCAAAATTCTGTTGGCATACCTGTCGCCAAACTATGGAAACTATTCATGTATTTTATTTATTATTTATTTAGCCCTTGTATAACCTTGCACTTTATTCTTTTGTAATTTCACACTTTTATCCAGCACACTTTAGTTTTTAACGCACCATTATTATGTTCACTTGGCCACATTGTTGTTGTTTCGAGTGGCATTTTTTCTACTGTTTTCTGTTTTGATGTTGTCTTTGATCTTGTATGTTTTTATGTCTTGAGGACTACGGATGCAAATTAGCTTTTAGCTAAATCTGACATATTTACTGTTATCATATAGATGACTGCGTGTATAGGTAACTGTTCATTAATGTGTACTGTCCTGACCAAATAAACAAACAAAGTCAAGTCAAAGTAATTTACACGGACTGAGATGGACAAGGAAAGGCTGATTTTTGAAGTACATATCTGGATCCTGTTGGTTATACAAGTGTATGTGTTTACACTTCCTGTTAGTCTCTCAAGCCTGACTGTCTCTTCTACATAAAGGTGGATAAAATAATCGTTCATGAATCGTAATCGAGGTCAAAGTTTGAAATAACCGTGATATTGATTTGAAGTCATATCGCCCAGCTCTAACTAGTAGAGAAGAGATGTCTGACTGTAACTTAGAATCGCTGTGACAGGTCTGACTCTGGGATGTCGACCTACATGTCCTGCATGCATAGCCGGGCCTTGTAGAACTACACATCACTGTGTGTATGTGTGTGTGTGTGTGTGTGTGTGTGTGTGTGCGTGTGTGTGAGTGTTAATTCTAAACTAAAGTAAAGAGATGGAAATGGGTCTGCACGGCTGGTTTGTTCTGAAGCACTGATCTGATGTCATTGTGGGTTTGTAGCTCTTCATACAAAATGTGAACATTGAAGACGACGCGAGCTGTTCTTGGATCAGTGCTCCTAAGGCAGTGACTCTCAAAAGACTTTCACATGAAGGACCCCTAAACTGCCAAAGATTAGACCACGGACCCCCATTTGATAGGATTTTGTCCCACGGTCCCCAATATGATAATAAGATTGATGCTTTTAGATGTTTTATTACAGAAAGTGTATAAAACCCATGACCAAAATAGTCATTGTGTTACTTATGAATGGAATTATAGCTAAATTAAATGTCCCCCCTTTTGGCTGGGGACGCCCTGGAACCCCCTCAAGGACCCTCGGGGGTCCCCGGACCCCCATTTGAGAACCACAGTCCTAAGGGACTTGAGTGCCAAGGTTACGTACAGACTTCCACCTGAAGTCAAAGCACTGTCTCTCGCTGTCTATGAGCACAGGCAGCCTGGGAACTGTTTCTGTGTGTGTGTGTGTGTGTGTGTGTGTGTGTGTGTGTGTGTGTGTGTGTGTGTGTATGTGTGTGTGTGTGTGTGTGTGTGTGTGTGTGTGTGTGTGTGTGTGTGTGTGTGTGTGTGTGTGTGTGTGTGTGTGTGTGTGTGTGTGTGTGTGTGTCTGTGTGTGTCTGTGTGTGTGTGGACATGATGAGTCATATGAAGAAACATCTGGAGGCATTCCTGAGATGCCAGAGCGGTGACAGCAGCCAACCTGGAGGGGCAGCAGCGAGGGAGAGAGGAAGGAGGACTGGGGGGACAGATACATGAAGAGAAGGGAGAGAAGAAGAGAGGGAGGGATTTCCTACACATTACACAGTATAGTAATTACCATCATCAAATGAGAGACCATGGTTGAGGCGATTGCTAGCTCATCGATCTCATGCTAGTTATACTGTTTGTGCTAGTCCTTCTCAAAATGAAGAGCATATTTCCAATAAGCCTCATTTATGGAAACCTGGTTTATGGGAGATATGGTAGAAGTATATTTTCGTTTTGGCTTACGGAAAAGGATAAATATGTCGGAAGTGGTTTTACTATCAGCCGTTCATTTAAAATGCAAATATATATGTATGCAATGTAGAGGCTTCCCCTCACCTTAATAATGGTCTCACCACCTGTTTACACTGGCTATATTACCAATGTCTAAAAAGGTACGTATTATAGCTAGGGCTGCAACTAACGATTATTTTCATAATCGATTAATCTGTCGATTATTTTCTCGATTAATCGATGAGTTGTTTGGTCTATAAAATGTCAGAAAATGGTAGCAAATGACGATCAGTGTTTTCCAAAGCCCAAGATGACGCCCTCAAATGTCTTGTTTTGTCTACAACTCAAAGATAATATCTAGAGCTGGGTATTGGTTCAAATTTCAAGAATAGATTCGATTCCGATTCACAAGGTTGCGAATCGATTAATTTCGATTCGATTCGATTCGATTCCGATTCGATCAATTTTCAATATTGGATTTGGTTAGTGATACCAAAACGTGTTTTTTGAGCTGTACCCTGAATTACATGACTGTCCAGTTATGTAACACAGGGGTTTCCAACCAGCCAAGTAGATACCGTAAATTCCGGACTATAAGCCGCACCTTTTTTCCCGTTTTTTGGCCCCTGCGGCTTATATAACGGTGCGGCTTATCTATGGATTTTTTCAAAAAAAAAAAAAAAAAAAAAAAAAAAAATCTCTTTTTTAGCACTCTTTCTAACTATAAATCCACTTCTGTTTTAATTTCCTCTCTTGCCCTCTTTTCACCACACTGTATGACACTGTATGACACTGTGTGCACTGTAAAAAACAACACAGGTGGTGTTGTGTTATGTTGTTTTGTTGAAATGTTAATAAATGGGAGCTTCCTCAAACAGCCATCTCTTTCCCGACAATCCCCTCTGTGCATGAACCCTTACATATGGTAATTAAACATTAAAACACCAAAAAAAAAAAAAAAAAAAAATACCATTAAAACACCCGCGGCTTATAGTGCGGTGCGGCTTATATAAGAAAAAAATAGTCAACTTTGCAGGTGCGGCTTATACACCGGTGCGGCTTATAGTCCGGAATTTACGGTACATGGGGAAAAAAAGTTGCAGACCTGTTGTCAATTTTAATGGTTTTAGTTACACATATATTTACTCACCACGTGGTGACAAAGGGTAAATAACAGCCTTTTCATCAGTCAATAAAGACACTTTCACAATTATGCACAGTGATTTGATTTCAGCCTATATAATTTCTAAAAGTAGATGATCAAACATTTCCATTCATGTAGCCTACAGTATTTATGTTTTTGTTTCAACTACAAACATAATTAAACGTCAACTTGAAACTATGTTTCAACTACCACACACAGCACAATATTTTAGCCTGTTTAGTAAAAAAAAAAAAAAAAAAAAAAAATGTTTTTTTTTTTAAATTAAAAACAAAATCGATCTCTGGACATATGAATCGATAATCGAGGATTAAAATGAAAATCGATTAAAAATCGGAGAATCGATTTTTTGAACCCAGCCCTAATAATATCAGTTTGACTGTCATACAGGAGTAAAGAAACCAGAAAATATTCACATTTAAGAAGCTGGAATCAGAGGAATTTAGATCTTTTCTCTTAAAATTGTACTCAAATCGATTAATCGATTATCAAAATAGTTGTCGATTAATTTTCTGTCGATCGACTAATCAATTAATCGTTGCAGCTCAAACTCTCTGTGGCCCTTGTCTTGGGAATACTAAAATAGCCACGCTGGGAACAAACTACACAGAGCCCATTTTTGTTTCAAGCCACCTTCGTTCCCTTGCTAACGCTCATTCTTTTCATCCGTTTGTCTGCGAGCAGAGCGCAGGATGAGACAAACTGCAGGGAGGAGGAGGAGGAGAGAGAGCGCGGGATGAGACAAACTGCAGGGAGGAGGAGGAGAAGAGAGCGCGGGATGAGACAAACTGCAGGGAGGAGGAGGAGAGAGCGCGGGATGAGACAAACTGCAGGGAGGAGGAGAAGAGCGAGGAGAGCGCGGGATGAGACAAACTGCAGGGAGGAGGAGAAGAGAGACAGACGCCACCCTTCCCCAAGAGACAGACAGAGAGGAGGCCAAGAAAACCTCTGAGCAGCAGAGAGAACATCGATACAGAGAGAGAAAGGGGGGGTGGGGGAGAGAGAGAAAGGGAGGGAGACAGAGAGAGATAGACAGAGGGAAGGAGAGAGAGATAGAGAGAAAGAGGGGGGAGAGAGAGAAATGGAGGGAGACCGAGAGAAAGAGAGAGAGACAGAGGGAAGGAGAGAGAGACAGAGGGAAGGAGAGAGAGACAGAGGGAAGGAGAGAGAGACATAGAGAAGGAGAGAGAGACAGAGAGAGAGAGGGGGTGGGGGAGAGAGAGAAAGGGAGGGAGACAGAGAGATAGATAGAGAGTAGGGATGTCAATTTTCGGTTAATTTCACTTTCGATTAACCGACGCTAATAATCGATTAACCTATCGGTTAATTCATAATTTTTTAATATAAAAAAAAAAAAAATTTTTTTTTTTTTTTTTTTTTGTCTATTTACTCAATGAACTCATGCCCAAACAAGGCGTGTCTATTTAGATGCTGAAATGTTAATGCTTTTTGTGTTAGAATTTCTAACACAAAAAGCATTAACAAGCATTAACAAAAAGCATCAACATTTCAACACAAATTCTTTTTGTGTTAGAATTTGTAACACAAAAAGCATTAACATTTCAGCATCTAAATAGACACGCCTTGTTTGGGCATGAGCTCATTGAGTAAATAGACCAAAAAAAAAAAAAAATTTTTTTTTTTTTTTTTTTTTAATATTAACTGATAGACCGACAGCAATAACCGAACAACGACGTTAGCGACGGTTAATCGATTAACGGTTAACCGTTGACATCCCTAATAGAGAGACAGAGGGAAGGAGAGAGACAGAGAGATAGAGAGACAGAGAGAGACAGAGGGAAGGAGAGAGAGATAGAAAGAAAGAGGGGGGGAGAGAGAAATGGAGGGAGACCGAGAGAATGAGAGAGAGACAGAGGGAAGGAGAGAGAGACAGAGGGAAGGAGAGAGAGACAGAGGGAAGGAGAGAGAGACATAGGGAAGGAGAGAGAGACAGAGAGAGAGAGGGGGTGGGGGAGAGAGAGAAAGGGAGGGAGACAGAGAGATAGATAGAGAGACAGAGGGAAGGAGAGAGACAGAGAGATAGAGAGACAGAGAGAGACAGAGGGAAGGAGAGAGAGAGACAGAGAGAGAGAGAGAGATGGTCAGCCAAAAAGTGGAAAACAAGCAGGTGGAGGAGGGATGGGATGGGATGGGGGGCGGGGCCAGAGGTGATTGATGGATAAAAGAGCATGTGGGAGCATGCTGGGAGGCCAGAGTCAGCTCACTGCCAAATCCACACACATCAGAGAGAGAGAGAGAGAGAGAGAGAGGGGGGGGGGGGGAGAGAGAGAGAGAGAGAGGGGGGAGAGAGAGAGGGAAGAGAGAGGGAGAGGGGGGGAGAGAGATAGGGGAGAGAGAGTGAGAGATAGGGGAGAGAGAGTGAGTGTGTGAGAGAGGGGAAAGAGAGAGAGAGAGAATGAGCTGTTCTTCAGCATGTGTTCATGGGTGTGGAATAGAAGGGTTCTTTGGCACACAGTCCTCCTGTGACTGTAAACTACAGCTGCACATTCAATCAAGATCACAACACTGACTACTTTACTTTCCAAAGCTTTAAGGTACAGAAATGCATTGTAACAAGTGGTTAACATCATCCTCGTCATTCCTCTCCCCACCCACCCATCCATCCATCCATCCATCCATCCATTAGGGGTGGGGGAAAAAATCGATTCACCTAAGTATCGCGATTTTTAATGTCACGATTTTTTGGATCGATCTTTTATTCCAGAATCGATAATCGCAAATTATTATTATTATTTTTTTTTTTTTTTTTTTTTGGGTGCTTGCAGTCAGGCCACTCACTGAACAGCAGGCCAGGCGCCGCCTACTGGTTTACTAGTGGTTTTATTACTTTATTAGTTAGTCTGAAGTAATAATTACACTTCAGGGTTAAAGTGGGTGCATCTCATTGTAAAATTGGACTTCAAACGGCCCAAATCTGGCTTCAAACGGCCCAAATTTCACGCGCGTTGGCCCATATCGGCCTGGCCTGCTTGGTATCTAATGCCCGGCCTGAATTATGATCCCAGTCCGCCCCTGTTTTTAACTATATCGCCCAGCCCTACTCATGATATATAATATACAGTCTCTAGTGTATGATTCAACTTTTCCCATGTTCTAATCTAGTGTAAAAAAGCAAACAAACTGAAAAAAGAAAAGAAAAAAATAAAACAAAAATCGCAATAAATCGTAATATCGAATCGCAATAATCGTAGAATCGCAATACTTAAGAATCGCAATATAAATCGAATCGGCACCCAAGAATCGTGATAGTATCGAATCGGGAGATAAGTGAATCGCCACAGCCCTACCATCCATCCATCCATCCATCCATCCATCCATCCATCCATCCATCCATCCATCCATCCACGCTGTTTAGGAGCATTTTTCAAGAGCTGAATCATCGGTGTTACTCAAATATATCACAATCTCAATATTTAGACACAAGAAAACACCCAAATGTGTCTGTTTCTCCCAATAGCATGCAGGGAGGGAGGGAGAGAGGGCGAGCGAGCATGGCAGCCAGGGAGGGAGAGGAGGGCGAGCGAGCATGGCAGCCAGGGAGGGAGAGAGGGCGAGCGAGCACAGCAGCCAGGGAGGGAGAGAGGGCGAGCGAGCATGGCAGCCAGGGAGGGAGAGAGGGCGAGCGAGCATGGCAGCCAGGGAGGGAGGGGAGGGTGAAGGGAGGAGGAGAGGAGGGCCAGAGGGTCACCGTTCACAGCTAAGTTTAACAGCAGTGTGTGAGAGGTGTTTGGTCTTGGGTATTTAGCTGGACATGAGAGTGAGTGAGTTGACACGCGCACACACACACACACACACAACAAATCAACCAGAAAACACAAAGATACACACACACATGTTCACATAAGATGAGAAACATGGAGAGATTGGATCCACAGGTTTGATGGGAGGAGAGGAGGAGAAGATGAGAGGAGTGAAGGCCAAAGTGGGGAGAGAGAGGAAGAGGAGTTGAAGGACAAAGACTGGAGCATGACTGAGGATGAAGACAAGGGGGAACACAAGTCCATACTGAGGATTAGGTGGAATGAAAAATGTTATTTATCCATAACATACAGATCTTTGCCATCAATATCAACATTAAAGTCCCTGGAAACCAAAATCCACAAAAACGTTCTAACTATGTTATTTAGGGTCTTATGTTAGTAATTTTGTGCCTCCGAAATTATTATACATTACTTTCGACCCAAAGCCTTAAAATCGCCACTTTTCTACAAGATTCTACAAAGTACTTCCTCATTGAAGACAGCAGTGCGTGAGGTGCTAAAACGCAGGAGCTTATGACGTCATAAGCTCTATATAACCTTTGTACACGCGCGCAATCCGCACCCACCTATGGCAAGTCCGTTCTTTGCCCCCAGTGACAGGCTCCCTCGCTGTCCGTCTCCCTCTCACTCTGTGTGCCGTCTGCCAAGCGCTATGCTTGTGAGATTAGCAAGGTGTCGGGTTTCAGGCATGCGCCTCTCTCTCTCTCTCTCTCTCTCTCTAGAACGGACAGAGATCTCTTCCTCTCGGAGCAACGCGCGAACACACACACACACACACACACACACACGGTGTGTGCACTCATCTCTCTTTCTTTCTTTCTCCGTTTCCCTCCCCCCCTCTCTCTCGCACTCTCCGAGAGACAGAAATTTCCCTGCTGTAGATGGGACACGCCCACACATTCCGCGGGAGAAAGTACACTCTAAAAAATAATGAAATCTCATGAGTTTTGCCATGGCTGTCAAACCTAAATTTATATACTTTGCGACGTTCATCATCGTTCAAATTTGGCTGGTGGCTTATTAACATAGGGTCCTGTGATGTGATTAACTCAAAATGCTAAATAATAAAGAAATATTTTTGGTTTCCAGGGACTTTAATGTAATGGTATCAAAAGGAATCCTTACAATGAGAACTTGCTTACAATGAGGTTATGGGTCATTTTAGAGAAGACAGCAGGAAGTCATCTTCTAAAATAAAAGTTATTACCACACTTGTTTGAATCACTTAGCTCAACATACATGACAGCAAACAACAATGATGGAAGAATGAGAGAAGAGTTAGGGTTTTCCAGCAAACTGCTTGTGTCTGTGCAGCATGGTTCCTTTGAGCCATGACTAACAGCTGACTGACAGCAACTGCTGGGAGCACACCTGCTGTGTGTGTGTGTGTGTGTGTGTGTGTGTGTGTGTGTGTGTGTGTGTGTGTGTGTGTGTGTGTGTGTGTGTGTGTGTGGTGTGTGTGTGTGTGTGTGTGTGTGTGGTGTGTGTGTGCGTGTGTGTGTGGGGTGTGTGTGTGTGTGTGTGTGTGTGTGTGTGAGACCATGTGTGTGAGAGAGAGAGAGAGAGATGAAAAGTGGCTAGTAGAGAGTCAGTGTTTCCCCTAGAGATTTCTTCAGGCCTGGAGGGATTTAGAAACGCAACGGTGGGGGCCCTCGCTGGCGACGCTAAACTTTTAGCTAACCTGTTAGCATCTATGTTCACAATGTCATCCCCAAGTATCATCATACTATTATGGGATGCCATGCGAACAGTTGTATTATGGGATGTGTGTTTCCCAGGCAACGACACACGTTGACACGTTTTGGAACAGCGCCGCACGATGCTCCTAAAAGCAAAATGCTTATTGTTTTGAGTGATTTGGCATCTTCTATTACTGTCAACACCAATATTGTTGTATTGTAATAATATGCCATAAAGGTTTAATGGAATTTTGGGGAGAGCAGGAAAAAAATAAAAATAAAAATAAACTTTTCTTTAGAATGGTAGGGGAAACATTGAGAGTAGATCACATTGTGTTTTGAGAGCCCCCTCGGGAGAGTGTGGCTGTGTGCACTGTGCATGTAGGACAAAGCAGCATGGAAGTGCATATTTATGTGCACCCTTGGGAATGCACCGTCTTTTGTGTGTGTGTGTGTGTGTGTGTGTGTGTGTGTGTGTGTGTGTGTGTGTGTGTGTGTGTGCGCGTGTGTCTGTTGGCGTTAACAGTTATGACAGGCTCAGGGCCGGCAGCAGCAGAGACCAGTGCAGCAGGTGTGTGTGTGTGTGTGTGTGTGTGTGTGTGTGTGTGTGTGTGTGCGTGTGTGCGTGTGTGTGTGTGTGTGCAGGACCTGCAGAAACAAGTCCAGCTCACCAACTGCGGTCATGCGGTTAGTGTTGGAGGGACATTAGTGAGGAGGGATTACAACCTTTCATTGTGCAATAAAGTTACTGGTCGTCAGTCTATCTGTGTAACATATTCACTTCTGATCGGCATAGAAGAATCACACCAAGCTGAATTCAATGTTCTAATTTAAAAAATGGCTGCTGTAACGTGGAGGAAAATGGCAGTTCTCATTGTAAGAATTTCCATACCATACTATTTCCACATTCGATCAACTATCCCAACAGTAATAATAATATATATTTTCTTTTTCATTTCGATGTATATTGGCATTTCAAGTACCGGTAGGCATGCATGGGATTGATTAGTTGCTAGTCACTGAATCGCTGGGTGGTGTCCGAGTTGCCAAAATAAATACTAGTCGGCTAAACAAATGTTAACTTACAATACAGGGCCCAGTTGCACAAAGCACCTTAGGTTAAGATTTCCTTTAGAGTCAGAGTTAAGGTGTCCATAAAATAGAATCGGCTGCACAAAACACCCTTAAATCTTAAATGTTTTCCTTAAAATGTTTAACCTTATGGAGAAGATTTAATGGTGTTTTATGCAGCCAATTCTATTTTATGGACACCTTAACTCTGACCCTAAGGGAAATTTGAACCTAAGGTGCTTTGTGCTGGGCACTGAGCTGCAAGAAAAAAAACATAATTTCAACAGCTCATGAAAAGAGATCCAAATACTCAACTCCCCATCTGTCAAATCTACTGGCCAATTTAAAGCACCATCTGTTGCCTAGGTTGTAAAGCGGCTGTACGGTTTTTGGACACAATTAAACAGCTGCTAACTGCAACTGTTTTGACTTTTTACCCTGTTTTTATTAATCTGCGAAATTCATCAAAATGACCATGTTAATTATCGACAAGAGGACTCGGGTTCACAAGCCGAGCCACAGATAAACAGATAAACCTTATCAATATACAGCATAGTATGGCGATATTTTGTGGGCAATATATCGTATCGTATCGAATGCCAAGTATGGTGACATTTTATTCTACAAAATGTCAAGTGCATCATGCAACATTTATGACGTGTTGGTCAGTCTGTCTGCTTGACAATCCCATTTTACTGCAATAAAAATGATTGAAGTGAGATGAACAGACTGGAAACTTTATTTCATTAGATAAAACAGGATGTTGACAAAAAAATTTCCTTTGGGGACATAATTTGCAGCTGGAAAAAAGGCAATAAATCACAATATATTGCAATAGTGCAATACTTAATCAATATATCGCAATACTAGCATATCACAATATCGCAATAATATCATATCGTGACTTAAGTATGGTGATAATATCGTATCGTGGGGCATCTGGTGACTCCCGTCCCTGATAATAATGTTTGTGTGGGTTTTGCTCAAATCGTGCAAAGTGTCTTGGTGGTGTTTGAGGAGAATCGAAGGCTCCGGGCTCCATTGAGTAAAAGCACATCTTAACGCAGGCAACAGTTTAATCAAGTGCTAACTAGGGATGGGCATCGAATTTCGAATTTTCGAATAATCGTTGTTATTATCAAGGTCGACTTTTATTATTGAAATTCGAAATTCGAAATTCGAAAAAAAAAAAAAATTGAGTGAAATGTTGCATTGTCTCCCCTGATTCTAAGTATAGTCAAATCGCTTGGTTTGAGCAAGTAAAACAATTTTTATAAGCATTTTAAGCAAGGTTTATGGAAAAATGAATGGCGGATGAAATCCCATGAAGAGGGAGAGGGGGTGACTTTGGCACCCCTTTGGCACTCAGACCTGAGCCTACTAAATATTTAATGAACCACTCATGATTGTCAAAACTGTTTTTTATTTTCGAAAATGTCAATGTC
Source organism: Poromitra crassiceps (assembly GCF_964638095.1). Classification (NCBI taxonomy): domain Eukaryota; kingdom Metazoa; phylum Chordata; class Actinopteri; order Beryciformes; family Melamphaidae; genus Poromitra; species Poromitra crassiceps. Next base: position 23,418,566 of record NC_139646.1, read on the forward strand.
ATGTAACATGTTCTTTACTTAAGTGGTGCAATGCTTGTTTGAGCTAAAAATCCACAGCAGAAGCTTTTTATATTAATTAATAAAGCCGTAGACTTAGAATCAGGGGAGACAATGCAACATTTCACTCACACAAAAAAAAAAAAAAAAAAAAAAAAAAAAAAAATTCGAATTTCGAATTAAATTCGAATTTGGCCAGCGAATTTCGAATAGTGTTTTTGCTAGAAATGCCCATCCCTAGTGCTAACCAACTAATGATCCATTCTCTAATCACAGCCCCAATATCATTTGACATCCTACGCTTAGTTAATTTGTCCTCTTGTCATTAACGCCTCCATGTAAAGTGGAGATGTCTACAGGGACTTCTCCACGGTTCAGATGTGCCTCTGATTTGGTCTTGGCATTTTGCACGTGAAAACTTTCACTCCAGCTCAGCGGCTTCATGCTCCACTGACTCTCAATAGGGATGACTTCCCAAAAGAGACAATTATCTCAGTGGAAACAGCCAGGTGTGCGTGTGTGTGTGTGTGTTCGTGTGCATGTGTGTGTGTCTGTGTGTTCGTGTGCATGTGTGTGTGTATAAATCATTAAAGAAAAACGATGACCTCATCCTGTTGCCAGCTGTTTCTATGACAGCCCAGCCTCCAGGTAAGACATGAGGAAGCACCTGTCTGCCCCACCCCCCTTCCCCTCGGCTAGCTGTATATCTGCTCTGCGTTTGGGCTACCTGTACGGTGTATCTGCTCTGCGTTTGGGCTACCTGCACGGTGTATCTGCTCTGCGTTTGGGCTACCTGTACGGTGTATCTGCTCTGCGTTTGGGCTACCTGTATATCTGCTCTGCGTTTGGGCTAGCTGTATATCTGCTCTGCGTTTGGGCTACCTGTACGGTGTATCTGCTCTGCGTTTGGGCTACCTGTATATCTGCTCTGCGTTTGGGCTAGCTGTATATCTGCTCTGCGTTTGGGCTACCTGTACGGTGTATCTGCTCTGCGTTTGGGCTACCTGTATATCTGCTCTGCGTTTGGGCTAGCTGTATATCTGCTCTGCGTTTGGGCTACCTGTACGGTGTATCTGCTCTGCGTTTGGGCTACCTGTATATCTGCTCTGTGTTTGGGCTACCTGTATATCTGCTCTGCGTTTGGGCTACCTGTATATCTGCTCTGCGTTTGGGCTACCTGTATATCTGCTCTGCGTTTGGGCTACCTGTATATCTGCTCTGCGTTTGGGCTACCTGTATACCTGCTCTGCGTTTGGGCTACCTGTATACCTGCTCTGCGTTTGGGCTACCTGTATATCTGCTCTGCGTTTGGGCTTGCTGACATTCAAATGAAGAGGAGCCCAGTGACCAAGCAAGCAGCAGGATATTATTCTGACCTGAGCGTTCAATTATTCACATGTCGAGACATAACTGACATCTATTCAGACACTGGGAGCTGAGGCTGCACTCCACACACAGGGATGTAACGATAACCGGTTTGAATGATAACCGTGATACAATTCCTTACGATAACCGTACCGTTTCAAATTTTCATTATCATTAAAACAGTGGTACCGCGATTACAGTGCTTTGAAAAACATGGTAAATACTGTCCATCATCAACCAAAGTTGGCAACCGTCTCCCAGATGCAAACGTGCAGCCTTGGAGAAATGATTTCAGTTGAGTGTATCAATAATTTTTGAACATTTTCAGCAATTTCTTACAAATAACCGTGATAATTTTGCTCATGATAATCGTGATGTGAAATTTTCATACAGTTACATCTCTATAACATAGGCCTACACTCCACACATAGGGCCTACACTCCACACATAGGGTCTACACTCCACACATAGAGCCTACACTCCACACATAGAACCTACACTCCACACATAGAACCTACACTCCACACATAGAGCCTACACTCCACACATAGAACCTACACTCCACACATAGAGCCTACACTCCACACATATAGCCTACACTCCACACATAGAACCTACACTCCACACATAGAGCCTACACTCCACACATAGAGCCTACACTCCACACATAGAACCTACACTCCACACATAGAGCCTACACTCCACACATAGAGCCTACACTCCACACATAGAGCCTACACTCCACACATAGAACCTACACTCCACACATAGAGCCTACACTCCACACATAGAACCTACACTCCACACATAGAGCCTACACTCCACACATAGAACCTACACTCCACACATAGAGCCTAGAGCCTACACTTGAAGGTGGTAGACAACAACAAAGTTGGCCCTGCACCCGTGGACCATTTGTTGTGAGTGTGCTCGCCTTCGGTGAGTTTAGACAACAACAAAGTCCAAATAGAAACACAGCTGAACATGACGTGAGTAAAATGGAAACACAGCTGAACGTGACGTGACGTGACATGGTGTGAGTACGTGACATACAAAGTTGCATGTACTCGCTGCTGCATGTGGCTTTGTATTGTTCATTTAATTGCACTCCACAGTTCATGAGAACTTAAGAGGGAACTGTAATGTCGAGAAACCAGTAATAGCTTTGAAAAACATAAAAAGGATTTGGGTAAGCCGAGCGCGGACCACAAGATGTTAGAATAGAGATGTAAACAAAGGCATTGCACGGAAAAAGGAAATAAAAGCGCATTTCCACAATATTTCCGACCAATTGCAGACAGTCACACAGTGGGAGCTGGGCTGTGAAGAACTGGACTGGTTCAGACAGTCACAACGAGCTGGCTGTGAAGAACTGGACTGGTTCTGACAGTCACACAGTTACCGCTTTCAGACAGACACGGTTCTGGTTCTGGCTCTGGCTCCGTTCTGGAGTCTCAGAACCTTGGTGCTTTCTGGCGAACCAGCCCGTGTTCACACCAGTTTAAGCGGAACCAAAGTGGGAGGACATTATTCGGTAGTCCTTCTTCAGTTTTTTAAGTTTATTAAAGGGGCCATATTATGCATTTCTTAATTTTGTATCATATATATGTTGTTACAATCTTGGATGGTCATATTAAACATGGGCTAAGCTTCAAATAAATATGTGAAAGTGTTTTAATGTTACCCCCATGAACCACCCCTCGCGCCTATGAACTCTCGTAGACGAGATGACATGGATTTATGGCGATTTTGTGCGAGAACCATAATTTTTGTGACGTCAGTAAGGACTTGTTACCCTGGCAACAAAGCGTTGCCGCCGGCCGGCGCGCAGCGCGCGCACGCTAGCTCCCACCCTTCCCCTCTCTTCCCTGTTCTGTGTTTCAGTAACCCGCGGCGGCGTCACCACTCACCAGGCTCTCTCTAGCCTGGCTGTCTGGGACTAACACAACAGTAGTAGTCTCATGGAATAACGGATTCCAGACCGCAAAAACAAGGAGACGACATGGAAGTGAGCCAGGATGTAGGACTGAAGTGGTAAGTTCTGAAAATATGTGTCTCATTCCAGCATCGGTCCAATGTGCTGCTAGGAAGCGCTAACGTTACTTACCGGCTGGGTAACGTTAGCACTTGCTATTTAGCCTAGCAGCACAGCTGCCTTATAGACATGAACAACCGATGAATGACGAAAGGCACATATTTTCAGAACTTGTAACGTTAGTCCAACTTGCTGACTTCTCCAAGTCCTCATTTTTGTTTGGTCCGTGTAGCCTTTGCTAGGAGAGGCACACTATAGTCACAAGCATTTGGGAAGTTAGCTAACTAGCTACATTAGCTAGTGTGAAGCTCCCGGTGTAACGTTATGGCAGGCCGTGGTAATAGAATCCCTGCTTGGCCAGCCACTGAAGGAAATGTCCGGGTGCAGCCCGGCCTAGCGGAGCTGTAGATAGCTAGGGGGATGTTGATAAATCAATTGATAGCTTGCTTTATGTCCAAGTCACGTTTTTCATCGATGGTCAAATTCGTTTTGACAATCAGTTGCTTGTTGATATAATTGTTTTACAACTACCAAATTTAGTAGCCATAGCAGAGATCGCCTGTCTGTTTCTGTTATGCATGACTATCTATCTATCTATCTATCTATCTATCTATCTATCTATCTATCTATCTTATCTAGATAGATAGATAGATAGATAGATAGATAGATAGATAGATAGATAGATAGATAGATAGATAGTCAGACAGACAGACAGACAGACAGACAGACAGACAGACAGACAGTCTCGCTTCTACAGCGATAGCTCTCTGGGCAGAAGTTTGCAAACGCAAAAACTCCTCGCGCTGCCCACCTGGAGTATTTTCCGGAGGGTGGGGGTTCAGGGACAGGACCTAAAAACAGAGCGTTTCAGACAGAGGCTGAACTGAAGGGGGCAGTGAGAGCCAGTACAAGATAAACAATGAGTTTTTTAAACTATGACTGATGCAATAAGTTACTCTACTGGAGGCCAACAATAAAATAATAATACATTATATTAGCAAAATATGGGCCCTTTAATTATTTGGTCTGGCGTTCGAGTGAACCCAGCCTTGGCCATCTCTTCCGCAAGTTCGGCATACGACTTGCTCTTTCTTGTACTGCTTTCTAGCTTTTCTTGAGATTCGGTAGATGCCCAAATCACCACTAAACATTTGGTTTCCTCAGGAGACCACTGCAAATTATTTTTCTCCATGTTGTCGCTGCCTTCTTCTCCTTCCTGCTCGTTTTCACAGCCTAGAATGAGACACGCCCACTGATGATGTCACGGTTCCCAAGGAAAAAACAAATATTTTTTGGTTCCGCTGAGAACCAATTTTTCAGGTTTCCGAACCAATTATTTTTTTCGGTCTGAACGCGCCGGCCGGTTCAAATTTGGGTTCGGGAACCGGAACCCACCTGCCGGTGTGAAAGCCCTAAGAGGGAGCTCCCTGCCCTGGCCAGGTGCTTTCAGAATAAACTCATGTCAGTGGTTGGGTGCTCCCTTCCCCCTCGTCTGTCTGCTCATCTGACTCCGCCCACACTCACACCTGAGGCAGGTGGATGCTGCTCTGACTCCGCCCACACTCACACCTGAGGCAGGTAGATGCTGCCTGCAGTACCATGCAGCATTCAAATGTAGTCGGTCACAGTTGGGCGACTGGGCACACTCTCTGTGCTCTTTATCGTTTTGTGACAATCAACATTTGTCCTTACCAGGATATGAAAGATGATCAAATTCCTCCACAGAAAAACTGACCAGTGTTCAAGATAGGGGTGGGACAAAATATCGATACTCACGGTATCGCGATATTTCCACTTGCGATACGTTATCGATACACTGGCACCAAGTATCGATATGTTTATTTAAAAAAAAAAAAAAAAAAAAAAAAATTTTTTTTTTTTTTTTTTTTTAATAAACAGGCTAAAATATTATGCTGTGTGTGGTAGTTGAAACATAGTTTCAAGTTGACGTTTATTTATGTTTGTAGTTGAAACAAAAACATAAATACTGTAGGCTACATGAATGGAAATGTTTGATCATTAATATCTTTTAGAAATTATATAGGTAGGTAGGTTATATAGGTTTTCTTGTTTTAATAATAATAATAAAAAGACTTAATGTGTAACTTTTCCTCCGTGGTATCGAAAATGGTATGAGTGAGTGAGTGAACTCTGAGAGAGTTCATGTCAATTCTGCTAATAAATACATAATACCTGCTTCTTGCCTTTTAGGGGTATTTTTTTCTCTTCAGTTACACAGGTATCGTGATGTATCGTCTTCCAATATATCGATTATCGCAGTATCGCTGTATCGTGATAATATCGTTATCGGGGGCCAAGTATCGTGACGATATCGTATCGTGAGCTACTCAGCGATTCCCACCCCTAGTTCAAGATTATGACGAAAAATATTCACCAATGGACATATTTTATCAAAAGGGATGGTGTAAAGTAGACACATGAATTTCTACCAATTCTTCTGGGTTGGGTTCAATTCACTTTCAATTCAATCGCTTCAAGAGCGATTGAATTGTCTGATTTCCCATTCTGTTAAAAAAAAAAAAAAACTCTCGTAACGGACAAGCCCGTCTTTTATTGTCACACGAACACCACAACACATGCATGCGGCCACAACACACTCATGCTGACGGTGGCCGGTGAAAAGTGTCCTCTGCATTTAACCCATCCAGGCATGTCCTTTCCTCCGGGGGGCAGGCCAGGAGCAGTGGTCGCTTTCTCGTACAGCGCCCGGGGACCAACTTCGGGTGTTGTCGTCACTGGTCGGATGACGATGACGATCTGATCTTCTGCATGTTTTTAGTGGGGGGGTTATATACGGAGGAACCCCCTGGGGGAGCACGGGGAGAACATGCAAACTCCACACAGAGAGAAAGGCCCTTACGACGAGATACCCCACCTGGGCAGTAGGCACTGAAGATATGGGGGGAACACAACCACAGCGCCCACAGTGTCCCAGGCGAGAATCGAACTCAGGACCTTCTGACTGTGAGGCGACAGCGCTACCGACTGCGCCACCGTACCCCGAAAACCTTTGGTAAGAGAAGCTTGACACATGCAGGATATTAATGATTAAGGATGGTAGATTGATTCTAATGTCTATTTAGATTCTGAACTGAAAGTGATTTTTGACTGCAACTCCGCTATCCACCCACCCATCTCTTGTTGTTTAGCCTTGGCTGTGGGCCTCCCAGTAGGCCTAAATCCTTATCAGTGTAACTTGATCTCCAGGCCATTCTAATGAGAGGGATTGTTTGAAGGGAGACTTTAATAACTCCCGCATCCTATTTATACCTCCAAAAGACACACCCTCGCTGTATGACGCATGAAAACACACACACACACACACACACACACACACACACACACACACACACACAAACCGCACACTTTGACAAAGGCCGTCAGTATACAAGATCTTATCAAAATCATTTTCTCAAATATTTGCCTACTTGAAACGAGTTCGCAGAACAAATGCAAAATACACATTCAGATTCAGTGCTCTTTTTTTTTTTTTTCATATTACCAGTTCTTTTAGGCATAGAAATCCCTCTGAGAACTTCTAGCCTACACCCAGGCCTTGTTGCACCGCACACACCATCACCATCAGTAGCCAATCCATAAGGATGTCCATCCAGAACCTATTTACTATTTGTGTAGACGAGTGCCAATGTCTCCAACAGGTACTAGAAAGTATTTCATGACTTTTTGCGACTAAGCCAAACTACCAACGGTCTTTTAAATCCTTAAAACTGACTTTATTGACTAGCAGTGACTGACTAGTGTGAAAGTGTTTAGCAAGCCAGCCATATTTAGCCGAAGAGTGCTGCCCGCCTTGGCTGTAGGCTGGCTAGCAGTGACGGGGGAGGGGGATCCTGGCTTGTCCCTACTAATGAACCCCAGTGGATGATAGGCTTCTGAGGTCCAACCATACATACATACATACAGTACCCAGAGAGGAGAACAGAGGGAAGGCCACAGAAAGAGAGAGGAGAGAGGAGGGGGAGAGCAGCTGGTGCACAGCCTGGGGAGAGAGAGAGGGAGGGAGGGAGGGAGAGATAGCAGGAGAGCAAGAGAGGAGAGAGAGAGGGGGAGAGAGAGAGGGAGGGAGAGAGAGATAGCAGGAGAGCGGAGAGAGGAGAGAGAGAGGGAGAGAGAGAGGGAGGGAGAGAGAGATAGCAGGAGAGCGGAGAGAGAGAGAGAGAGAGAGGGGGGGGAGTACGACAACAGAAGGGCAACATGGTGGATCACTTTACACAGGGACTCCCAACTGTTGCCTTGTCCCAGAAGCAGCATTGATCATCAGGGGCCAGTTGCACCAACTGGTCTTACACTGGTCTTAAGCTAAGTTGGTCGTAACTTTACGACCTAACAGCTACGCCGGTTGCACCAAGACGGCTTAAGCCTTCTTTTCACTACGCCCAGGCGTAACTCCTACGCCTGGTCAGGAGGAGGCGTAGAGCCTGCCTGTAACAGAGATCTCCGGAGACCTTTTTGAGTCCTTACCGTCATCGTCGTAACACAGCCAGTTCTCCGTCTTTTGAAGCATGATGTTAGATACAACAAACTAGTTGTGTGGCTTAGCCTTCCCAAATGTTGCAGTTAATTTTTTTAGAATTTAATACATAGAATTGGGAACGTTACATTCAATTTAATTCAGACTGTCTGGCTCAATCGCCGCCATTTTTCCCCCGGAGCGAGGGAGGGTGGGAGGAGTGTAGTGTAGTGATGCACTTACAGTAGTGGCTGAGAGAGCGTAGTGGCACAGTGACGCTCCAAGCAGGTCGCGAGGCACACATCATCCAATCAGGGTGCATTCCCTGGCAATTCACATGGACGCGCATTGCTACGACCGCGTAGTTAAGACCAGACGTAAGTCGTGTTGGTGCAACAGGCGTAAATGCACTCTAAAGACTGGTCTTAACTAAGACCGACGTAGGAGTTACGACCAGGCATAGTTAAGACCAGTTGGTGCAACCGGCCCCAGAGCGTTTGGTCAGGTTGCACTGTGGTTTGGTCTGGTTGCACTGTGGTTTGGTCAGGTTGCACTGTGGTTTGGTCAGGTTGCACTGTGGTTTGGTCAGGTTGCACTGTGTTTGGTCCGGTTGCACTGTGGTTTGGTCCGGTTGCACTGTGGTTTGGTCCGGTTGCACTGTGTTTGGTCAGGTTGCACTGTGGTTTGGTCAGGTTGCACTGTGTTTGGTCAGGTTGCACTGTGGTTTGGTCAGGTTGCACTGTGTTTGGTCAGGTTGCACTGTGGTTTGGTCAGGTTGCACTGTGGTTTGGTCAGGTTGCACTGTGTTTGGTCAGGTTGCACTGTGGTTTGGTCAGGTTGCACTGTGGTTTGGTCAGGTTGCACTGTGGTTTGGTCAGGTTGCACTGTGGTTTGGTCAGGTTGCACTGTGGTTTGGTCAGGTTGCACTGTGGTTTGGTCAGGTTGCACTGTGGTTTGGTCAGGTTGCACTGTGTTTGGTCAGGTTGCACTGTGTTTGGTCAGGTTGCACTGTGTTTGGTCAGGTTGCACTGTGGTTTGGTCAGGTTGCACTGTGGTTGGTCAGGTTGCACTGTGGTTTGGTCAGGTTGCACTGTGGTTTGGTCAGGTTGCACTGTGTTTGGTCAGGTTACACTGTGGTTTGGTCAGGTTGCACTGTGTTAGGTCAGGTTGCACTGTGTGCCAGTGTTTCTCCCAGAAACTTCTACTTGGCAAGGTGGAAGGCCTCTGACACAGCAGCACTGGCAGTGTGTGGCACTGCAGCTCTCCACTGAAACCAATAGGAGAAGTAAAATCCTCTTCTTCAAGCGGACAGCCTGTCTCTACTAGGGATGCAGGGGTTAACCGGTTTGACTATTAACCGCGATTTAAAACGTCACGGTTATATAACCGCAGAGGCTCCGCTACACCGAGTGTTTTGTTTCACAACAGTCCGTCAGTTTAAACTCCCATGCGGCGCAGACGGCGCTGGAAGGAGAGGAACCTGTCTCTCTCGCTTCGTTTCCGCACGGACTATTTAGCGGAGGCACCAAACACAGGCAGCTGCCATGTCTCCCAGTAGTAGCCAGTCTGTAGCCTAGCCATCGATGCCAGCCCAACATAAATGTTGCAATACATGTCCCGCAAGGTTTCTGAGATTAGGGGAAAGTCTGAGCTGGTGTTACGTTAAACCAAACGTGGGGAAGAGGCAGCGGATTTGTTTAGCGTTAACATACAGTCATTGACGTTAACGTTAGCTGTTGTGGCTAATGTTAGCTAGCTGGCCATAGCCTAGCGTACATAGTTCCTCAAGCTCGTTGTGACCAAACATCCCCGCATTTAAAGCACTTCATGCTCCCAGCGCTGGCCTAAACCATAGAGAACCTCATGCTTTACACGAAAAGAAACATCAAGGGTTTGTGTCAACTCCAAAAGCAACCCGCTAACGTTACATGTAGGCCTAATAACGTGAAGCTAACGTAGCTAGCTGCTTGGCAGTCATGATCTGACTGAGACAAGGAAAACAAATGCGCACATTTACATAACAAACACCAGTCAACACCACAGAGTGTCCTTTCTTTAATCCAGAGGGAGCATTTTCCAGTAAAAAGTGAAACGACACATGATGGCTTATAGTGAGGCTTTCCATGCCTGCCCCATCATCACTTCAATAGAACTGACCCCAATGCAAAATTCATTTCAGACGGCACATTTAGTTGCCAGTAACATGCCAATAAGAGTCTAAGTTACTATGCCTTTTGTGTTTTTTTCTGCAGACTAAGCAGCTATAGGCTTTCGCTTCTATAAAATAATAATAAAATATTTTTTGTATTATATATATATATATATATTATATATATTATATCAGAAATGTTGTTTGTTTTATGTTCACAATAGTGATGTCAGTTAGATTTGATTAGGTCAGAGCCATGGAATATTAAATCATCCATCTTTGCTCACTACATCTGCCCTTTCTTCTTTTTTTAATCCCAGGTGTGCATAAAATACAGGTTAAGAACTTATTTTTTTAAATACAAAAATGTGAAAAAAGTAACAATAGTATGTTTAACGTATCGGTTATTGGCCAGGAGAATATTTATCGGTTAGCGTAGGCCTATACTATCGGCTGTAAAAATCCATATCGTGCATTAGTATTCCGGAAGGCAGCAACTGTTAAGATTGTGGGGGAAATACAATAAAACCTCTATTTAGAGAATGCTCATGTGATTTTTATACGTCCATAACAATAATCGTGAAACCGTGATAATCGTGGTTTTTTCTCAGACTATAATCGTGGATCAAAAAAAATAATCGTTGCATCCCTAGTCTCTACTGCTGCTACGTCTCTTGAACTAACAATAGAGGCAAAGTGACCGCCTACTTCCTGCTTCAGCACTGTACCAGAGATTTTCATCCGCCATTTATTTTCCCATACACATTTCGTAAAATGTGTATAAAAATAGTTTTACTGGTTCAAACCAAACGGTACAGATATATTTAGAAACAGGAGAGATCGCATAACATTTCACTGGGACCAAAACGTAAAAAAATGCGGGTTTAAAGAAAATATTTTTTCTACGTTTTTTTTTGATGGTCCGAGTGAAATGTTCTATGGTCTCTCCCGATTATAGAGTTAGCTGAACCGTTTGGTTCGACGAAGTACAACTATTTTATCCACCTTATTTCTAGTGGCCATGATGCCTATGCGTTTTTCTTCCGGTGTGATCCTCCCAGCCTTGTTGCTGACAGCTTGACACCCGTCTGGGCGAATGGAGCAAATCACTAATCCAGCTTGGCAGAAATCTCGTCGATAAATATCCCTTTAAGAGCGCAGTGCGCAGCCTACTGTGGCTAATGTTAGCGGCTAGCTAGCTATGTTACATGGCAGTAAAATGCCACTAAATGACCAAATTGATTTAACTTTTAACCATTTCGAGTAACACTGTTTCCATATGGACCCCCAGCGTTGGTTAGTTGTTTATAACATGACTATATTTATAACTTGTATAACATACTCCAGTTTCTGGTTTATAATTCGCGTCTGCAGCCAGAGTATAACAAAGGAAATGGCAAGCTGCAACAATAAGTCACGTTCAACCGGACCTTGTACCCACAATTATTTGTACGGTGGGGCATTCAAAAATAAGGTGGATAAACATTTTACGAAATGTCTATGGGAAAATAAATGGCGGATGAAAATCTCTGGTACAGTGCTGAAGCAGGAAGTGACGTTCCACTTTGCCTCTCTATAATGACGACTGCAATTAGAAAACAACTCCCTCCAAAACATCACGATGATGAGATGCACAATATTGTAAAGATGTAAAGATAAAATAGCCAATCATTGATTTAGCAATAGCCACAGACAAGGATCGTTAAGAGAACCACACTGATCGAAAGCTAAAGTCAAAAGCCAGGCTTAGTTTTAATGCAGTGCTTTATTCAGTGTGTGCCTGCTTCTATATAGACTAGGGCCTACAGTATATTGGATAATGCCATTGATCATGACATAAAACTGAGCGTGACTGACTGGGTGATATCGATCTCATCACAGAAATCCAATAAAAAGAGGTTGTGTTGTGTCATGGTAGAGTGTAAGCTCGTCAATACCCGCTTGGACTTGTGGGAATGGGCTTAAGCAATAAGCACTTTGCAGACTGTGTGACTTTGATCATTAAAAGGAACACGCCCACATTTTGGGAGATTCGCCTAACTGAACATAACAATACTACTGTATCAGCAGCAGCTCCAGCAGAGTCTAGTTAGCCTAACTGCCTAACTGAACATAACAATACTACTGTATCAGCAGCAGCTTCAGCAGAGTCTAGTTAGCCTAGCTGCCTAACTGAACATAACAATACTACTGTATCAGCAGCAGCTTCAGCAGAGTCTAGTTAGCCTAACTGCCTAACTGAACATAACAATACTACTGTATCAGCAGCAGCTCCAGCAGAGCTAGTTAGCCTAGCTGCCTAACTGAACATAACAATACTACTGTATCAGCAGCAGCTCCAGCAGAGCTAGTTAGCCTAGCTGGCTAACTGAGTGGCTGTTTAAACAGCGGGGCAGCGCTGAGCGGAGGGGCTGCATCGATGCATGTGGCCCGGGGGCCCTACTGTAATGAGGAGGGGTCAAGGGTCGGGGGCCGTCAGAGGAGCGCAGGGCTGCTGGTGTTGACAGGCCACGCCCCCATGCCAAGAGGGAGAAGGAAGAATGACTTATGTAATGAAAGTCCAAAGACTGAAACATGGGAGAGGAAAAGCAGTGGTACCCAACTTGAACAGATGTGGACGTAGGCATACAACACCTGTCTTCACAGGATGAAAAACAAACAGTTACATTTCATAGTTACACTGTGTGTGTGTGTGTGTGTGTGTGTGTGTGTGTGTGTGTGTGTTTTCTCCTGTACATCAGTGAAAACTCCTGCTTCCCCCCTCCTAGTGCTCTTACATAGAGACACTGCATGAACTAGGCCACGCCCATCATGGGGGAAAGCTCTCCATTCACTCCCATACACCAGCGTAATTTTCCTTGAATTAAACGTAGCTAAAAGCTGGTGGGGCTGCGCAGACAACAAATGTAAAGAATCGCCAATTAAAGTTTTTTTGTACTCCCGAGCAAAACGAGGAAGCCATTGAGAATTGGCGAGAAGAAAAATGTGGATCTAGCTGTCAAGGAAGTAAGTTGGAGTGTTCATCTTCCCTATATATGATATATAGGGAAAACCCCCGTTTTGGGTGTGGTTTCTGAATGACGCGCTCCGCAGTCAGTGTCTCTATGGGGTTACCAGCGACCACTTGCCAATATGATAGATATACATGATGATAGGTGATGTCATGGCAGGGTGCTAGTCTGTGTGTGTGTGTGTGTGTGTGTGTGTGTGTGTGTGTGTGTGTGTGTGTGTGTGTGTGTTGGGGAGGGGGGTATATAGGGAGAAGGAGGGGCTGGCTGGAAGCTGGAACACACGGGTGTACGCAATGCTCTGAGGTCATGAGAATGATGGGATGTTTGCACAGTGGGAAGAAGAGATGTGAAAGAGGGATAAGATAGAGAGCAAGGAAGAGGGCAAAATCCAGAGGGAGGGAAACATCAGCTTGGAACAGCTGTTGAGGCGCACAGACACTGTCAAGCACAACCGTCTACGGCACAAACACACCCAACAGGTTCCCTCAAATACGCTGTGAATATTCACTCAAGATGATGATAAAGCAAACTGTGTAAAAACACCTGGGAGCTTTGCCAGCACAAATGCAGAAAGGCAAACAAGCACATGCAGCTCAAACAGCCTCCCCTGTCTCTCGTTCACACACACCTAACACCAGGCCGGGGGGCCGGGGGGCGGGCGGCCGGGGGGCGGGCGGTGGGTGAGGGTGTGGTCAGGGAAGTGAACACAGCACACAGTGAAGTGAATGTGATCTGAGCTGCTAGTGTCAGACAATACAAGCTATTGTGCTGTGACGGACACAGAGCCTCATCATCAGCATAATGCCCTTTAGACCTCACTTCCTCAGCCTCCAGCACTAGCAGGCCTAGCTAGCCTCCAGCGCTAGCAGGCCTAGCTAGCCTCCAGCACTAGCAGGCCTAGCTAGCCTCCAGCACTAGCAGGCCTAGCTAGCCTCCAGCACTAGCTAGGAGGCCTAGCTAGCCTCCAGCACTAGCAGGCATAGCTAGCCACAGGTCTAGCTAGCCCACAGCACTAGCAGGCCTAGGCCTCCAGCACTAGCAGGCCTAGCTAGCCTCCAGCACTAGCAGGCCTAGCTAGCCTCAAGCACTAGCAGGCCTAGCTAGCCTCCAGCACTAGCAGGCCTAGCTACTCCCTAGCTAGCCTCCAGCACTAGCAGGCCTAGCTAGCCTCCAGCACTAGCAGGCCTAGCTAGCTTCCAGCACTAGCAGGCCTAGCTACTCCCTAGCTAGCCTCCAGCACTAGCAGGCCTAGCTAGCCTCCAGCACTAGCAGGCCTAGCTATTCCCTAGCTAGCCTCCAGCACTAGCAGGCCTAGCTAGCCTCCAGCACTAGCAGGCCTAGCTAGCCTCCAGCACTAGCAGGCCTAGCTACTCCCTAGCTAGCCTCCAGCACTAGCAGGCCTAGCTAGCCTCCAGCACTAGCAGGCCTAGCTAGCCTCCAGCACTAGCAGGCCAGCAGTGCTTTCCAACTGGGGAATCCTATATAATAAGAATGCAAAGTGTCTGTCTGTGTGAGTGAGCAGAATTGTGTTCGGCCACAGGTATGACATTTTACGATCAGGAATTTTTAATTAGGGCGGATTAATTGCCCTAATTACCTTCTTCTTCTTCGGTGTTTTATGGCAGTTGGCATGCTTTATGTTGTATTATCGCCTCCTTCTGGACTTATCCACTGTGTCACTACATTCTGTAAAAGCCCTACACTCCTCATCACCCGCTCTAATGACCTAATGATGATTGCCCTAATGACCTAATGATGTGATGTCACTCGAGCAATGATGATGACATCATCACTGATGACATCATCATTGAGCTCGATACATATTACCACCAGTGATTTATGATGAATTTGAGTGTGTCCCGGAGGCTTTTGGAGACAGTGTACCAGACATCATCGGTGATGTCATAAAGCACTGATGATGTCATAGACCTTATTATCTGCAGACATTGTGACATCATCAGTGATGTCATAACCCCTTCCCAGCTCGGCTATAAGTAGTGGGGAGGTTGCCGTAGCTGAGGAGCTGCACCAGCCTACAGTGAGTCGAAGACCTCAAATTCTTCGTCTTGTCTTTTGACTGACACCCGGGGCGAGCACCAGCTGGATAACAAGAATCAACCTATACAGTCTTTTACGTTCCTTCAGAACAGCAAAGCAGGGGGGAGCAATAACAAGAAAATACATTTGAAAAAGGAAGACTGAAGAGTCACACGGACATCTCCTTTGCAGAGAGATCCCACAGAGGACCTTCACACAGACAGAGAGCCATGGTGGAGCACTACCATGTTTTAGGAGTCCAGAGAAATGCATCACAGGAGGACATCAAAAAAGCGTACAGAAAACAGGCACTGAGGTGGCATCCAGACAAGAACCTCGACAACAAGGAGGAAGCAGAGAGAAGGTTCAAAGAGCTGTCCGAGGCATACGAGGTGCTCTCAGACCAAAGCAAGAGGGACACTTACGATCGATACGGCAAAGACAGAGGAGGAGGAGGCCATTATAACAACAATGCTGATCACTTTGGTAGCGCCGGCTTCACATTCCGTAATCCTGAGGACGTTTTCAGGGAATTCTTTGGCAGCAGAGATCCATTTGCAGACGTCCATTGGAGCATGAGCCAAAGCAGAAGTGGCGGCATCATCTACCACAGTTTCAGCAGCAACCCAGGCAGGTTCGAGGCAGGCTTCCATTCAGGTGTTACCTCGTGTGGACAGATGTGGTGGAGTGTGATCATTCGCTTCATTCTCTTCCTCATCCTTTGGCGGTGGTGGTGGTAATTTTTTCAGATCTGTGTCAACCTCCACCAGGATGGGCTTTTTTAAGTCATTTAAACACTCGAGCACTCTCCTATTATGAATGGAGTAGGGATGTCACAATATATCGCGATATCAAAACGTGACAATACGTATCATTGAGATGAAATCTCATATCGCGAGAAAAAGAAGCTGAACATGATGGCACTGATCTGCATCTGATTGCATGCTCGCTCTCCTTTTCATTGCTTTGTTTGAACAGACGAGGGACGTTACAGACACAGAGGATGAAAATGGTGAAATTACTCAAATTAGCGTGGATGCCCCCTCAACTTACAAATCGATCGCAAAGAAATATTGTTAAAATATCATATCGTATCGTTATCGTGAACCCACTATCGTGTATCGTATCGTATCGTGAACTGAGTGTATCGTGACACCCCTATGAATGAGTAATGGGGTAGTCGCCGGAGGGGGGGGGGGGGGGTGTCCGTGTGAAAACAACAAAGCGGAACCCAAGTATATTTGATCCTTTTTCTTAACTCAAGTTACATTAGATATATTTGTTCCATTTGTTTTTTGTCTTTCTAGTTATTTATAATCATTATTAAATTCCCAGTGAAGTTTACCGTTTCAGTGCACTGATGTCATTTTGGACAATAAAGTTTATTGTTGAACTGTCAAATATCCTGCCTACATTACATATCCCCCAAGTCACGTCAAGTCATCTTAAGCTGTGTTTCCATTACAGTTTTTCGCAAAAGAATTGCGATATTTCTACAACTTCGACAATGTACAATTGCGACTTGTAGGCGTTTCCATTGAAGTTGCGTTTGAGTGATTCCCCGTTGCAGCAGCTGCCACAGTGATTACGCACGGGGATCTGCCCCATATCCCGTCCCCTGCATGCTCAAATCCAACCAATGGTCAATGGAAATCCCAACATGAAGTTACAATGCATATAAACGAGCCTGATTATCAATTCAAAAGAAAATGAGTCGCAAAATGTTGCTGGCTGCGTGAATGCAGTCAGCGCGACAGGCAGAGGAAAAAAGGTAGCCTAATAGCCTACAACTGGTCCGATTTAGAGATGGAGGGGGGGAAAGGCTGATTTGGTTCTATAATTGCACCTGAAACGTGTGCAATGTATTAGCCTACTCACAGTCACTGTATTCACTTCAGACAGCACCACCGCACCAGTGTGTGCTTTTCATCCTCTCATCTCGCCGCTGTGCCAAATGCGCGCACACAGGCAGCCTGCTGTCACCATGGACCGATTTCTGCCATTAAACATTATCTAATTTGCCCGGCTACGCTTTTGCACAACACTCGTCTTTCTGCTAGGTAGCGTTGCTTCAAAGTTTTCCACTTGCTGCGGAGGTTTTGACACGGCTATCGAACCTTACTTACCAAACTTATTTTCCGCTCCTTTTCCAAGGGATAATATGGGTCACATGACGTGCAAATGCGAAAAATGTGTTTCCATTACACTTTTGCGATAAACTGCTATATCGACACGTCTGAAAAACCACCTCATGAGAGCGAAAAAACTTTTTGCGATATTTGGGAGGTTTTTCGAAATTCACGTGTTTCCATTACCCAATTTCTATTGCGATATTTAGATTTTGCGCATTTCTGAGGGTAATGGAAACACAACTATAGTTGCGTTTGATATTTGAGGGATCATTTTAAAAAGAATTGTGTAATATATATAATATAAGAATATCGAGCGTCCGAGTAGTGTAGCGGTACATTCCCTGCCTACCAACACGAGGGTCGCAGGTTCGCACCCCCGTGCTACCTCCGGCACGATACCACGATACCATACAGGCACGATTGGCTGTGTCTGCAGGGTGGGAAGCCAGATTGGGGGGTATGATGTGTCCAGATGTTCACAAACCAATTTCAAGCCTCTGCTGCTACAAGTACGAATAGAAAATACAGACTAAAACACAATCTCACTGCTGTCCAACGTGTCTCACTGCTGTCCAAAGTGTCTCACTGCTGTCCAAAGTGTCTCACTGCTGTCCAAAGTGTCTCACTGCTGTCCAACGTGTCTCACTGCTGTCCAAAGTGTCTCACTGCTGTCCAAAGTGTCTCACTGCTGTCCAAAGTGTCTCACTGCTGTCCAAAGTGTCTCACTGCTGTCCAAAGTGTCGTCTGATCTATGCCTGATTGGTGGTATAAACAGGGAGCTAGTCAGTTATGTTTCCTATTTTATCCTTTGTTTCATCATCGTGGACCTTCTTCAGCACTTTGAAGAAAACCTGACATCCTACATGTGTTCCTAAGTGTTCTAATAACGGCCCCTTAAATAGCCAGAAAAAGAAGAAAAACACACAGTCAGTAGAGATATGAGGCTATGATCATGTGTTACAAGCCTAAATATAGTATTATTCATGTGAGAGACAGTATCACATGACAGGGGGACAGTATCACATGACAGGGGGGGGGGGCACACTATCCGGTTAGTAGGGGTGGGGGAAAAAATCGATTCACCTAAGTATCGCGATTTTTAATGTCACGATTTTTCGAATCGATCTTTTATTCCAGAATCGATAATCGCAAAAAAAAAAAAAAAAAAAAAAAAATGTGGGTGCTTGCAGTCAGGCCACTTACTGAACAGCAGGCCAGGCGCCGCCTACTGGTTTACTAGTGGTTTTATCTAGTGTAAAAAAGCAAACAAACTGAAAAAAGAAAAGAAAAAAAGAAACAAAAATCGCAATAAATCGTAATATCGAATCGCAATAATCGTAGAATCGCAATACTTAAGAATCGCAATATAAATCGAATCGGCACCCAAGAATCGTGATAGTATCGAATCGGGAGATAAGTGAATCGCCACAGCCCTACCGGTTAGACCACATTGTTTCATGAAGCTGAGATGCCTGACACCCCCCCCCCCCCCCCGCTTCCCCACAAATATGAATGAGGATATGAGCTTCAGTCTTCAGCTGGCCCCAGTCTTCCTTAACCCATTGATACATGATGCAGCATTTCTGTGTGTTGTTCTTTTCCTTTGTTATTGTCATCTATAGTGGTTATTTGCGTAAAAACACACAGTTTGATTAGGAAATGATTGTATCTTTTTAAAATATGTGCTTTGATTTAATAAAATGTAACTCAATTTGTAACTTGAGTTACTTGACAAAGTAACTGGTATAATATTACTGAAATCCTATAAAGTAATAAGTTATATTACTGACTGCTAAAAGTAATATATTACATGTAATATGTTACTTTTGTAATGAGTTACCCCCAACACTGGGTATCAATGGGTTAACGCACTAGCGTGGAGTTTGTCTGGCTACATGGCCACAGGGCAGTGCTGAGAAAGGGCCTGAGATATGTGCATTACTGTCTCCTTACGTCATGCAAAGGCTTATGGGAAGTACCCTGTGGATGACGACGCTGACTGTCTGACTCCTTGTATGTGCTTTCCATGTTCTTCAGAGAGTCGCTGGCTTCTCTGTGCTTTCCAGCAAAAAAACTACAAAACATCCCCTAAACTTAAGAGTACAGAAAAGCGACTTTTTTTCTCTACATTCTTGTCTGCCCTTTGACCTTTATGAGGAAGTGTGGCGGCATTGGCTTCTGACTCCTATTTGGACTCGGTGTTCCTGTGGGGAAAACTAAAGGCATGCACTGGAGAGGCTGCTTGGTGTTCCTGTGGGGAAAACTAAAGGCATGCACTGGAGAGGCTGCTTGCCTGACTGCCTTGCATCTAGATTCTAGATCAGAGGTGGGCAAAAAAAAAATCCTGAGGGCCATACTGACTTACATCAAGTAAGCAAAGGGACACACATTGGAGATTATACCTGCCAACACTCCTGATTTTCGCGGGAGTCTCCCTATTTTTAACCCTCTCTCCTGTTGCGATTGGTTATTTCTTGTTAATCTCCTGATATAATAGTGATACAAATCCAATGGCTGTAGCAGATGAGATTTATTAACATAATTCTGCTTTTTATTGTGTTTTTGGGGGTCGTTTTGTTTTTCTTTGAGTCCGGCCCTGGGGCCGCATTTTGCCCCAGGCCCCAGGGCCGCAAGAAATGACTGTAGAACAGTCATTTCTTACACATGAGATTACTTTGAGCATTTTAGTCATAAAGATTATTGAAAGATAGCCTATTCCATATTCCAGACTGAAATGTTATAACAGAAGTGGAGTATTGGCCAGAATGACATAAACATTTGGACACTTATTCAGCAGGTATCTTGCATGTTGCGTTCAGGTGCACTGGTAATTTTTTATCCCCCCCCCCCCCCCCCCCCCCCCAATTCCATTGTGGGCCGTATTTTGCCCATGTGTGTTCTAGAATGACAGAAGCGTGGGGATGCACAGTCAGAAACGTGTGTTAACTTCATCTCAAATGCCGTTTGAGCAGTCAATTCTGTCTGTCAATCAATCAACAAGATCAGGTTGAATGATCACATGGTGCTTTGTACTCTATAGCAGTTTCCCCAGTGTCATCTGATCTTGAACTTGAGCCGAGGGCGACAACGATGATGCCGGTCTGATCAGCAGCAGGAAGTTGTTGTATGACAGTTGTTATCAAAAGCAGAAAGAGGAGGAGCCTCTAGAGAGAGGTCTGTTGAATAGGGTGGGACTGAGGCATTGGCTTATCTAGCTGAGGCCTCCTCACATGACAATAGTCTGGTATAGAGAGCCAAAGTGGACCGTCACTTCCTGCTTCAGCACTGTACCAGCAATTTTCATCCACCATTTATTTTCCAATCGGCATTTCGTAAAATGCGTATAAAAAGAGTGTTACTGGTTCAAACCAAACGGTACAAACTAACTGTGCTTGACCATTCTTGACTGTTACCGGGCTCGAGCCGCAACGTTGTGTGAAAATATGCAGTGTCAAAAAGAAAGACACATACCCCATGCCTTAAAAGTGCAGAGAATATGAGATACAATCCTGATTTATGAACACATGAATACATGTGCTGGTGCCACCAGCTGTTCTCATATCTTCAGATATCATCGTGTCATTTTCTATGCGGTTATTAAATCAGATTGGGGAAAGAACACGACTGTGAGAAGGCTACTTCCTCCCTGCATCACACAGACCATGAAAGAGCAGTAAGAAAGGTCCTGTGACAGAGAAGGGGAAGAATGGTGTCCAGTGTTCTTGAACCAGCAGCCACTGAGAGCTTTTCACCCTTCAACAGTCTTAGTATGTCTGACTCTGATCAAACAGTCTTACTATGATGTCCACCGGCTGTGTCAAGGCCTATGTCCACCGGCTGTGTCAAGGCCTATGTCTACCGGCTGTGTTAAGGCCTATGTACACCGGCTGTGTTAAGGCCTATGTCCACCGGCTGTGTTAAGGCCTATGTCCACCGGCTGTGTTAAGGCCTATGTCCACCGGCTGTGTTAAGGCCTATGTCCACCGGCTGTGTCAAGGTCTATGTCCACCGGCTGTGTTAAGGCCTATGTCCACCGGCTGTGTTAAGGCCTATGTCCACCGGCTGTGTTAAGGCCTATGTCCACCGGCTGTGTTAAGGCCTATGTCCACCGGCTGTGTTAAGGCCTATGTCCACCGGCTGTGTTAAGGCCTATGTACACCGGCTGTGTCAAGGTCTATGTCCACCGGCTGTGTCAAGGTCTATGTACACCGGCTGTGTCAAGGCCTATGTCCACCGGCTGTGTCAAGGTCTATGTCCACCGGCTGTGTTAAGGCCTATGTCCACCGGCTGTGTTAAGGCCTATGTCCACCGGCTGTGTTAAGGCCTATGTCCACCGGCTGTGTCAAGGTCTATGTCCACCGGCTGTGTTAAGGCCTATGTCCACCGGCTGTGTTAAGGTCTATGTCCACCGGCTGTGTTAAGGCCTATGTCCACCGGCTGTGTTAAGGCCTATGTCCACCGGCTGTGTTAAGGCCTATGTCCACCGGCTGTGTTGAGGCTCTGTGCAGCTGCCTGAACAGACCGACACTCATGTAATCTGTCAGACGCATGCGGGATCCAACAAAAATAGAACAGGTGCGTATTTTTTCCATACCGCATGTATCGCCCATCTATTAACATGGGCGAGAGTCTGTTCCGGCAGTTTTACCGGATCCACACACGGAGCCGTACTGCATCTGGTGTACATTGGGTTTAAGACGAAATTTGTCCGGCTCTCCAGCCACAGTTTGCTGGATTCAAAAATACAATTTCCAAATCAATCAATGGTAATTCACCTCCCAAAGTGGCCAGAAGAGCAGACAAAATGACCAAATTTACCAGCATCTGTTTGGTGCAGATCTTCCAACCCTGGTTGGTTCCCAGATGAGGAATTTGATGTAATAGCACTTTTTACATCTGTGAAGTAACTAAGCTGTCTGGCCCGGGGACATCAAGCCACCCAAGCTAGAATTAGACCCGGTTGAAGTGGCAAACTCACCCAGCACGAAGCTTTTAAAAGCAGTCAGAGAACATTACTGCATTTGAGTCGGGTGCATAATTGTGCACAGACTGTGGCTTATTTTATGACCAAACACATGGTGGAGTTCATGACTTCCTGACACAAACCTAAGAGGGGGGAAAGATATAAAAGGAATGCTGATTGGAGACTTGTGACGCGTGCGCACTGAGACATGGCAACAATTAATCCACTCAATTATGCCTCCGCTGAGCAAATGAATAGCTAGGAGGACGGGCAGTTAAGAGCCAAAACAAGGAAGACACTGCTGAGCAACTTCCTGCTCCTAAAGCTCATGTTGTCGGCCAGTCATCACCAGGTAGCTATGGTTTAACCCAGTGATACTCAACTTGCAGCGCGCGGGCCGCGCCCCATGTGTGGCCCGCGATGGAATTGAAAAAAAAAAGAAAAATTACAGTGCACCTCAACGCAAGATACCCGCTGAATAAGTGTCCAAATGTTCATGTCATTCCGGCCAATACCCCACGTCTGTTATAGCATTTCAGTCTGGAATATGGAATATCTTTCAATAATCTATGATTTAGCTGCTAAATTATCAAATACCGCCGTCTGCTCGCTACCCAGGCACTTATGTATGTACTTAACCTAACTAACTTAACCTAACTAACTATCCGGTGTGCACAACATTGTCAGACTAAACTCAGACTGACACCCCAAAAACCTACAATCCGTAATAATCCAAAAAGGTTCATAGTGTCTATACTTTACTTAGATTGATAGGTTTTCTTTTATATCAGACACAGGTTTGTGTTCCTACCTGACATGTTTCGACGACAGCGAGGGGCGTGGTCGTCCTGTCAAATCTGACAGGACGATCACGCCTCTGTAAACAACATCAGCTGTTAAAGACACGTCACACACCATCTAGTGACACCTCTGAAGAAGACGGAAGTATTACCGTCAAAACATGTCAGGTAGGAACACAAACCTGTGTCTGATATAAAAGAAAACCTATCAATCTAAGTAAAGTATAGACACTATGAACCTTTTTGGATTATTACGTGAAAGTTTTGGACAAGAATGTGTCAAAAAGTTTCGCCATCTGGAACATCTTGAGGAAAAACGGGCGCGCCAGAGAAACCATCTCCGTTTCAATCTCCGCTGCCGAGATGAAGGAATCATACCTACCAGCTTAAACATCAGAAACCCGATCCCCACTAAAAATGCGGAACGGATGGTCAACAAAGTGCGGATGAGTTTGGTCAAAGAAAGGATTAGATGCACGGCAAATAAAATAAGAAATTTGGAAATGGAGGCGAAGCAGGAAATGCAGGAAATAAAACACAGTTTCCATTTGGACAAGGAAATGGAAGAGACGATAAAAAATCATTTAAACAGAATCCACGAAAACGAATTCACAAAAACAAAAAGACGGCACATTAGCAAATTAGAGAAACTCATTGCAAAGAAAGAAAACAAACAGCGCGACGGTAAGACACCGGACAAATGGATATGCAACCTGTCAAAACATCAGCTAACAGAGGCAGAACGCAGCGTACTATCGCGCGGTCTAAACTTTGCCATAACTCCAAAAAATATCCCACATGAGGAATTCATTGTAGCAACGGAGTTAGCGTGTCAAAAAATACAGGACCCAGGAGAAAAAGCAGCACTACGTAACGAAATAGCAGGAATCCTCAAAACAGCCAAATTACCACCCAGCAATATCAACAAAAAAGAAGCCGAGGCCATAGATACACTAAAACGAAACAACAACATCACAATCCTGCCAGCGGACAAAGGAAGAACTACTGTCATCCTGGACACGGAACAATATGAAAGACAAATGATGGACATGCTAAAAGACAAAAACACATATGAAGTACTGAAGAAGGACCCAACTGAAACCAAGAAGAACAGGCTCAAGACCCTGTTAAAACCGCTGTTAAATGATAATAAAATAGACAAACAATCATATAATCATTTAATTCCCACAGCCAGTATCACCCCCCGGATATATGGCACACCAAAAATACACAAACCAGGAGCCCCCCTACGACCCATAGTGGACAGCATCGGTTCAGTAACCTACAACCTATCCAAATCACTCACAGATATTTTGAAACCCCTCTTAGGACAAACAGATCAGCACTGTAAAAACTCAAGACAGTTAGCACAGGAACTCAAAACAATAAAAGTAGAAACAGATGAAATATTCATATCCCACGACGTCGTATCACTTTTCACCAGAACACCGATTGAGGCAACATTACAGATAGTACAGGAACGGCTAGTAGCGGACAAAACACTCAAAAAACGCACCAATCTCACCCCACAGGACATTTCACAGTTATTGCAGTTTGTAGCTACATCCACTTATTTTCAATTTAGAGAAACAATATACCGGCAGAAAGAAGGTTTTGCTATGGGGGACCCGCTGTCGGCCATAATGTGCGGCTTTTTCATGGAAAACCTGGAAGCCAAGGCCATAACATCTGCACCTGAGCACTGCCGACCCACCCTATGGAAAAGGTATGTGGATGACATCTTGGAAAAGGTCAAGTTGGGACACACACAGGACATCACGGATCACCTAAACATCATGGACGACACTGGACAAATAAAATTTACGCATGAGGAGGAAACAGATAAATCCATAGCTTTTCTGGACATTAAAATACATCACGAAAACGACGGCAGCATCAAAATAAAAATATACAGGAAACCAACACACACGGACCAATATCTACTATGGACATCAGAACATCCCACAATACACAAACTATCTGTAGTCAGGACACTGTACGACCGCGCCAGCATTATAACGGAGGAAGAGGACAAAAAACAAGAGGAACAACATATCCACAACGCTCTCAAAACCTGCCACTATCCAAACTGGGCCATAGAAAAGGGAAAACAGCAAGTCAAACAAAGACAACAAACCCGTACAGGAAAAAAGAAACCGGACAATAAAACAGAAAACATAGGGGCGGTCACACTACCATACATCAGAGGCATCACTGAACGCATACAGAGAGCCATGAGCAAATGTCACATCAGTACACCAGTCAAACCACACATAAAACTCAGACAACTGCTAGTGCACCCAAAAGACAAAATCGACCCAAACAAAAAATGTAACGTCATCTATGAGATACCATGTCAATCATGCAATAAATCATACATAGGAGAAACAGGACGGTCATTCATCACCCGCAAAAAAGAGCACCAAAAGGAATGTGAGAAGGAGACAACAAAAAGGCAGACACGGGCTATAAAGGAACAGGCACTACAAGAAAATCTCAAATCAGCAATCACAGATCACTGCAAAAGGGAGAACCACATTATGGACTGGGATAAGGCCAAAGTCATCCGCACTCAGGACAACAAACACCAGCGCTGGATTATGGAGGCAGTGGAGATCAGGAAGCGGGCGCAAACGACGATGAACCGGGACGAGGGGGCTTACATGCTTTCCACCACCTGGAGCAGCGTTCTCAAACGGCGAAATGACAGCGAGGGGCGTGGTCGTCCTGTCAAATCTGACAGGACGATCACGCCTCTGTAAACAACATCAGCTGTTAAAGACACGTCACACACCATCTAGTGACACCTCTGAAGAAGACGGAAGTATTACCGTCGAAACATGTCAGGTAGGAACACAAACCTGTGTCTGATATAAAAGAAAACCTATCAATCTAACCTACAATCCGCTACAGAAAAATGTATATTGTTTGTTTATTAACTGGCCCCTGGCCTTCTATCATTTCACGAAAGTGTCCCCCGGGCAAAGCAAGTTGAGTATCCCTGGTTGAACCCCTCTGTCCTTAGCATGGCTCTTGGCTGTATGCTGTAGTCCTCACTCATCACTGTATTATGCTACTTCTGCATTTCCATGTGCACCTGTTCTTCACTAGGCTACATGCAATTATGAGACTCACCACACACAGACCTTCTGAATGGGAGTGACAGCTGAACGTCTACACTGCATTCACTGAATGTAGTGTCCTCTAGAGAGAGAGTGGCGTCAGCGGAGGACCAAGATGCGTGACTCATTAGCCAATGAACAGCCAGGAAAGGGTCTCGCGCTACTTTTGAATGCTAAAATAAAGCTGATAATGTACAATTTGATTCAAGAAAAAGAAAAAACTTTCAAAGTACAACACAAACTGTCCATTTTGCTGCAAGTCGACAGTGCTGCTTAATCCAGGACCTTACGTCCTGGAACTCTTGAGAGTAAAAAACTGGCCCATTGGAGTGAATGGAGATGTTCTATCTACACGGCTCTGACTGAAAGTACGTACGGGAAAATCTGTATTATGTATGTGAGAATATAGTTTGAGTGCAGACCATAGAGGCGGGGTATAAGCACTAACATCCACGCCTGTACTTGTTGTGAACTGTATGCAACTTCCCACTTGCGAGCCATTTGAGATACAGCAGTTGAACGTTTTAGGCTTAAATGTCACCCACTGTCAAGATGCTGCTGAGATAAGCTCTACTGGAACAACGGCTCACTAACAAGGTCCAGGGGTAGCTACCAGTGTCATGTGGCTCACTAGCCTCAACGCGAGACTCTTCAGTCATTCTTCCTTCAGAGTCTCGGATGCGTGGTCCCCACAGCCACTGCAACGCCTGCTAAGTGGCTGCACGCGATATAGGTTGAGGCCACGTCTCGTCATAGACGCTGGTTTAGCTGGCTCAGCCTGGCTGGGGGGCGTGGTCAGGGTGGGGTAAAAACCCCTGTTCTATCCATTCAGCAAAGTTAGAATTTAGCCGATAGCCCAGCCCAGGCAGACACGATCGGGGATTTAACCACCGCAGTAAACGCACATCTGAGCAGACGTCTTGTGTTCTGCTCTAGAACCCCCAAACCTGTAGTTTAGAGCCGCAGCACCGTCTTTTGGTGAGTCAGCCCATGAGATATATGGGCGGTTTTACCCCACTCACGCGCCAGCCGTTTAACATTTTGTGGGCGTTCCCAGACATGCGGACTGTCTCTATACACGCTATCGATCACAATAAAACTGTACCTACCTCCGAGCCAATGTTGTTATCCAAGATGCCGGTGCCCTGGAACTCCCAAATAGTGCGTACTTTCCAATACCGAGCCCTTTTTCACATGGCGGAGCCGATGCTCAAAATTGTAAGCTGCACTACACCCTCCCAAACACTGAGCACCGAACCCATACATCCAGCACTGTGGAGCACCTAAAAACTTCTGCACTGGCATGTGAAAAGGGGCTCGGTATAGGAAAGTATGCACTATTTGGGAGTTCCAGGGCACCGGCATCTTGCATAACAACATTGGCTCTGAGGTAGGTACAGTTTTATTGTGATTGATAGCGTGTATATCGCGTGCAGCCACTTGCAGTGGCTGTGGGGGCCACGCATCCGAGACTCTGAAGGAAGAATGACTGAAGAAGAGTCTCGCGTTGAGGCTAGTGGCTCACCTGCTTTCTCACTCCACCCTCACTCACTTTCTCATTATGCATTTCAAAGTGGCTTTTCTCACTGTCACCGACACCACGCAGTGTTCCCGAAGAGCAAAGACGAATCATACCACAACATCACACACAAATGTGTTTATCTCTTGACACACAACAACCTCCTGTAAAATGCACAGTAGGTAGGTTGCTTGCTTGTTCATTTGCCTCCATGAATAGTGATGTCTAACTAGTCTAGGAGTAGTGTTCCAAAGCAACCAGCACTATTGTGTGTACTACAGGAGGAGCAGCAGAGGAGCCCACATGTTGGCAAACAGGACACAACACAACACCAAGGTGACCCAGCAGCAACACAGCCCTCTCCGAAGCCAAGCGAGCCCAGCCACAGTGTCCTGACTCACATACATTATTAACCAGAAACAAACTGTCCGTTTCCAAGTCAAGTGACTGGCAGCTTCGAAGTGCAACCAACCCAGTCGTTCCTACAGAGAGGGGTCCGGCAAACACCTAGGGTCCTTGGGGGCTCCAGGCAGTCCCCCCAGGTGAATATGGAATAGTTCACTTTTATTTCACCACCGTGAGATACAGGAACGATTGTTTTAATTATGCATAATTTTCACTCTGCTTCATCATGGTCACCTCCAAACCTACAGTATACTCAGAAACTTAATTGTGAATAAAGAGTCTAATCACAGACATCTTCTCAGATGGGGATCTTTGGGCAAAATCTTATAAAATGGGCGTGTATGATATGATCTAAGCATAAGCATATATATATATGGGGGTGGGGGGGGGGGCATAGCATAGAGTTTTAGGAGCGCCTGGCAATCCTATTAAAGAAGATACATTAGATTAGAGACAGACAGGGAGCATGCATTTTCCAGGCTTTTACAGCAGATCCAACTTCACCAACTTACTTGTATAGAGTCGTTCGCCATCGTTGTTGCTGGTGGTGGTGTGCTTCCAGTCGGTGCACTTTCCCAGGCACCCTCAACACGTGCAGTGAGCCTCTCTTCAACGTACCGTCTCCTTCCAGATAACGAAACACAGTGATAATAACAACGCGAAAAGGGCCGGGCTAAACGTTAGCCATTCAACGAGTGTTATCTCAACTTCAGACAGTCTATTGACACAATGGCAAACAAGAGGTAATCCGCATTGTTGGCTTGCCTGGCTGGCCGCGCCTGAATGGATCCTCCCTCCCTGTACAGGCGTTGTTAGTTACACCAACGTTAGCCCACAACTTCAACACAGAGTACAAACAAAACAAAACAAAAAACATTCGCTGCGCAATTAAAAAATATAAATAAACGTCGTTAGAATAATATAAGAGCATCCAAACGAAAACTGTGCAGCAGCTCCCAAGGCATTGTTATTGTTCTTCGGGTGCTTGCATTCAACAGCTAGCTAAAATCCGCCAGAAACCACCGTCCGTCCGTCCAGCCCACCGTCATGTTGTGTCACTCACAGCCACAGAAAGCATGAGATGATGGGGCAAAGCTGCAAAGCCCTTCCCTCTCTTCTTTCCTGGTAACATCCGTGACACATGAACACGCCTTCAGTTCAAAGCAGTCTCTCTGCCACCGGGATCACATGCCACAAAAGCCGCCTGGCTGTCAGTCCTTCATGGTCCAGACGAGGGACTCTCTCTCCTCCAAGCCTTAATGTTTCTCTCTTGTAAATCCCGCTGAAAGAAGAAGACGCGCTGTCCAAAAACACGAGAACAAAGCGGCCTTCTTATTATGACACACACGAGTACATCACATAACATTCAAGGAGCGGCTTTAACTGCTGCTTGCCTGCCTGCCTGCCTGCCCGCCTGTGTGACTGTCTTTGACTGAATCGACCACTTTACTACACCCGCTGCGCGCCCACGACGCGCGTGCCCGGACGTATCACATGACCAAGCGCTAGCTTTTGTTGTCAACTGCAACTTGTTGTAACTACAATAATGCTAAATATACCGAATGAACATTTAATTGTGCTTGTTGTCTTCGCCACGCCCCGCCCCCTTGCAACGCCCCTGCCCATGCAGCCCCAATCGGCATTGTGTAGCTAGGACGTCTCTAGGCGGTTGCAAGGGGGTTTCCGGCTGGTCGCTAGGGCGTTTGTAGATGGTCGCTAGGGTGGACTATTATGGGCGGGCCTATGTGAGTAGAAGCGGGAGGAGGAGCCAAGGAATCCAGGGGTGAAAGGATTTTGATTGACGGTTCATAGACCAAGACATAAGAGGGCAGTTATAGCGCCACCATCAGTTCGATTGGTGTATTTTTTCCACAAATAGTAAAAGGCCCCTCTGTGAACCTCCCTACCAAATTTGGCAACTCTAGCTGTTATGGTTTCTGTGATACAGCTAATTTAATGCAATTTCAAAATCCCATTCAAGTGAATGGGGAAACAACCTTTAATACATCCATGGGAACAACTCGCGCTTAATCGTGAATACTGCAAACCGCTTGACGAAACCCTTAGCGACGTCATACAAACCCTGTCATCAATGAGCCGCACGTTTTGAGGTCTGGCATCGCATGTCTATGTGGTGCGAAAAATGTGGGCGGCATAACGTGCCAAAAAAGTGGCAGATATAATAATAAGTATGGGGGACTTCATAGATTGCACCTTGCTTTCAGCAGGAACAATAATAAAGATAACTGCATGCGTGCAGTTGTGTCAGAAGTAAGGTTGGACATAATTACAATGAAACAGCACTTCCTCCCGCCCTTCAAAATAAAATAACAATTTATTTCTCCCCAGACTGCTTCCTGTGCCTTCCGGGAAAATCTGAAAGTTCAAATCCGCTGTTATAGCGCCACCACCAGGTCAATCAATTGGTGTAATTTTTTCGTGGATAGTCATGAAGAGAAGCGATTTTTCCAGCAACTTTTCGATTTTGCTGGCGATGTGAGGGAGTCAGAAAGGCCATGGCATTGTGAACACACACTTCTCCATGTCCACTTATTTGATCTATGGATGTCAAGCAGTGAGAAGGTACTTATTCATAACACTAGAGAGACAGAGGTGAAGGACACGACTGATAAGAAGGGAAATGCAGCATCTTCATCTGGACCTATGTCAGTTTTGATGTTTTTTTTGCAAACCAAATGTATGCTGATATTATTATTAATAACCTTTATTTATACAGGGAAGCCTTACTGAGAGCAATGCTCTCTTTTTCAGCAGTGCCCTGTTCACATTAGCTACATACATCATACATTAGGATACTTAGGATACTACACATGTTGTGATGCTTTTAAATGTCTATTTTATCCTCTTCTTTTATTCTTTTATTTTCTTGTGTCATCCATTTTATGTGAAGCACTTTGAATTGCCTCTGTGTATATGTGCTATACAAATAAACTTGACTTGACTTGACTTACACAACACTGCATATATTTGGACTGTGGGAGGAAACCGGAGCACCCGGAGGAAAGCCACACAAACATGGGGAGAACATGCAAACTCCACACAGAATGGACCGGGGTGGAGATTTGAACCCCCAACCTTCTTGCTGTGAGGCACCAGTGCTAACCACTAACCACCATGCCGCCCTATGGGCCCTTTTCACAGCTGCCATTTTGTGTCTAAAAGGCAGGGTAAACACAGGTGCAACCAACTCACTAATTAGGGCCCCAGCACTGGAACACCTAAATGGACTGGAAGTTGGAAACCCTAATTAAGGATTCAGTGCACCTGTGTTACTTCCTGCCTTTTAGACACAAAATGGTGGCTGTGAAAAGGGTCTATTGGCTTGGTGTGTGGTGGAGGGGGGAGGGCGGGGGAGCTAGCGCGTGTCCAAGCCATGTTTTGGTGGCTGAGTTAATTGTATTATGCCAAGGTTGGTCATGTCCACCGGTTGTGTTTCAGAGTAAACAGCGCACTTCTAGTGGAGTCAAAAGGTCACAGTGCGAGTTCAGGGTGTGTCCACACGCTCCGCTCAGTCAAAACAATGCTTAGGCATGTTAATCAGAGCATTGTTTTGCAAAGTAAAGGTTATTTGAAGTAACAATCCATGATATTTTCATATGAATAATTTTTCACTCGCTATCAATGAATGGTAGAACACAATATCCAACCTATTTCCAGTTCCTGAATGCTTTTAAATGTGCTGTGTCAGGTGAAATAGGTGTGGTGTTTCCCAGGAGAAATCATCTGGTCCACAGCAAATTATATCACATTAATAAACACACACAAAAGCTGTTGGCCTGAACTGCAAATTATATCAGTTTAATAAACACACACAAAAGCTGTTGGCATGAACTGCAATAATGTACTCTATGGCCACCGTGGCTGAACAGGAAAGAGAAACTCAAACTGCATCCACAGAAAATCCAAGGAAAAAGACGTCAGTACTGGACACAAGGTGATCTCTTGGAAGTGCAGTGCAAAAAAACATAAACCTTTAAAAAAACAGCAAAGATGCCAACAAAATAATATTAGAAACATATCATCATCATCATCATCATCATAACCCCACAAGAATGTTGTGGATTACCACTTCAAGTATTAACCAAGAATGTATTACAAATAGCTCATACATCTGCCTAAGGTCAAGGTCATGGTCAACTTTATTGTCAATTCTGCTATGTATGCATGACATACAGAGGATTGAAATTTAGTTTCTCTCACATCCACGGTGCAGTAAAAAAAAAAAAATACAGACAGACACACAATATAAAAGATATAACAACTGGGGATTCTGATTTAACCTACTAGGCATCTTGTGCGCTACGTGCGCTCGATTCCTAGGCTCGCCCGCTGCATGGGCGCGGCCCACCCTGCAGCTCGCCGAGCCGGCCCTGCAGCTCATATACGCAGCTCGGCTGCTGCACGGCCTCGCCCGCCCTGCAGCTCAAGCAATCGCTGTGCGGGCTCACATGCTTTTATGACACCACTGATGATGTCACAACTTTGCATCACTGATGATATCACAATTGCTCGTATGACATCACTGATGATGTCACAATGCATATGACATGATCAGTGATGTCACAATGCACAATTGCTCAAGTGACATCACTGATGACATCACTCCCAGTTGAGTGACATCACTTCTGGGACCAAATTAATAGATAGATACAGTAATTGAGTAAGCTACTAACTAGTTCACCAAAAATCTAATGTTTGGCTATATTGAACTTATACTGTAGGTTAGGCTATCAGAGAGCTGGCAAGCATATTTTACTTAAAAACATTAATTTGATTATTTATCGTGAATTTGCATACATAGGCTACATGAACCATAATATCATGATATAGCCTATATTTATATCGAGATGATATCTTATTATCATTATGTTGGTTTCAACCAAGCGTTCAGCCCTACGAAGTGAGCTGTCTGTTCTATAGTATGATCTCTGACGGAGGATGACACGAAGTGAGCTGTCTGTTCTATAGTATGATCTCTGACGGAGGATGACACGAAGTGAGCTGTCTGTTCTATAATATGATCTCTGACGGAGGATGACATGAAGTGAGCTGTCTGTTCTATAGTATGATCTCTGACGGAGGATGACATGACTCAAAGCATCAAGGGAAAAAAGTTCTTATCATCTTCTCAAGTAAGGTAAGTAAAGCAGCTAGCTCGTCTTTAGAGCGAGCACAATTCAATTGACTGGGCCATGAATGGACATATCTTGCTATTAACCAGTCATTACCATATTAATGAACGTATTGGACGTGTTTACTCACTGTAGGCTATAGAGGCTAATTGGTCGGTCAAAATGCAGAATAATGCTAACGTCAATGTGCTGCTAGCACCGCGACATTTAGCTAGCATTAAAGTTAAGTTAGCGTTAGCCAGAGGTGAGTAACAGGTCAACGTCTGACAGCTCCAAAACAACCAGCTAACGTAGTGGCGTCCCCCCCCCCATCAACAGATTGTACAAGTTACTTTACCAACTGAACCACAACAGAAAGCATGGCAGATAGCGACACTGAAGGCCAGGTTGGGGTGCAGCTGTGGACGAACTCACCAGCAGAAAAAATTGAGTGGTTCTTAGATGAGCTGACCGACAGCGCCGAGGAGGATGAAGACATGCAACAAGGTGAAATACACCGCTGGGTTTCTCATACATGTACATTTCTTAAACAGCATGTGCTGTGTTAACACGGGCGCCAAGTTGCTAATTACTCACCATACTTAAGTGAGACCAACTTTTATATATCATTACCAACATCCGCCAGCTCCAGGAAAAACAAGAAGAAGAAGGGAGGGGGGAAAAGCAAAGAACATTCACATGGAACTGGAAGCATTTGAATGGGGGAAGGGGGGGGGGGGGGTGAAAAAGTGAAAAAAGTATGACCATATTGCCGTTAAATCCATTATCTTGCAGAGCTGGACCTGAAGGAGCCTCTGGTGGAGCTGTGTGGCATGTCTGTGTCGCTCCCGAGCGGCGAGCATGCGCACTGCAGCGCTGTGGACTGTGAGGCGGCGGCCTGGGCCTGGCGCGAGGTCAGGCGCATGGATAAGAGCCTGCAGGGCATCCAGCTGAAGCTGAGCAAGCATATGAGCAAGGCCGACGACCTGCACAGCTGCCTGCTGGATGGGTAGGTAGACCGACGAACTACACTGCCGCCTGCTGGATGGGTAGGTAGACCTGCTGGATGGGTAGCTAGACCTGCTGGATGGGTAGGTAGACCTGCTGGATGGGTAGCTAGACCTGCTGGATGGGTAGGTAGACCTGCTGGATGGGTAGCTAGACCTGCTGGATGGGTAGCTACTAGACCTGCTGGATGGGTAGGTAGACCTGCTGGATGGGTAGGTAGACCTGCTGGATGGGTAGGTAGACATGCTGGATGGGTAGGTAGACCTGCTGGATGGGTAGGTAGACCTGCTGGATGGGTAGGTAGACCTGCTGGATGGGTAGGTAGACCTGCTGGATGGGTAGGGAGACCTGCTGGATGGGTAGGTAGGCCGACGACCTACACTGTGACTGCCGCCTGCTTTATGGGTAGGTAGACCGACGACCAGTGTTGCCAGATGGCAAATGTTGAATTATCGTACCAGAGGGTCAAAATTATCGTTTTTGGATCATATCGTTACCGTAAAAAAAATATCGTTTTTTTCCCCATTCAGTCAGGGTACATTTGTTTTCTGTGCTTACTTTTTGGCTGTCCAGGCGGCTCCCCTCCCGGCTCTCCCCTGTCGTCACGTTCCTCACGTTTCTTTGTTTTATTTGATAGTTTCCAAGACTCGCCCCGTATCTTCCCGCATTCTGCTCTGTGACGCGCTCCTACTGTGACTGTCTGTGTTTATGGTTTTCAGGTTGTGCGCGGCCGTGGCGGGTTCTATTTCCTTCTCCCTCCCAACCAATCATGACTCAGACTCACGTTCACATCACATGCCTCACGTTCAAGCATGTATTGGCTGCAAAGACTTTGTGGGAAGAGATGTATAAACAGATCGAGTGAGAGACGTAGGATTCCACTGAGTGTCACAAAATTATGAAATTATCGTACATTTGGGGGATTTTGGGATTATTGATCGTACATCGTACAGAGGTCGAAATTATC
The DNA here is from genome assembly GCF_964638095.1 of Poromitra crassiceps. Lineage (NCBI taxonomy): Eukaryota > Metazoa > Chordata > Actinopteri > Beryciformes > Melamphaidae > Poromitra > Poromitra crassiceps. The sequence continues at coordinate 23,453,700 of NC_139646.1, forward strand.
TTACAAATACGATAATTATCGTACGTCTGGCAACGCTGCTGACGACCTATACTGCCGCCTGCTGGATGGGTAGGTAGACAGACAGCCTACACAGCTGCCTGCTGGATGGGTAGGTTGACAGGATGACCTAGTGTAGGTCATCCAACCCTAACCCTAACCCTAATAATTTACTTTACAATTTTACTGTCTGTGTAGAGTAACTCGTTATTAATTACTCTACTTTTTCATTACTTTCACCAAAATAGCTGCAGGAGCAGAATGACATCGCTGTCCTGGAACGATCCAGAAAAATAATTTAAACCATCTTGAAGTCGGTGTAAACCGTCCAAAATTCAAAATGTTATCCTTTTCCTTTGTTATTGTCATCTATAGTGGTTATTTGCATAAAAACACAATTTGATTAGGAAATGATTGTATCTTTATTTAAAATGTATGTGCTTTGATTTTTTTTTTAAGTAACTCAATTTGTAACTTGTGTTAATTGACAAAGTAACTGGTATAATATTACTGAAATCCTATTAGTAATAAGTTATATTACTGAGTTACTGCTAAAAGTAATATATTACATGTAATATGTTGCCCCCAACAAACAACAGAGGCCATGCCGCTGAGGTGCCAATGTTCCTGCACACCTGCCGGGATTACTTCACCTACCTGGAGTCCACAGCCCGGAGCAACAACTCTGTGCCCTTCTACATCCGCTCAAGGGTAAACACTGATCAACTCCATTTCTATTCCTTTCACGAATGAATATCTCATTGAGCAGCACATTTATTGTCTTTTCCCCCACAATATTTTATTGAATTTTTCAGAGATAAGAAAACAAACAAAAAAGGAACAAATGACAGCGTACAGCACCACAATGACATATATCACAAAACAGTACAAGCAGACTAGGATTGTCTAGGATAGGGGAGGGGATAGAAAGGAAAGAGGAGACAGTCCTTAGCCGTCTTGTCCACTCTGTGGGCCAACAGGAGGACTCCAGACCAGGGTGTGACGCCTTCTTCCTATAATGTCCGAGATATTGAGTGGAATCTAGCCCAGAAAGGGGGTTGTCCAGCCTATCAAAGGAACTTTCATTCCCCTTCAGGACTGCACTTAGTCGTTCCATCGGTATAACTTTTTCATATTTCTCCATGCCATTGGTTGACAGTAGGAGGCCTAGGCTTGATCCACTGAAATAAAATACACCTCCTTGCCAAAAGTAGAAGTTTGAACAGAAGTTTCTCCTGGAAATGTTCCATTGACAGGTTCTCATTCACAATGTTCAACAGAAAAATAAACCAGGCCTCATATTGTAGTTAAAGATCTTACCAAGTTCCCTTACCACCTTTTTCCAGATTTGAGAAATGAAGGGACATTGCCAAACACAGTGAAAGTAAGACCCCGCATCTTTTTTTTTTACACTTGATACATAGTGGAGAGATCTTTCAGTCAAAAACATTGAGGAGTTGGTGCCTCACATTTCACTCGGACAAAAATCAATCAATCAATCAAATAATAATCCCCCCCCCCCCCCCCCACTGTTTTTGTTTGTTTGGTCCGAGTGACATGTTGTATTGTCTCCCCTGATTCTGAATATAGCTGAATTGCTCGGCTTGACCAAGTTAAACTCTTTTATGAGTATCTTACGAAACGTCTATGGGAAAATGAATGGGGAATGAAATCTCTATGCCAAACCCGGAAGAGGGCGTGCGTGACTTTGTCACTATTCACTGGGTGTTGTCAAAAGGCATTCTGGGAAGTGTAGTAAATCACTAACTGAAGTAGAAGTAGATGAGGCAGTTTGCTGATATCTAATATAGGTTGAGGCGATGTCTCGTCATAGACGCTGGGTTAGCTGGCTCAGCCTGGCTGGGGGCATGGTCAGGGTGGGGTAAATCCCCCGTTCGATCCATTCAGCAAAGTTAGAATTTAGCTGCTAGCCCAGCCCAGGCAGACACGATCAGGGATTTAACCACCGCAGTAAACGTATATCTGAATAGACGTCTTGTGTTCTGCTCTAGAATCCCCAAACCTGTAATTTAGAGCCGCAGCACCTTCCTTTGGTGAGTCAGCCCATTGAGATATATGGGCGGTTTTACCCCACTCGCATGCCAGCCGTATAACATTTTGTGGGCGTTGCCACACATGCCGACTGTCTCTATAGTAGTGTGATTTTTGCCTTTACGCTACCAAGTTTCTATCAACCTTACATTGCAGCAATTTGAGAAAGGGCTTTGGTCATCTTCATAACCCGAAGCATAGTCTGCTTTATGGTCTATTACCTGACTCTAAATGGAGCACAATTGACAAAATGAAGATGCTGTATTGAAGAAGACTTGAAAGTAGCGATTGAGACAATCAACTCATTAGGAAAGTTACTGAGGTTATAAATCAAGTGAGAAGTCAGACTTATTTTTGCAGCCAGTGGAGTCGCCCCCTGCAGGCCATTAGATAGAATGCAGGTTTAAGGGACTTCTGCATTGGCTTCACTTTGTGTGTGTGTGTGTGCGTGTGTGTGTGTGTGTGTGTGTGTGTGTGTGTGTGCGTGCGTGCGTGCGTGTGCGTGCGTGCGCGTCTGTGTGTGCGTGTGCATGCACAGCTCCTGGAGTTCTCTAAGCAGCTGTGTGACAAGCTGGAGATGCTGGTGTTGGCCTATGCCAGCTACAACCTCCTCAGTCTGGACGAGAGTGAGCTCGACAGGTACACACACTCTCTCTCACACACACACACATACACACACTCTCTCTCTCTCTCTCTCTCTCTCCCACACACACACACACACACACACACTGTTGGCCACTGAGCAGCTGGCTGTGGAGTGCCTTGCTCAGGGGCAACATGGTTCTCATTGTTATGGGTAGAGATGCACCGATTGCCATTTTCTTGGCCGGTTCCGATTTCCGATTTTTTAATAGTCTGACTTGCCGATAACGATTTTGGCCGATTCCGATTTTCTTTCGAAGAACAATAATTGACGGGTTATTTTTTTACGTTAGAAAAATTAAGATTCATGTCACATTTCTTATCATTTGCATGCGGTAGGACGATCTCACTCAAAAACATCTCAAAATAAAAGTGTTCCAGGTTACTGGACAGAGCTTTTCTTTTTTGTGTAAATACAATGAATATAAAACAATTAATTCCAGTATATCCCACAGCTATCATGCATTTACTTTTCCAAAAGAAAAAAGGTGCAACAGAACAGGGGCTCTAGATGGAAAGTAGCCTATGGCTAAATCTGTTACAAAGCATCTCTTCCCCTATGGGGTTTAATGTTTTTTTTGTATATGTCCCTGCCAAATAAACTAATAAAATAAAATAAATAAACATCAAAATGTTATCCATGGACAAGGAGTTTATAGCCTATAGGTCTGGAGCCCAGACCTTCGAAGCCATGCCCACTCTACAGTTGTGGATTTGGCTGTTCTTGAGTAGATGAGGAAATGAGTTTGAGTTGACTCCGTTTGAATATGAGTTTACACACAGAGTCCGTTTTTCTTAATCCGCCATCCGGAAAAAAAATCATCACGCACAGAAAACCTTGCACACTGGTCCGATGTGTTTTATTATTATGTTTGTTCTATTCGCAATACGAAACAAATAGTCCTCCCCTGTATCCACGTTACAATGTGACTGACAGATAGCAGCAGCAGCTAATCTGCAGCAGGCAGCGGTTATGTGGACTGCAGCTGGTCAGGGAATGTAACCATATACTGGACACAGGGCTTCATAGTACCTTCACTTCGCCAAGCCGGCTGTGTTGCGCTGTGGCCGGGGAGAGAGAGAGGGGCCTGTGAGGTGAAGCGAGCCGCTCAGACTGGAGTGGACTCCAGCCGAGCGGGACTCGGCAACGTACCCTCCGCGGCTTATTTTCGACTTGCATGTGTGACAAACTGTAAAATTTCCACAATGAGGAGGACATGCTGGCGTGCGTTTCCTTTTGGCTGCTTGGGGTGCGCGCACGTCACATGAACACGTGCATCGTGCAGCTGCAGGTAATTGACCAAACAAAAAAAGGGGAAAGCCGACCGGCGCACAGAATCGGCTATGTGGACTGACCGGCGCCGGTCACCGGTCGAGGCCGATCAGCTGAAAATCAGCCATTTCCGGTCACGTGCCGATCGATCGATGCATCCCTAGTTATGGGAGGAGACAGTGTTTCTCATTCACATCATAATGTCACGTTCTCTGTCACTCCACTGCTTCTTATAACAAAACCTATATTTCCACTCTCTGTATACAGCACATAGTCACGTTTGATCTGATCTGACTGTTTGTCCCCTCTCCCGCTCTCTCTCTCTGTGTGTGTCTGCCCTCTCCCGCGCTCTGTGTGTGTCTGCCAGTGTGTCTCACTTCTACATCGGCACGTTTAAGATAGGCCTGCTGAGGCTGACGGCCTTCCGCTACTGCAAGCCCATGCCGTACCTGGCCCAGGCCGACACGGGCCTGCTCAAACGCATGCGCTGGAATGTGGAGAGACTCCGAGACGACCAGGAGGAGGGAGACCAGCAGGAGGGAGAGACAGCGGAGAGAGAGACGGAGATGATCGGCGACACAAAGTAGTGAGTCAGGATGAGCCAGAAACAGAAAAAAACGAGATGGGGAATGGAGGGTAGAAAGATCAACCAAAGAGCCCTGTAGGTCAGCAGCACTTCTAAGAGGGCGTCTGGGTAGTGTAGAGGTAAAGACACTTGCCTACCACCGTGGAGGGTTCACTTCCTGGTAGCGGTACTTCTGGCTTGGTCAGACATTCCTACAGACACAAGTGCCATGTCTGCAGGTGGGAAGCGGTTGGGGTAAATGACCCGGTCGCAGCATTATCGTGTCTCCTCTGATCTGACTTGTGACGTTTCGGTCACCCTTTAAAGGTCGGTGACTGAAACGTCACAAGTTGGCAGTGACTCTCTTCACGATTTTATATCAATTGTTGGGTCTAAAATAAAGAGCCTGGCCTTCTACCTGCTCCATCTGTAAAGCGCCTTGAGATAACTGTTGTTATGATTTGGCGCTACAGTGGGGGGGGGGGGGGGGGGGGGGGGGGGCGGCGCTTCAGACTGGAGGAAGTTCGAACCGATCCAGGTGATTGGAGAAATAGAGAAAGAAAAGCATTTTGAAATTGCGAGAGCCAACCGTCTGTTTTAAGAGACTAGGCGCTACCCACTAGCACTTCACTACCAAGTGTCAAGTAAAGTGACACTCACAGCTGTGGAGGTGTAAACTGGACTGTCTTTATTTGCATGAGTAAAGACATTTATACGTTTGCTACAAGTCAAGTGACCTTCGGGACAAAGTGATATTCTCCTTTTTTAGTTTGAAATGTCACCACACATTCTGTGACTTTGTTTGAGGCAGTAACGTCAGTGTGAGGAAAACAAACGTGTGTGTGTGCGAATGATCAAAGGTACTTGGCAAAATGATTAATAGGCCGAACCGAACATTTGCCTGGTGTTTCCTCCACTCTCCTGTTGCAGGCGTGCTTCCTGCTAGCCGACGTTCCAGTCGGTGCAAGGTCTCGCTATACGAGGGTCCACTTAAGACTCGCGCTAATAGAGAGCTCCAGGAACGAGTCCGGAAATCATCGATGCTAACAGCCCTGGTTCTTCACAGTTTTCGCCTATGGGAGTTTTGAATGGGTTTTTGGCGCGATGCTTCTAATAATCTCTCTGGGCAACGCTGGCTTAATCAAACGCGAACCAGTGTTTAGTAACATCATCTTCACACATGAAGACCACTTTTATGAGTTTTGAAGCTTTTATGTGCCGTTAAAAGGGTGGCTAGCTAGCAAACGGCTAAATGAGACTACAATGTCGACGCGGATATTATACGTCATCACGAGTGAACGCGGAAATTATTTCTCTCGCAAATCAATGCGTGGACGCCTATGCGACACTGTGTGTAGTTCTGGATTAGCTTAGCACGAGCTTTTTACCTCTAGGGCTCGCAGTTACGCTTCAAAACTCATGAAAGTGGTCATCATGTGTGAAGATTATCCCGCTGAACCTTGGTTCGCGTTTGATTAAACTTGCGTTGCCCACAGACATTATTTGAAGCATCGCGCCAAAAACCCATTCAAAAATCCCATAGACAGAACCAGTGAAGAACCCGCATTCAGCCTACAAAAATACGTCATCCCTGGAGCTCTCTATTGGCTTTGGATGGCCATTGGCCCTCACCCTCCACGTGAACGTGCAGTGGATAGGGCGGGGGGATAGGGGCGGGTTTGTGTTTGGGCCAAAATCTCCCCAGTTTGCTAATTACAGCTCAGAATGGTTGCCCTCTTGCCTCTGGTCTTACTGTGTGTGTGTGTGTGTGTGTGTGTGTGTGTGTGTGACCCACTCAGCTACTTCCTGTGTTGCGAGGATGTTCAGACGGAGGCCGACACAGACCATGGGAGGATGTGGTCCATCGGTCGGTGGGTCCAGGTCAAGCCCGACCCCGCCACAGACAAGTCGTCTGTCATAGACTACCTCTACGACTGGTAAACACTGACTCTTAACTCTTTCCATCTCTCCATATGGACCACAACATACAAAGCCATAGGCGTGTATTGTTGTCTCACTCATGTTGTAATGCATGTGTGTGTGTGTGTGTGTGTGTTGGTTTCACAGGCTCATGTGCGAGGTCGCCCAGGCCAAGTATGTCAAGCTGTTGTGTCTGGGCAACGAGGAGCCGTCCACCTGCGGCGCCACGGACCAGCTGCTGGGCCTTCTGCTGGGCCAGCACACCGCTGAGAGTACCACAGCACCAGCCCACCGCAGAGAGTACCACAGCACCAGCACACCGCAGAGAGTACCACAGCACCAGCCCGCACTGACCTGAAGCACACTACTAGAGCACTGCAGGAATGAGCCCGGAAGACCTGAATGTTCGCACTTCCTGTTCCCTCGTCTACCTGAATGTTCGCACTTCCTGTTCCCTCATCTAAAAGTCAATGGAATCTTTGTATGCAGGATTTTGGTTAAATGCCTGAGATAAGGTCTGTGGTTAACATACGTTTATGAAACGGCGACCTTTGTGTTCGGCAAGATCATTTTCACAAATGAGCACCACTTTTATGACTTTTGAAGCAGTTTCATCATTTTTTGTTAACCACAGACCTTTCAGACATTTGACCGACATTCCCATACAAAAATCCCATTGACTTTGAGACGAAGGAACCCGGAAGCGCAGGGACTTCTGTTCTGGGTTAGCCTCCACAAATGTGTCATCCTTGCGGTACTCTAAGTCTATTTGATACTTTAAATCCTCAGGTTGTGGCCGGTTATCAGTGATGTCACTTCCCTACATGGGAGAATGTGTCCAGTTCGTTGGAACGGTTTAAAAACTGGTTTTATTGCCTCCTTCAGGTTAGGTGCAGTTAAAGCGAGACACCCCCGGTGAAAAGGGGAACATTTTTAACTAATGGATATCACCATGAAACTCACCCAGTTTATTACTTGATTTTTTGTATTGCAAGTTTTGTTTAAAATATTCAAATGAAGCATTATCCAATTCAATATGCGCTAGTGTGCGCACACATTTCCAGAATCCAAGCATTGGATAAAGCCAGCTTCAACATTCTTGTTTCATTTTGTTGACATACTAGAGCCAAAGGTTTTGACAGAGGGAATTTTCCATAAGTCAAGTCATTTAAAAAAAATCGCCATGTTTTTAGGATAAAATGTGATATAAATCAGAATGATATATGAACAAACCCCTCTGTAAAAACCTTCAGAATATGGTTAGGAATACGCCTAATGTTTGGTGTATGCAAATGCTACCCTACTCACCTGGATGTCTCGTCTTGAGTTTTATACCGTTTACTGTTCTCTGTGATGTTTTCTGCACAGCATTTTGCCACTTTATTCTGTCATTGTAACTGCTGTATTTTTTTTTTAATGTTTTACAAAGGTTTTATAAAGTTTTAAGAGCATTTTACCAGACTCGTGTTTATCAACGGAAACCACAAGGGTTATTTAGAAAAAATATTTTATTCGCATGAAACAATGCATGGAAATATTACACACAGTCACAAACATGAGGGAAATATGACTAAAAAACCAAGCTGCCAAGATGAGCCCCACAACAAGTGGGAACACCCATTTCAATTTACTTCATTTCTACAAGTACGTCGAGTCATTTAAATTAGTAAGCATGGGCCTCACTTCATTTTCAATAAATTATAAAAATATACAAAATGGGAGACTTATCACAGAATTTTGCGTAGTATAAAGTATAAGTATAATGCACAAGAGAATGGTCACGGGTCACACATGTAAGTACCAAACAGGATTTGTTTACTCAGATTTTAGCATTGTGTTTTATCTTATAACCATTCAGCTTATTTTGTCACTTATTTTGACTTTTTATCACACATGAAGAAGCCTAAAAGTGAGATACACCAGTTGCAACAAACGATACCTGTACCATTTACAACCAATATCCTTCATTCTCCATTTGAATTTGAATAAAAACTATAAATGCCTCTTAAAATGGCTACCATAGCTCTACGGTACAAAATTAAATTCCAGTAGTTTCCCTTTGTTACAGTGAGCAGGCTCTGAGCATCGGCGCTCCATTTTAAGCATTGATAATGTGTACATAGGTTTACAAAAACACTACAGATATGTTGAGAAATGAAAACTGAAAAGTCCAGCTTGGTCAAAAATGCATTTTGCATTTTGTGCCCTCCTTGCAAACAGCAGACCCTGACAACTGGAATGTATCAATTCAAACTACATAAGTATGAGACCCTCTTCTTCTCTACTGCTGCACATAAGCTCTATGAGACACTGTGGACAGACCATTGAGATATATGGGACAGACTAGCAGGCGTTTGTAAAAGGCGCCCTCTACTGGATCAGTGGAAAAGGGCGAGTTTGTCTAGAGTGCCTTGAGGCCACGCTGCTGCACTCAGGGTCACACTTGGCTCATTGAACAAAGATCCTCAGCTTTCATTTCAGTTGTTAAACACATCAATTCATTTCTATGCTATTAACACTCTGGAGGGCAATGACAACCAGCCAAGAACTGACACTATAAAAAACAAACAAAAAAAGAAAACATTTCTGATTCAAATGGACACGAGTACAACTAAATGTCAATTCACTTTTTTTTTTGTAATGACAGCAGCTCTTGAAGTGGACAGATTTCTGTGGGCTCCAGTCCGATCTGAATGGGTGTTAAGAACATTTGACTTCACGTGGAGGCCAAAATGAGCCCTGAAAGAATTCCTTCATCTTAAGACTTTGTATAGTGTACAGTGAGGCAGATCAAGACGTCACTGACGAGCACACACACACACACACACAGTACACACTACAGACAAAAGACAGACATAAACGCAGCCTACAGCACAGTCATAATAGGACATTTACAACAAGATAAGACAATGGACACTTCTGTAGCGCAGTTCATCACAGTTTTAACGATAATATACAGCCACCAGCCAGAATCACCTCCTGACAGCCAGCCCACACCAGGAGTAACCCCGCCTTTAGTCTCCTCCTCACTCCATCTCCCACCATGACATGGTGTCAAGGCCCCCCCCAACCTAGCCTGGGTAAACCCATCCCCCACGTGACCTGCTCTCAGACCTGTTCTCAGTCACTATGGTCTGGAATCCCACCATTGTTAAACGATTTCCTGCGGTTGTCGGATAGTGACTGGGAACTGAGAGAGCAGGTCACGTGGTGGCTGGGTTTACCTAGGCTACCCCCAACCCTCACAGCAGTATCGGTTCAACCCAGAGTTAGTCATCGTCTCCTCAAGTCAAAGTCTTTGGACCCGTGTGATCGACAAGGCCTTGTTTGGTTTGCATTCTTGCATGAACTCTCTCCTGTCTGCTGCGATATCATCGAACATCTGAGACCCAAAGGTGACGCTTACCATTGAGCTGTCATTTAATTCTTCTGTAAAACTTCTAACCTTCAGCAGTATTCTATTCAGTGAATATAAACTTCATTTTATCGGCACCTATAGCAGGTATGGCTCACCTACAGACCCCGTTATAAGCAGAGTAACATTTTCTTTTAAGACATCATAAAACTCATCAGTGTCCGACTCCAGTAGCTCAAAGGGAAAGAGTTTGTGATCAGGCTCTGAAAAAAGCAACCTCTCTTTTAGCCTAAAGGAAATCACCCGCCTAAAGCGTAGATCAGGCAATGGATTTCATGTGTAGCGTGAAATAGCATTTAGGTTTGTTCAAGTGCAGTTTGATCCAAGACCTGGGAAGCAGGATTTAGCGGTCAGGCTAAATGAGCTTCAGTTAGCTTGGAGCACTAATCAGTAGCAAGACATCTCCAGTGTTGTTTGAAAATACAGTGATAAGGACATGCGCAGTCATGTGTAAAGAGGTTTGGCTACAAAGTGGCTATAATAACTAGTGAACACTAAGGAAAGGAAGGAACCATACCTAATAACTAGTGACCACTAAGGAAAGGAAGGAACCAAACCTAATAACTAGTGAACACTAAGGAAAGGAAGGAACCATACCTAATAACTAGCGAACACTAAGGAAAGGAAGGAACCATACCTAATAACTAGTGAACACTAAGGAAAGGAAGGAACCATACCTAATAACTAGTGAACACTAAGGAAAGGAAGGAACCATACCTAATAACTAGTGAACACTAAGGAAAGGAAGGAACCATACCTAATAACTAGTGAACACTAAGGAAAGGAAGGAACCATACCTAATAACTAGTGACCACTAAGGAAAGGAAGGAACCATACCTAATAACTAGTGAACACTAAGGAAAGGAAGGAACCATACCTAATAACTAGTGAACACTAAGGAAAGGAAGGAACCAAACCTAATAACTAGTGACCACTAAGGAAAGGAACCATACCTATCAGTCAAGTCACCTTAGCTTGACAGTGGACATTTGGCACCATTGGTGTGTGTGTGTGTGTGTGTGTGTGTGTGTGTGTGTGTGTGTGTGTGCGTGCATGGAAGAAAAGTGTGAAAATGCGTGTTCAGTTCCAGTGTTCAGTAGTCGGTAGCAGTGAGAAATCACAGGATTCTGCCAGTCATTGAATAGTATTGGTTTGGTTTGTGTGTGTCTGTGTGTGTGTGTTAGAGGATTGAGTTGTCCAGTCAATGTGATGGTTTAGTTTGCAGTGGTGTAAGATAGCAGGTATGAGGTAAGACAGGTGCCGAGTTACAGTGTGGGAGCCAATGTGTTTGTCTGAGTCTCCTAGAATATATATATATATGTGTGTGTGTGTGTGTGTGTGTGTGTGTGTGTGTGGCAGTGACGTCACCCAAGTTCCTTTCGGGCACCAAGGACGGTCAACTGTTAAACTTCAGCACCACCAAGCTAAGATAGATGTGTGCGTCTGTGCTTGTTTGGAAGGTATATCTAGAAATCTCCGTCTCTCCAGTGACTCTACAGCAGCACAGGTGTGTGTGTGTGTGTCTGCGTTCAGTTCCTGCACACGTCCTTCAAAAGTCAATCCTCCTTCACTCACGGGTGCATGATGCAATAACAGTAGAGTAGACGTGTTGCACCTGTGCAGACATGTCTATGTGTGCATATCACCCCGTATACAGGCTGTGCATCCCCAAGCATTTACATGTGTATAGACAGCACTTTGTATTACCCTCCCTATATGGGTGTTGTTTCAATACTGAGTATTACAAAAGTGTGTGCGTGGGTTGTGTCTGGAGTCCCTCGGCTCAGTGATGCGTCTCCAGCTCCACCACCGTCCACTCGCCCTGCGGCGAGCTCCCGGGCGCCTCCGGGGAGAAGCTGCTGACCGAGGTGACGGTGGCGGAGGGCGGGGTGAGCGGGGGCAGGAGGCGGGGCCACAGGCTGCTCTCCAGCGGGCTCAGCGTCCCGCCCCCGCCGCCCGGCAGCAGCAGCAGCGAGGAGCAGCCGTCGCCCGTCAGCAGCAGCGTCTGGTTGATCAGCTGCTGCACGATGTCCACTTTCTTGCCCCAGTCCAGGTCCAGAGGCGGGGGGCGCTCCGGAGACTCGGGAGGGGAGGAGCCGTCGTCGTCGTCGTCGTCGTCTCCATCCCGGGGGGGGTCGTCGTTGGCGTCGGGGCGCCGAGGGTCGGCGGGCCTCTGGGGGGAGTCCGGGGGAGGAGGGCTCCGGTATGGGGGCGAACAGTCTCGGTGGTGATCTTCTTCATCCGACGTCACCCTTACGCGACAATCGTCCAGGTGTTCATTCAACGCATCTCTTCCTTTCTGCTCTCCAGCGGGGTTTATTAGCTCCTTCACCCGGTCTTCCTCTTCATCGGCCTCCTCTTCGTCACTGTTCTCCAGGGCTTCATAGATTGTGCAGAGGCCGGAGGAGGGGGACAGCAGCACTGCCGATTGGCCTGTCTGTGCCTGCTGCAGCTCCAGCTCCTGCTGCCACAGCAGGATCTGCTGCCTCTGCTTCAGCTCCTCTTGCCTCAGGTTCTCCTCCTCCCTCTTCCTCTCCTCCTCCTCTTCTCTCCTCCTCTCCTCCTCTTTATTCTTCTTTATCTCCTCCTCGGCCTCCTCCCTCTTCCTCCTCTGCTCCTCCTCCTCCCTCCTCTTCCTCTCCTGCTCCGCCTCCTCCATGGGTCTGTTGTTCTGCTGCTCCCGGCGCTGCTGCAGCTCCAGCAGCTGCCTCTGGTGCTGCTCCAGGCGGCGGAGCTGCGGGCTGAGCGCCTGTTGCCCGAGGCTCCTGGGCGGGAGGTCGGCGCAGCTCAGCCTGGGCGGCGGCGGGCTGACGGCCAGACCTACGTGGGGCTTGACGATGTCGCAGTAGGGCCTGCTGGGGTAGGCCGGGTGGTGGTCGTGGGGCTTGACGATGTCGCAGTGGGGCCTGCTGGGGTAGGCCGGGTGGTCGCGGCGGTGAGGGTGCAGAAGCGCACTGAAGCCTGTGTGTGAAAGGAAGCGGGAAGGAAGATTACGGTAGCGTGGGGTTATAAAACAAAGAGTCACAGGCAGCAGGACAGTGAGAGCAGTGCATTGTGGGTAAAAGCAGAGGGGTGGTAGAGGGGAGGGATTAGTGAAAGGAGTGGATGCATGGTGAAGCTAAGACCAAAGGTCGGCCAGTAGGCTACAGCAACAAGCTTGGGGCGAGCAATCGCTGGTTAATTCTTTCTAAACGTGACCGTGTGATATTGTTTGCAAGCTGTGCAGCAGTGACAGTTAGGGTCGAGTAAAAGGGGTGGAGGCAGAGAATTCGTGTAAAAAAAAAGAGAAAAAAAAGTGAACACCGGAAAATGGTGACAAGTGACCGGGTGAGGAGAGGTGATGAAGGGCGGTGGTGGCAGACAGTGCCTAGTCAATCTGTGCAGAGAGCAACTCTACATCCTAAATGTGACCTTATTACCTGTAACCCTTTGAAAAAGAGACCCAGTGAATCAGTTGTTTTTCGGTATGTAAAGAAGCGGCCAACTTCCTGTATATGCAATCACTATATCAACTAGTGTGACCATGAACAGAGCAAACCAAACCAATGCGATGCAAGTCAAGTCATTTTGCCACAGTGACATGCAGAAGCTATGCTGACATTAAGAAGGTGCTGTCAAACCGTGCAGCAGCAGAAACAAGGCAGTGGAGCAGAGCTATCAAAGAGCCATATACACCCAGAGTGAACTGGAGGGAAGAAGAATACAAAGTAAGAGTGAGAGAGAGTGGCGTGTCCTTCTTGAGACTGGACGATGACATGTCACACTTCTTGGTTGCTTTGAGACGCTGACGTTTCGATCCGTGGATGAGAGAGAGGGTGGTGGTGGGGGGGGTCAACTCATGGTTATTGGTAATCACTCTAGTTGTGTGGTTTCCAGTGAGTTTGCTGGGGTTGATAGATACGGAGTTAGATACTGGGTTGGTACAGAGCAAGCCAAGGACCTGGGGGAGCTGATGAGTAAATGAGTTCCACAGCTTTTCTTATGCCCCCGTTTTGGAAGCGAAAGCCACAACTGTTGTATGAGTTTGTGCGCGAGTGTACGACACATGATAGGTTAACCCATTGATACCTGATTCAGCATTTGTGTGTATATCCCTCATTTGTGTGTGTATCCCTTTAAGACCGCGTGACACATTTTGCGGTCTTAAAGGGATACACACACAAATGCTGCATCAGGTATCAATGGGTGTAGGCTATGTGTCTGCATTATATTGACGTCTGTAAAGCAGCTGGCAAAATGTTTGACAGACACCCATTGAAATGAATGGCAGTGGTGTCTGATGGTTTGCCTTGCACACAGAAAAAGAGCCGCACACTCCACTCTCCCAGTCCCCCCCCATGTCAATAAAACTGTCCGGGAAGAGAAGCACTTGATGGTAGAAAAACATAATCATCTTTATTCAAAGCTTTATTCAAGAATGATGCACAGACATAATGCAGCTTTAAGAGCTGCAGACAATCCATGCCAGTTCAGGGTGGCTGGATATGCAGTGTTAATTAAAACAGAAACCAAAAACATAGGCGCACACACACACACACACACACACAGTAAGAGTAAATAGTATTGCACATACAGGAGTTTAAGCCATATAATGGAAATGATAGACGGAAGTGGCACTGCTGTCTCCTCTTATTGCATTCCTTCCATTTATTTTTGCCCTCTGATTTCTAGTTGAACTTTGATGATTAGGTCCAGGACAAACACTGACGACAAGAACTACAACAGCGGGATTGTATTTGGGGTGAGGGCGGGGGGGGGGGGGAGTTGGGATGGGGCCAGAGGGAGGTAGGGGGACATTGCTTGGGCTTTGAGGGAGATGAGAACTATACGTTACCTGCGAAAGAGTTCTCAGTCTTTTCACAGATAGCGGAGTAGTAGGGCGGTTGGGGCTCTTCGGCGCCGTCCTCTGGTTGCTGGCGGGATAAAGAACGATCCGGGGCTTCGTCCGACCCCGACGCCTCCACCCGCATGTCCTCCGCCGCCTCCGCTTCCTCCTTCCCACACTGCATGTAGTGCTGCTCTGCTGCACACGGCTGGCCCGGAGGCTCCTGGCGGTGGCAGGCAGGCAGCTCCTCCAGGGAGACGATACCGGGGCGCCTGGTGCAGCTCTCGCCTGTGGACTGGACGTTGGAGTTTGACGCTGTGGTTGTGTCAAAGCCCCAAGGGGCCACCGAGTTAGCCGAAGGTGTCAGGGTGTCTTCTCCGACGCCACCGTCTACCTCCTCCTCCCATTCTGCCATGGCAGACAGGTAGGGCTCAAAGGTGACATTCAGTTGGCCGTCCAAAGGCTCCTCCAACTGAGCTTCTCCCTCCGTGTCACTGGCCTCATCCTCCGTTGCTGAGGAGGAGGAGGAGGAGGAGGAGGAGGGGATGGAGGTGGGGGCAGTTGCGGGGCCACCCAGGACCTCATCAGCAGGCAGGGTCTCCGCCTCAGCCTCCCTGTCCCCCATCTCCAAGTGGATGCCCAGGTCCTGGTCCTCCAGTTGGGGTTGCAGAGACAGCACCAGGGCTTGGGCAGCCTGGGTTTGGAGCTGGAGCATCCCCTCTCGGTTGTCTTCGCAGAGCTCCTCGGGTGTGCTGGTCTCGCTGCTCACGGTGCTGGACAGGGACATTCCCGGGGCAGAGAGGGGAGCTGGGGCCAGCGTCTGCATAGGGACTGTGCTGGATTGGTCCATGTAAGCCTCTGGTTTTTGTGGCTCATTCTGGACTGAGGATTGATAGGAAAGGTCTTGGTTTTGGGGGACAAAGGGAGCAGAGTTAGGATCGAGCCAGGCCCGGGCCGGGGACTGGGTAGGGGTCTCTGAGTCTGCTTGCCAGGGGTCTGTGGAAGGGCTAGCTGGGGCTGCCTGCATGGGCTGGGCATGCTCAAAGGGCTGCTGTGGCTGAACAGGCTGTTTCCAGGCATCAGCGAAGGGGTTGGGCTGGTCCCACTGAGCGGCTGGGGCCGAGGGCAGCACAGGAGGGGGAGGGGGTAGCTGGTCCAACTGAGCGGCTGGGGCCGAGGGCAGCAGAGGAGGGGGAGGGTATGGGGGCGAGGGCAGCAGATGAGGGGGAGGGGGTGGCTGGGTAACCCGGTTCAGGTTGTCCAACCTTTCATCCTCAGCAAAGTCATCCTCATCCGCGTTCCCGTAGCTTTCCAGCCCACTCTCCGTCACACCCTCACTGGCCATGTCCACATCTTCGTCATCATCCTCATCATCCACCTCATTGTCATGCCTGGGCCTCTGCAGGTCATCCGCCCGCTCTGAGCCCACGTCCATGTCACACACATACCTATCGTCATCCTCGTCATCTTCATCCTCCTCAAAATCATTGACTGGTATCTCAGGAACCTTCTCAAAGTCCGGAGAACCTGCAGAGGCTCCTTCCATGTCGATGGCTCCTTTAAGACTGGCGTCTCCCAGATCGTCCATGCTCTCCGTGCCCTCCAGGACACCAGGGGCACTCAGCTCTGACGCCCCCTGCTGGCTGCCGCTTACCTCCTCAGAGTCCAGCTCAGAGAAAAAGCCCCCGGCCGCCCGCCAAGCAGAGCCGCCGCCCACAAGGCCGGCCGACCCAGGACGAGACTCCTCAGTGGGCTGGGTCGTCCCACTCATTTCTGACACAGAAACCTGCTGACTGCCTTCCCTCTCCTCCTCTTCATCCTCCTCCTCCTCATTGAGATTGGAGGGAGAAACCACCTGAGGTGTGGCAACTGTGGCCGTTGGAGAGGCTGTAGGTGCGGAGGCAGTTTGGTCCGGTATCAGAAGAACATGCTCCTCCGATAGTTCTGGAGGGGAGAGCACTGGCGGGAGGGTAGCCTCGACTGGGACAGAGATCTGCTGTTGAGCCGTTAGTGAAGCAGAGCAGCTTTCTACCAGGTCCAGGGTTGGAGATGTTGGAGGGGTGGCCGTCCTGACAGGGCTTTTCGGAGGGGAAGGAGTAGCAGAACTGTCCTGGACAGCCTCTGGTAAAGCCACTACAGCTTCTGCTTGTGTTTCTGCGAGTACCTCTGTCGGCTGAGCAATGATGGCGGCTACTGTGCCGGGTGCTGCTGCCGCGGGTGCTGCCGTGGCGGGTGCTGCGGCAGCGGGTGCTGCCGCGGCGGGTGCTGCGGCAGCGAGTGCTGCTTCCGCGGGTGCTGCCATGGCGGGTGCTGCGTCAGTAAGTGCTGCTGCAGCGGGTGCTGCTGCCGCGGGTGCTGCTGCCGCGGGTGCTGCCGTGGCGGGTGGTGCTGCCGCGGGTGCTGCCGTGGTGGGTGCGTGGCGGCGTGGTGTGGCAGCCACCGCAGTGACAGCAGCAGCAGTCTGTGCTACATCTGTGGAAGAATTGGAAAGCCCTGTCTTCTTGGCAATGAAAGGCGGAACAGCCTGGGTGGGTTTGGGGGTACGTTTTGCCTGAGGGGTGCCGCCGCCCGCAAGTCTGTTGGCTGGCGAGGCAGGCGGGGTCCGGCCCAGGGGCAGTCTGTTAAGAGCAGGGGGCCGTGCAGCTTTCCTTGTGGGAGTAGGTTTCATGTGCTCTTGTGTTTTGGGATCTCCTCCCTTTGCGGGAACAGGCCGTTTAGAGTCTGGCTTGAAAGGTTTTGGAGGTTCTGGTTTTTTGGTAGCAGCAGATGTTGTAGCTGTTGCAGGCTTCTTATTCACTGTGGCAGAGGCTGGTCTGCTGACATCTGGAGCAAAGACAAAAATAACATCAGTTCACCTAATCCCCCCAAAACATCTCAGAGATACTGGTCAAACTGAAATTGACCCCTTCACGCAACTTTATTACAATCAATAGGCTGACTATTCTAAACTGAATTCCTACCATTAAATGTTTAGGCAATCAACTAGTCGGCTATTATGCAACACACAGAAATACCAATCAAACACATAACGCCTCTACCTTTCTTCGCAGCAGCAACATTTTTGGGTGGCTGTGCGGCAGTGGTCCTGCCAGCAGAGGGTGCTGTGGTGACTCTGGAAGCAGCAGCTTTGGCAGTTGCAGTGGTGGAGGGCTTGCTTGTAGCTGTGGTAGTCCCAGCACCAGCAACAGTCGGTCTGTATGTGGAGGTTGCATATCGAGAGGGAACAGTGGCAGGCCTGGAGGAGGAAAAATAATGCTTTAGTGACACATTGAAAACGAGAAAAAAAAAACATTTCAATAACAGCAACAACAAAAACAGCTTTATTATTGTGGCTCATGACGCATACTAGGGATGTTCATCAATAATCGATAATTGATCGTTGAGGAATGAATTTGATCATGTGGACTTTTTATCGATTATTGTTTTGTTTTTGCGGACTAGGTTTGGGTGGAATTCGTTCCTCCTCGCCCCACTCCATTGCACAGCTGACTAACGTGAGGTGGAGCTTCGTATAGTCTATAGTTTTGTGGCTGGGCGGGGCCCTTTGTGCCAACAACACTGTTTTGAACATGGGGAATTCACAGATTTCCCCCGAATTTCGATTATGGAAATTGATTCAAAATGCCCATCCCCAACGCATACAATGACTTCCTCTTTCCAAAAGACCTGACTGAGAAAAAGTGATGCTCCTCGGCTACATGCATAACCATGAATACATGACCTCTCCTAATGTGACCACAAAGCAATTTGAACTCCAGCAGGATCCCATTAACAAAGCCTCATCTATGTTGCCCCACTAGAATGCATCTCTTGGTGATTCTCTAATCCACATCAAGGGGGAAGGGAGGCTGAAAGGAGCAATGCTTGAGAGGGAGAGAGAAAGAGTGATGGGAGGGGAGAAGACAGGAGGGGAGGAGACAGGAGGGGAGAAGACAGGAGGGGTGAAGACAGGAGGGGAGAAGACAGGAGGGGAGGAGACAGGAGGGGAGAAGACAGGAGGGGAGAAGACAGGAGGGGAGGAGACAGGAGGGGAGAAGACAGGAGGGGAGGAGACAGGAGGGGAGAAGACAGGAGGGGTGAAGACAGGAGGGGAGGAGACAGGAGGGGAGGAGACAGGAGGGCCCAGAATTAAGGAGGCAAAGAGCGGTGATGAGTGCCAAGATGGGAAAAGAGCGATGGGGAGGAATGAGGGAAAATAATGGAGCTAATGGTAGATGAAAAGGAAAGAGATGGCGGAGGAAGGAGAGAAAAGAAGGGTGGAGAAGAGAGGCGAGGGAAAGAGTGGTAGCGGCGGTGAGACTTAAGGAGAGGGGGATGGTGACCGAGCACAGATACAGCAGGTGGGGGAGGATGATAGCAAAGATAGACTAAGTTTGATCCTCTATTAAGCTGCTAGCACACTCCTCCAGTCTAGAGGGCTTCTTACGTGAGAGACACTGTGCTAATCCATCCAATCACTCCAGACCTGACCTAGCTTCCTGCGCTCGCTCTGCTACTGAGGCGCCCGGTGCTGCAGACATGAATTGACAATGCAGACGGAGAGTTGGAGGGCTTGTAGTGGAGTAACATGCGCGCACACAGATGCCTCTCCCACATTAAGCATTACAATGGCCATTTGTTTCCCCAAGATCAAGCAATCACTGGGCAGACATGGACTCAAGGCACTGGAACATCATTGTAATTGGCTGCTATTAGACCCAAGAGTTTGTGATGTGAAGCACACAGACGAAATGAGCACTGGATGAAAAATGGTTATACGCAAGAATACAATGTGACATGGGGCCAGAGAAAAGACCCAAGTCTGAACTTCTGAGGTTGAAGACAATGAAAAGAGTAGCGGTGACAGATGGAGGGAAGGAAAACAATCATATGGAATGAGGGGGAGGATACAGCAAATAACAACAACAGAGGTTCAGTAACAGCCAGGTTTCATCTCTCTGATCCTGCAGTGTGTGGGGTCATATCCTGCAGTGTGTGGGGTCATATCTCTGATCCTGCAGTGTGTGGGGTCATATCTCTGATCCTGCAGTGTGTGGGGTCATATCTTTGATCCTGCAGTGTGTGGGGTCATATCTCTGATGATGCAGTGTGTGGGGTCATATCTTTGATCCTGCAGTGTGTGGGGTCATATCTTTGATCCTGCAGTGTGTGGGGTCATATCTCTGATCCTGCAGTGTGTGGGGTCATATCTCTGATCCTGCAGTGTGTGGGGTCATATCTCTGATCCTGCAGTGTGTGGGGTCATATATCTGATCCTGCAGTGTGTGGGGTCATATCTTTGACCCTGCAGTGTGTGGGGTCATATCTCTGATCCTGCAGTGTGTGGGGTCATATCCTGCAGTGTGTGGGGTCATATCTTTGACCCTGCAGTGTGTGGGGTCATATCTCTGATCCTGCAGTGTGTGGGGTCATATCCTGCAGTGTGTGGGGTCATATCTTTGATCCTGCAGTGTGTGGGGTCATATCTCTGATCCTGCAGTGTGTGGGGTCATATCTTTGATCCTGCAGTGTGTGGGGTCATATCTCTGATCCTGCAGTGTGTGGGGTCATATCTCTGATCCTGCAGTGTGTGGGGTCATATCTTTGATCCTGCAGTGTGTGGGGTCATATCTTTGATCCTGCAGTGTGCGGGGTCATATCTCTGATCCTGCAGTGGGGATAATTGAGGGCTGCTCTAAAAGGGGAGAGTGAGTGAGACTGAAGCACCAAATGGCGAGAGAGAGGGTGGAATAAAGATGCAGAGGAGAGCAGGAAGTGAGAGGGCAAGGGGAGGCCACAGACACGTTCTCCTCATACAACCCCAACCCCTCCTTCCATGGCTCCATGATGAGGTCATAACTCGATGAGGTCATAACTCGTATGGTTTGATCCAGAGGGAGGGCACAGGGAGGAGTTGCTAGCCACACATGCCTGGACTGCACACACTAGTTCCTGGGTGGCTGCTGGTGGTTCTGTTGCTGCTGTATTAGTATGGATTACATTTGCTGCCAGCAGAGGGCTTGAATCAATACAAAACACACCCCAAAGGGAGGATGTGAGGCGCTACACGGCTGTTTATGGGATTTTAACGACATAACGAGAGGTCTTCCTAAGGGCAAAGGTCGGCAGAGGGTCGAGTCACTGATACATTTTACGGGCTTTCTTTGTTGCAACTAGGTTCAGATTACAGGCGTTATAAACTCCTAACCGATTTTGAAATCAAGTTGCATCACACGCATAAGGAGCTTCTGTATGCGACAACTCACGTGACCATGTCGTCAAACTGAAATGTAGTGATTAGTTTCGTATAGAAACTACATAGCTCGTGGAAGCTCGTGGCATGTCGCCGGTCTTCCGCTTTACCGGTAGAGAAAGTGACGTCACTTAGGCGACAGTGTATGTAGTCTTTCTGATTTATAACTTATAGTGCAACAGTTTGGCGATAAACTGCGACTTTCTTGACATGCAAAGTTATGTTTTAAATTGACAAAAAAGTACAATTCAAACGGGATAAAAAAAAAGTTACGTTATTCACCGCCATTCATATTTTTCCAGCACTGGTACAGGGAGAAAAGCAGGAAGTGACGTTCACTTTGCCTCTTTATAGAAAGTGTCACCAGGGGCAGTTTCAGCCAAGCCACACCCACCCATCCCCCCACATCCCTCCCACCCTTTTCTTGTCCCCTCTGAAACACAGCTGGGCAGCTAGACTCCCTTGGCATAGCCTGTTGTAGATTAAATATTCAGTTTCAATCAAGCCAAAGAGGAGACAGAGAGGCTTGGCCTGGAGGTACACGGTATCCCTGTTGGAGGAAGCTCTTCTTACACACAAATGCAATCCAAGTACGCACATACTGTAGTACACACACATTCTGTTCTCGCCTCCAAACCATCACCAGCTCAAAGGCTGCCTCTGAGACAACGAATAGAAGCGGAGCACCCTGACAAGACATTGTTTGGCTTGTAGGCCGTCCAAAACCAGCTGCTTTACTCCTCCTTCCAGAAAGCAGCACACATTCCTGGGGCTTGGCTTGGCCTACAGTTAGCTCCAAACAGATGGTAGGCCTGAAGCCGCTCAGTGTGGTGTTTAGATGAAGTGAAGCCACTCAGTGCGGGGTTTAGATGAAGTGAAGCCACTCAGTGCAGGGTTTAGATGAAGTGAAGCCACTCAGTGCAGGGTTTAGATGAAGTGAAGCCACTCAGTGTGGGGTTTAGATGAAGTGAAGCCACTCAGTGCAGGGTTTAGATGAAGTGAAGCCACTCAGTGTGGGGTTTAGATGAAGTGAAGCCACTCAGTGCAGGGTTTAGATGAAGTGAAGCCACTCAGTGCAGGGTTTAGATGAAGTGAAGCCACTCAGTGCAGGGTTTAGATGAAGTGAAGCCACTCAGTGCAGGGTTTAGATGAAGTGAAGCCACTCAGTGTGGGGTTTAGATGAAGTGAAGCCACTCAGTGCAGGGTTTAGATGAAGTGAAGCCACTCAGTGTGGGGTTTAGATGAAGTGAAGCCACTCTGTGTGGGGTTTAGATGAAGTGAAGCCACTCAGTGCGGGGTTTAGATGAAGTGAAGCCACTCAGTGTGGGGTTTAGATGAAGTGAAGCCACTCAGTGCAGGGTTTAGATGAAGTGAAGCCACTCAGTGCAGGGTTTAGATGAAGTGAAGCCACTCAGTGTGGGGTTTAGATGAAGTGAAGCCACTCAGTGCAGGGTTTAGATGAAGTGAAGCCACTCAGTGCAGGGTTTAGATGAAGTGAAGCCACTCAGTGTGGGGTTTAGATGAAGTGAAGCCACTCAGTGCAGGGTTTAGATGAAGTGAAGCCACTCAGTGTGGGGTTTAGATGAAGTGCGGGAGCCTAGCAACAGCTCGGCAGACAGCGTTGGCTCTTACGAGGCCCTGGGTACCTACTGTCAACAGTGATAGATGCCATGGGCGAGGCCCTGGGTACCTACTGTCATCAACAGTGATAGATGCCATGGGCGAGGCCCTGGGTACCTACTGTCACAGTGATAGATGCCATGGGCTGTTTCTGTGAGGACAGTAACCTACTTCCTGCCAAGATGGGCAGGGAGAATTGACAGCTTCATCCCCAGCGGGACGACACAGGAGGAAATGGAGAGAGAGGATGAGAGAAGAGCAAGAAGAAAGTCACTGTCAATCCTTTTCGCCTGTGAAGGCTGCACAGTTCAAAAGTATATTTATTTACTTCACTGTGAAGGCTGCCCAGTTCAATAGTATATTTATTTACTTCACTGTGAAGGCTGCACAGTTCAAAAGTATATTTATTTACTTCACTGTGAAGGCTGCCCAGTTCAATAGTATATTTATTTACTTCACTGTGAAGGCTGCACAGTTCAAAAGTATATTTATTTACTTCACTGTGAAGGCTGCCCAGTTCAATAGTATATTTATTTACTTCACTGTGAAGGCTGCACAGTTCAAAAGTATATTTATTTACTTCACTGTGAAGGCTGCCCAGTTCAATAGTATATTTATTTACTTCACTGTGAAGGCTGCACAGTTCAAAAGTATATTTATTTACTTCACTGTGAAGGCTGCACAGTTCAAAAGTATATTTATTTACTTCACTGTGAAGGCTGCACAGTTCAAAAGTATATTTATTTACTTCACTGTGAAGGCTGCACAGTTCAAAAGTATATTTATTTACTTCACTGTGAAGGCTGCCCAGTTCAAAAGTATATTTATTTACTTCACTGTGAAGGCTGCCCAGTTCAAAAGTATATTTATTTACTTCACTGTGAAGGCTGCCCAGTTCAAAAGTATATTTATTTACTTCACTGTGAAGGCTGCCCAGTTCAATAGTATATTTATTTACTTCACTGTGAAGGCTGCACAGTTCAAAAGTATATTTATTTACTTCACTGTGAAGGCTGCACAGTTCAAAAGTATATTTATTTACTTCACTGTGAAGGCTGGACAGTTCAAAAGTATATTTATTTACTTCACTGTGAAGGCTGCACAGTTCAAAAGTATATTTATTTACTTCACTGTGAAGGCTGCACAGTTCAAAAGTATATTTATTTACTTCACTGTGAAGGCTGCACAGTTCAAAAGTATATTTATTTACTTCACTGTGAAGGCTGCACAGTTCAAAAGTATATTTATTTACTTCACTGTGAAGGCTGCACAGTTCAAAAGTATATTTATTTACTTCACTGTGAAGGCTGCACAGTTCAAAAGTATATTTATTTACTTCACTGTGAAGGCTGGACAGTTCAAAAGTGTATTTATTTACTTCACTGTGAAGGCTGCACAGTTCAAAAGTATATTGATTTACTTCACTGTGAAGGCTGCACAGTTCAAAAGTATATTTATTTACTTCACTGTGAAGGCTGCACAGTTCAAAAGTATATTTATTTACTTCACTGTGAAGGCTGGACAGTTCAAAAGTATATTTATTTACTTCACTGTGAAGGCTGGACAGTTCAAAAGTATATTTATTTACTTCACTGTGAAGGCTGGACAGTTCAAAAGTATATTTATTTACTTCACTGTGAAGGCTGCACAGGGTACGTTCAAAAGTATATTTATTTACTTCACTGTGAAGGCTGCACAGGGTACGTTCAAAAGTATATTTATTTACTTCACTGTGAAGGGATTGTGATTTTTGACAACCAGGGAATTAAGCACTAGGCCAGCGAGAGCTGGGTATAATCTCCATCTCGTGTCGTGTCCTTTACAACCCATTCAGATTCTGGAGGGTCAGGATAATTTTGCTCTTGAAAACGACAATCCACTCCCAATGGTGACTTCTTTTTTTTCCATCAACTCACTCACTGATTGGTGTGCAATATGGCCCCATAATCAATGTCCTGTCCACCTCATCTCACATACTAAAAAAAATTGTTTCTGGGTGCAACAAAATGATGGATGAAAAAGGATGATCAGATGGTTGGATGGAGGTTAGGCTGAGACTCAAGGGCATGCTGGTCCCACACCCAGTACTGTACATGCACAGACGACAGAAAGAAGGGGGATGGAGAGAGGGGGAGGGGTGGACAAGACAGATTGCTCAGACACTTCTCCTCTCATCGGAGGAGAGGAGAACGAGGCCCGCCCTCGCCTGTCACCAAAGTTCTGCCAAGTTGGTCGGTGGTGATCTATCATCTAGCCATCAAGATTACGAGAGGCTAGGGGAACGATTGACAAACTGTACACGTGCGTCTGCATGTGTTCTGGACTGTTACCGAACACGCAATACCAGGTAGCCAACAGACCCTGAAATACATCAGTAGTAACACCGCTGAAATGGCGCCGCCACATTGCTGGGCACAATAACAGGGTTCTACTGTACACCACTATTCTTCTCCCTCTACTGAACCTGATCACAGCCTCTCGCCGTCCCCGAGCACCAATAGGTACAGCCACATGTTTTGAGGAGCTCACTACAATCTCCAAATCCCACTTGCCCTTTACGAACAGCTCTGGACTGGTAAAGAACATCCAATATGATTTCACTCCTCCCCTTTGGGCAATAACAGTAATAGTTCATGAGAGAGACTGTTCTTTCCGGTGGTAGCAACAGCGGTATTATTAGCTAAGGCTGTTTGTCTATGATCTTTTTTAAGAGATCCTTTAACCCTTGTACCCCACTGGTCCATCTGATGGACTTTTCCTGCATTCGCGTATGGGCCGTTTCGACATTTTTTGAGTATATGGTCTTAAATTAAGGCTAGGTATTTTTTTGGGGGTATTTGACAAAAATCCATCATAGTTATCATTTTTATACGATCCTAAGACCTATTTTCAAAAATACTCCTCAATTTACTATTGGTCCATCTGATGGACCCATTGACTTCCATTGAAACCACTCTATTGGTACTCCCAGCAAATTTTTACAAAATTAATTTATTTCATTTATTTCAGCGGGCATCCTGGACCAAATACCTTGAACTTTGACCTTAATATCTAACCTTGGAGTTGGTAGAAATTTTGGGGGAGTTACATGGTCTCAAAGTCCATTGCATAGTTGTCCCATTGATTTCAATGTTAATTTTGCACAAAAAGAACATTTTTTTTTTACTTCCAGCAAATTTTTCAAAAAATCATTATTTCCTTGATGTTACACATCTCACCTTGACTCAAGCGGTTAAAATTGTAGTTTCTAATGTGTTTGCCTATTTCCCCATATTCCCCCAGTTTTGGCATAGCAATCAATTCCATACAGTTTACATGAAATGTAAAAATAACTGATTCCTATGCCAAAGATGGGAAAATATTAGAAAACTGAATTTGACAGTCCACACTACTGATTTGAAGCCTTTAGACCAGGATAGATGCTGGACTAGAGCTCGTTTGTGTTTTTTGGGGAAAATGGCTGGAAGTCCAAAACATGCGCTTTTTGGATTTTTGGCTCAAAATATGAAAAAATACTATTTTTACAAAAAATCACAAAAAATACAAAAACCCACTGATGATGTCACAATGTCTGTGACATCATCAGTAATGTCATCAGTGACATATTATTGACAAAAAATCATCTCATGACATCACTGATGATGTCATAGGCTAGTGATGTCATAGCTATTGTGACATCATGCCTGCGAATCTTTGATACTAGGCATCTTGCAGTGGTGACTTTTGTAAAACACCCCAACCTGCCCATAATATCAGACCCAAAGCCAGTTTGTCTTTATGGAAATGGAAAAAAAAATCACTTTTTTTTTTTTATGTACCGGTACTTTTTTTTTTTTACTGTACTTACTGTACACTGGCATTTGAGGGGTTAAAATTCGAATAGGTATGAAATGTTGGTATGAGGTATTAGGGAAGAAGTTACCAATGAATTATAAACAGTCAAAAATTTAAAATTAAAATATTTATAAATTAGTACAGTATTCTCGTTAAGGTCCATCAGATGGACCAATAGTAAATTGAGGATTCCGCGCCTGAAGGGTACAAGGGAAAAATGTGATATTGTGATTATTTTTTTACCAGTGTATGAGAACTTTGTCCAACAGTGACTGCCGTAGTATCAGTGACAAGAGCGCTGTTAGAATGTAGTAGGGTTGAGAGTACAACAAGGGCAAAATGCTATCATTGAATCCGTGCACTGATGTAAGGTTATGTGATTGTACAGGATCATTGAATCCGTGCACTGATGTAAGGTTATGTGATTGTACAGGATCATTGAATCCGTGCACTGATGTAAGGTTATGTGATTGTACAGGATCATTGAATCTGTGCACTGATGTAAGGTTATGTGATTGTACAGGATCATTGAATCCGTGCACTGATGTAAGGTTATGTGATTGTACAGGATCATTGAATCCGTGCACTGATGTAAGGTTATGTGATTGTACAGGATCATTGAATCTGTGCACTGATGTAAGGTTATGTGATTGTACAGGATCATTGAATCCGTGCACTGATGTAAGGTTATGTGATTGTACAGGATCATTGAATCCGTGCACTGATGTAAGGTTATGTGATTGTACAGGATCATTGAATCCGTGCACTGATGTAAGGTTATGTGATTGTACAGGATCATTGAATCCGTGCACTGATGTAAGGTTATGTGATTGTACAGGATCATTGAATCTGTGCACTGATGTAAGGTTATGTGATTGTACAGGATCATTGAATCCGTGCACTGATGTAAGGTTATGTGATTGTACAGGATCATTGAATCCGTGCACTGATGTAAGGTTATGTGATTGTACAGGATCATTGAATCCGTGCACTGATGTAAGGTTATGTGATTGTACAGGGCATCTTCAGATAGTCGTGACTAATACCAAAACAGCAAGTCACCACTCTGGCTGAGAGAAGGTCTGCTGGTGTCACCGTCTGGATGTGCCTAGGAGCCAGCATGAACACAACACACGGTCAGAGAGCCAAAGTCACGCCCACTTCCGGTTTAGGCATATGCACCAAGAGATTTCATCTGCCATTTATTTTCTCATACACATTTCATAAAATGCTTATAGAAATAGTTTTACTTGGTGAAACCGAGCGATTCAGCTGTATTTAGAATCAGGAGAGAATATACAGTAGAACATTTCAGACAAAAAATAAAAAATAGAAAATGCTGTTTTTTTTAACGTTTTGGTTAGAGTGAAATGTTCTATGGTCTCTACTGTTTCTAAATATACCTGAATCATTTAGTTTGACTAACTAAAACTATTTTTTATAGGCATTTTACAAAATGTCTAAGGAAAAACAAATAGCAAATTAAATCTCTTGGTGCATATGCCTAAGCCGGAAGTGACGTCGACTTTGGCTCTATTGCAATGCACACCACTGCTTCTGTCATTAAAGAGGATTCATCACACACCACCGACTTGGCCGCTGGCTGGAAATGCAACACACACTCACAGGCACACACTTTCCACAAGGGCAGACAGACACCTGCTGCTGCTGCTACTGTCTGGCTATCTGCTTGTGTCCGTCTCAAGCAGAACAGAGAGTGTCTGGTGCCGTGTCCAAGGGAACAAAGTCACCATGTGGAGCTAAAGTGTAACCTGACTCCTGCACTTGAAATGCCTCATCTGCATAATTGAGAGGATGAGCTTGTCTACCGCAGAGCAATTTAGAGATAGAGTGGCGTCAGCAGAGGACCAAAATGTGTGACTCTTTAGCCAATGAACAGCCAGGAAGGGGTCTCGCACTACTTTTGAATGCTAAAATAAAGCTGATAATGTACAATTTGATAAAAAAAAAAAAAAAAAAACTTTCAAAGTACAACACAAACTGTCCATTTTGCTGCAACTCGACAGTACTGCTTAATCCAGGACCTTACTTCCTGGAACTCTCTATCTATTGCACGCACACAAACGAATGACACAGGAAAGATAAAAGCAGCTTGTCCCCTTAAAGTCCACATGGTACCGCGATACTAAATACTACATGAAAATAGAGATGATGGCTACTCTAGGCAAATCCAACATAGAGAGAGCAGCATGAGGTTAGCCATATGCAAATTGAAGTGTGTGTAGCCATCTCTCTAATACAAATCAAGGGGGTGAGGCAGATAAACAGGTGTGTACCTAGCGCTGCAATCATTAGTTGATTAGTCCACTTTTTCATGTCAACGATGGATAAACTGACACAAATTAAACCACCGGCCCCCATCTGATAAGATTCTTTGCTTTTAGATGTTTCATTACAGAAAGGGGATGAAATCCATGACCAAAATAGTCCTACATTCTGTCATTGTGTTACTTAAGGATGGAATTGTAGTTACCGTAAATTCCGGACTATAAGCCGCGGCTTTTTTCCCGTTTTTTGGCCCCTGCGGCTTATATAACGGTGCGTCTTATCTATGGATTTTTTCAGAAAAAAAAAAAAAAAAAAAAAAATCTCTCTTTTTTAGCACTCTTTCTAACTATAAATCCACTTCTGTTTTAATTTCCTCTCTTGCCCTCTTTTCACCACACCGCGGACACTGTGTGCACTGTAAAAATAAACAACGGTGGTGTTGTGTTATGTTGTTTTGTTGAAATGTTGTAATACGGTAAATGGGAGCTTCCTCAAACAGCCATCTCTTCCCGACAATCCCCTCTGTGCGTGACCACTTACATATGGTAATTACGG
The DNA here is from genome assembly GCF_964638095.1 of Poromitra crassiceps. Classification (NCBI taxonomy): domain Eukaryota; kingdom Metazoa; phylum Chordata; class Actinopteri; order Beryciformes; family Melamphaidae; genus Poromitra; species Poromitra crassiceps. The sequence continues at coordinate 23,482,919 of NC_139646.1, forward strand.
TAAGCAAACGGCCACTCGGGCAACAACTCCCTCCCCCGACTACCAGGAGAAAATCACAAACTTCGGCGAATTCACACAAAGGAAGATCAAGGAATATTCACAACAAGACGAGCAGTAGAAGCAACACTCTCACTTACCATGGGGAAGGTACGCAGAAATTCACACGAGGCAGCTTTCAAGTTGAAAGCAGTCAATCTCGCATTAAAAGAGAGCAGCCGCCGATCAAACAGAGCAGCCGCGCGTAACCTGGGCAAAAGGGACTGTCCGTCCGGGGGAGAACTACTGAACAACTCCCTCCCGACTATCAGGAGAAAATCACAAACTTCGGCGAATTCACACAAAGGAAGATCACGGAATATTATAGGAGTGTGAAAACATCCACAATTACCAACGGGTTCCAAAACGCTGGACTGCTGCGGGATGAAGAGGATGACGCCACGGGGACTGCCCCCTAGTCCGATACCTCACGAGTCCGATACCTCACGAGTCCGACACCTCATGGTTTTGGGTTAGGGTCTGGGGGAGGTTAGGTTTAGGCGTGGGGGTGGGAGAGGTTAGGTTTTGGGTTAGGGTCTGGGGGATGTTAGGTTTAGGCGTGGGGGTGGGAGAGGTTAGGTTTTGGGTTAGGGTCTGGGGGAAGTTAGCCTCTTTTTTCGGACTCGTGAGGTGTCGGACTCGTGAGGTATCGGACTCGTGCCATGGCACCTGAAGGAGAGAGGAGAGTGGTTGACGAAGCCACCCTGAACCTGTTCGTTTCCGACACTGAAGATGAGGACTTTGGTGGTTTCAGTACGCAGGAAGAAGAGGAAGACGAGGATTAGTGACTTGACTTCTCTGGTTACAGGTTTGCTGCACATATACGGTAGCCTATTGTTGTGTGATTTTGTCTGGGGATTAGTGACCTGACTTTTGTTTTGTTTTGTTGAAATGTTAATAAATGGGAGCTTCCCCAAACAGCGATCTCTTTCCCGACATTCCTCTCTGTGCACGAACCCTTTCATATGGTAATTAAACATCAAAACACCCGCGGCTTATAGTCCGGTGCGGCTTATAGAAGAAAAAAATAGTCAATTTTGGTCCCGCGGCTTATACACCGGTGCGTCTTATAGTCCGGAATTTACGGTAGATCAATTATTCCCCTTTTTGCTGGGGACCCCCTGAAACCCCCTCAAGGACCCCCGTTTTGACCAATTTTTAAGAAGAAAAATACTAAAATTATTTCGTTCCAGCTTCTTAATTTTTTTTATTTTCTGGTTTCTTTAGTCTTCTATGATGCTAAACTGATTGTCTTTGGGTTGTGGACTGTTGGTCAAGACAAAAGACAACATTTGAGGATGTCATCTTGCGCTTTGTGGAAAAAAGTGATTGACAGTTTTCACCATTTTGTGACATTTAATAGACCAAATGACTAATCGATTAACTCATTGAGTGCCATGGACGAGTATGTTCGTCATTTCGTTTAGTAACGTAGAGTGCCAAGGACGAGTATGTTCGTCAATTGCGTTTTTTGACGGTGGGACGTGGATCAAAGCATCAGGCATCTCCTGTACAAATATGGGAGCTATTGAAGGCGTATAACCTATTTTACGGACTCATTAGGTGGCGACAGTGCTCTCCAGATTACAGAAAGGTCCGGAAAACTGCAGGAAAAAGATGTGATCAAACAGAAACCGATGCATGCTGCAGCCAGAGCCATATAGATTGCTCTGTCTGCAGCTGAAGTTGGTTGCGAACATCAGTCAATCCGCGCCCACAACTGAGCTCCTCTGCCTCTGTCTGTCTGTCTGCATATAGTTTCTCCACACGATTACCCGCCAGAAAGGCAGCACCCGACGCCGAAGGGCCAAACCTTTCCCTGCAGTCCCGTTTGGCATTTCCTTGTCGCGCTGGGAGCCGCCCGGGAGCCGCCCGGCGCAAAAACGGAGGCTCCGAAAATAGACTGGGTGCGTGTGGGGAGGAGTTTGCAGCTGAGGGGGGGAGAGGGGGGTGGGGCACGCAGGCTCCACAGAACTACACCACGTCACTACATCAGAAAATATTAGCTAGAGTCAGTGAATGTGCTTGAAATGCTTCATTTCACAAAAGGCTGAATATCTCGGCTTATAATTTGAAACCTGTCTTTTTGCTCAAAACAGCCTATCTTCTCCGGCTCATAACTAAAGAACGGAAAATGATATCAATAAACTTTTTTTTGCAGATGATAGAAGAGAGTCTCCTCGTTCTTTGTGCGTGTTCGGTGTTTACATAGTCATATCACACAATATTCTGTGGGCCTCGAGATATCACTGAAAACGCTCTGAAACTCTGGCACTGGGAGCTTCCGTTCTCCAAAAGTGGCTGGCACTCAATGAGTTAATGGAGTAAATTATTAACAGATTAATCGATAATGAAAATAATGGTTATTTGTAGCCCTGGTGTGTGCGCACAAATAGCTGTGTATTGCAGGTGGGGGCATCATCCTCCTGTGCTGTGTCAGACATCAATTTCCTTTATTTAATAAGAGAGCATTAAGAAGGAAGAGAAGTGGAGAGTGGATCTAATCAGGCCTCTCAGTGCACAACACTAAGAAGTGGAGAGTAGGGGTGTCACGATACACTCAGTTCACGATACGATACACGATATTGGGTTCACGATAACGATACGATACGATATTTTAACAATTCTTTTTTGCGATCGATTTGTAATTTGAGGGGGCATCCTCCACGCTAATTTTGAGTAATTTCACCATTTTCATCCTCCGTGTCTGTAACGTCCCTCGTCTGTTCAAACAAAGCAATGAAAAGGAGAGCGAGCATGCAATCAGATGCAGATCAGTGCCACCATGTTCAGCTTCTTTTTCTCACGATATGAGATTTCATCTCAACGATACATATTGTCACGTTTTGATATCGCGATATATTGTGGGACTAGGGATGCAGCGGTATAAGTTTTTGACGGTATGATAACCTTGGACAAAAATACCACGGTTTCACGGTATTGCGGACCATTTGTGTTTTTACAATAGCCAAAATATTCCCATACAGCCGACGTCGTCTTTTTAGATGGGGGAACGTTCAGGGGGGTCCTTGCGGCTCCTCTCTTCTGTGCTCTAGTCTAGCTATGCATGCAGCCAGGGGTAAGCTGTACTCTGCAAGCGACCTGGGCACTTTGTTTTGGGGAAACAGCTGATACCGTGGGGAAGGTATGACGGCAAATCTTAGTGGTTTTGATACCGTGACGTTTTCAAACCACGGTATACCTTCAAACGGTATACCGCTGCATCCCTATGTGGGACGATATATTGTGAGATCCCTAGTGGAGAGTGGATCTAATCAGGCCTCTCAGTGCACAACACTAAGAGAAGTAGAGAGTGAATCTAATCAGGCCTCTCAGTGCACAACACTAAGAGAAGTGGAGAGTGAATCTAATCAGGTCTCTCAGTGCACAACACTAAGAAGTGGAGAGTGAATCTAATCAGGTCTCTCAGTGCACAACACTAAGAGAAGTGGAGAGTGAATCTAATCAGGCCTCTCAGTGCACGACACTAAGAGAAGTGGAGAGTGGATCTAATCAGGTCTCTCAGTGCACAACACTAAGAGAAGTGGAGAGTGAATCTAATCAGGTCTCTCAGTGAACAACACTAAGAGAAGTGGAGAGTGAATCTAATCAGGTCTCTCAGTGCACAACACTAAGAGAAGTGGAGAGTGAATCTAATCAGGCCTCTCAGTGCACAACACTAAGAAGTGGAGAGTGAATCTAATCAGGTCTCTCAGTGCACAACACTAAGAGAAGTGGAGAGTGAATCTAATCAGGTCTCTCAGTGCACAACACTAAGAAGTGGAGAGTGAATCTAATCAGGTCTCTCAGTGCACAACACTAAGAGAAGTGGAGAGTGAATCTAATCAGGCCTCTCAGTGCACAACACTAAGAAGTGGAGAGTGAATCTAATCAGGTCTCTCAGTGCACAACACTAAGAAGTGGAGAGTGAATCTAATCAGGCCTCTCAGTGCACAACACTAAGAGAAGTGGAGAGTGAATCTAATCAGGTCTCTCAGTGCACAACACTAAGAAGTGGAGAGTGAATCTAATCAGGTCTCTCAGTGCACAACACTAAGAAGTGGAGAGTGAATCTAATCAGGCCTCTCAGTGCACAACACTAAGAGAAGTGGAGAGTGAATCTAATCAGGCCTCTCAGTGCACAACACTAAGAGAAGTGGAGAGTGAATCTAATCAGGTCTCTCAGTGCACAACACTAAGAGAAGTGGAGAGTGAATCTAATCAGGTCTCTCAGTGCACAACACTAAGAGAAGTGGAGAGTGAATCTAATCAGGTCTCTCAGTGCACAACACTAAGAGAAGTGGAGAGTGAATCTAATCAGGCCTCTCAGTGCACAACACTAAGAGAAGTGGAGAGTGAATCTAATCAGGTCTCTCAGTGCACAACACTAAGAGAAGTGGAGAGTGAATCTAATCAGGCCTCTCAGTGCACAACACTAAGAAGTGGAGAGTGAATCTAATCAGGCCTCTCAGTGCACAACACTAAGAGAAGTGGAGAGTGAATCTAATCAGGTATCTCAGTGCACAACACTAAGAGAAGTGGAGAGTGAATCTAATCAGGTCTCTCAGTGCACAACACTAAGAGAAGTGGAGAGTGAATCTAATCAGGCCTCTCAGTGCACAACACTAAGAGAAGTGGAGAGTGAATCTAATCAGGTCTCTCAGTGCACAACACTAAGAGAAGTGGAGAGTGAATCTAATCAGGTCTCTCAGTGCACAACACTAAGAGAAGTGGAGAGTGAATCTAATCAGGTCTCTCAGTGCACAACACTAAGAGAAGTGGAGAGTGAATCTAATCAGGCCTCTCAGTGCACAACACTAAGAGAAGTGGAGAGTGAATCTAATCAGGCCTCTCAGTGAACAACATTAAGAGAAGTGGAGAGTGAATCTAATCAGGCCTCTCAGTGCACGACACTAAGAGAAGTGGAGAGTGAATCTAATCAGGCCTCTCAGTGCACAACACTAAGAGAAGTGGAGAGTGAATCTAATCAGGCCTCTCAGTGAACAACATTAAGAGAAGTGGAGAGTGAATCTAATCAGGCCTCTCAGTGCACGACACTAGTGTAAATTAGGTTAGTCTAAGGCTTAGACTAACCTAATTTACACTACTATTACCAATCAAGTAAAAAGAAAAAAAGTTAAGATTCTAGTCTAGAACAATCCTTTGTTGCCACTTTGAATCTTGGTGAATAACTTGCTTCCATCTCTTCCCTTGACAATTTGAAATAAAACAAACGTTAGACAGAACAGTCAAAGTCAATACCTACAGCTGTTTTAGACGGTTGAAATGTGTGACTTTCAAGTAACAGGCCTTTATTGTGAAATGACCCGGTCAAATTCCGGAGCAGCCAAAACGACCATTTGAGAGGGCAGAAAAGTGCCAAAAACGGCCTTTTGGGACAAGGTTCGTCCAACTGGAGCACTCCCTATCCAAACCACCAGCCCGGTATGAGAAGGATTATGATCCGAGTCAATAGCTCTCGGCCCTGGGGGGGGGGGGGGGGGGGGGGGGGATGAGCTTGAGCCAGGGGGGTCTATACGGGACAAAGCCGTAGTTCTTCAGTATCACTGGCTCTGTTCAGGCCCTCTGTCTCAGGTTATTTCTGCTAGCATGACTCACACTCTTGAAGCGAAACCCAACCCAATAACGGCCCAAACGCCACAATGGACGACCGCTCTCCGCCGTTCCCTTTCAGGGCCACCAACATAAACAAGTCATCCCCTCATCCAGTTGGTAAGGAGGATGCCTGATGTGTGAGTTGGCTCCAGATCTCAGAAGGCGAATGATATATTGTGTATGACAGTGAGAGAGAGAGAGAGAGAGAGAGAGAGAGAGAGAGAGAGAGAGAGAGAGAGAGAGAGAGAGAGAGAGAGAGAGAGAGAAATGCTCTATTGTGAATAAATATGGATATCGACTTTGTTTGAATGCATGCGTTTGATGGCTTCAAGGTCACTTTTCATGGCCTGTGGCCTGCTGTTATGATAGGTTGGCATACCTGGTCGTCTTGGAAACGGCTGGCCTATCAGCTTTGGCTGTGGTGGATTTGGAAGCAGTGGATGTAGCCAGTCTGCTGGCCGCAGGAACTAGACAAGAGGGAAAAAGAGTCAGAAAATGTGAGTGCATGGCAGCGGGAGAGGAAGAGTACTCACAATCTCACTGGTTCATTCAATATATCAAAATGCATACACTTTAGTTTAACGGATTCTTTGAACAACCTCAACGATATGTATTTTTTTTAATTAAGAATTAAGATAAGGTTATTCAAAACACACTGCATGGCTTAAGTAGGGCTGTGCAATTAATCTAATTTTAATCTCAATCTCAGTTTCCCACAATTATGAAAACAAGATAATAGAGATAAAATAATTATTTTTTGTATATTATTTATTTTAGTTAGGCTATTTATTTATATATTTTTTTGTTTTTCAATTAAATTGTATTAAAATTGAAAAGAAATTCAGTAAAAAGTTTTTTCAAGTTCAATAAATGATTTTGCCAACGTCAATGAGTAATCGCGTTAAATAATCGTGATCGCAATATCAGTCAAAAATAATCGTGATTATTTTGCCATAATCGAGCAGCCCTAGGCTTAAGCATTATTATTTAATTCAGGTCGGAGTAGAACTACCCTATTTAGACTCACCTGTGGTTTTGGGTCTGGCTCCGAGTCCATTAGGGTGTGCGGTTGCCATCGTCTTCTTAGGCTTAAACAACAGTCCTGGATGATCCGCGACAGGAACAGTCGAATTGTGATTCCAAGCAGGTCCAAGAGTCTTCCTGTTAGGCCTCTTAGTTTGGATCGGCACTGTGGAAGAAGCCATTGGCCTTTTAGGTACTGCCCCGCTTGCCGATGCCCCTGCTGTGGTTGTTGGTTTAGCAGTCTTTGCTGGGACGTTGTTGGAGGGGTTGACCCCATTCATGGTGTGGTTGGGGGCAGAACCCGGCCGTGAGCTGGAACCAGAAGCTGCTGCGCTCTTGACTGCAGGCTTTACTTTAGCCACAGCAGCTTTTGGCTTGGCTCTGGAGTCTGCTGCAGCAGACGTGCCGTTGCCACTGGCCTCCTGAGCAGCAGGAGGCGCTCCGGCGCCTGCAGCTTCCTCGGGCTGTGACGCGGACAGGGCTTGTTCCGTCATTTGGTCCTGCATGGCCGCCGCGCCCTGGGATAAGGAGGGCTCTGCTCCGGCTGTAGCTTCAGTGGGTTCCATGGTTTCAATGGTAACCCCATCAGGTTTCATCCCCTCCTAAGGTGTGGACGCCGGCGTTAGCGCTGGTGCTAACCAGATCCAGAGGGTCCCACTCAAGACAATACACCAGCCTGGCTGCTCTCACAATAGAATATCCTGTAAAAGAACAAAAGCAGGGTTAATGTCTAACCTCTATGTGGACTAATACACTTATCTGGGAAATGGAATTATTGCACAGCTATTTTTAAGTGAAGAATTTAAAGTGATACACTTAGAGAAGTCATGAGGAACATGTCACTGTCTGCCAAAGGAAACGCCATTTATGGAGAGGGGCCTCCAAGGAATTTGGGGGAATCCAAAAAACAGGAAGAGCGCAGTGGGAGATGCCAACAAAGCTCCTCAACCAAAGTCCTCCTCCTCCTCGACGCCGGTGACTAGTCCACCCATCTAGAACCGAGCGATGATACCGAGCCCGACAGAATGCGCCAGGCACCACAGAAAACAAACTAATGAGCAGCTGAAGAGTCAAATGACACCACAACAGAGAGGTACACGGCTCCATGTTTTCTCAACTGCACATTTTATGGTGCGGGAGGGAATAGAAAAAGTGATGACACGGTAAAATGTGCATGGCTGGTGACTGTGCTTCCAAATGGCTTCCAGCATGTAGAGATTGTGAGGGAGAAAGCTGCGGTCTGGAGGCTTCGCAGTCTCCTGACATGACACACAGCCCACAGAGGGAGGGGAGGGGAGGGGAGGGGAGGAGAGGAGAGGAGAGGAGAGGAGAGGAGAGGAGAGGAGAGGAGGGGAGGAAGAGGAGGGGAGGAGAGGGGAGGGGAGGGGAGGGGAGGGGAGGGGAGGGGAGGGGAGGGGAGGGGAGGGGAGGGGAGGGGGGGTGGAAAACCAGCACCAAACAGTCCATTTGTTAGCCATTGTGTTGTGCAGATGAGGATGGTAAGCATGATGACCTTACCAAAGGCCCATTCATGTTCTTAATTGACACAGACAGTACTGCTGGAAACTCTCAAGTGAGTCACATATGTCTTGAACTCATTACCCTCAGTCCAGTTTCTCTTCCCTACTCCTCACATTAGAGAAGCGTCCTCCTGTCCATTATAGCTTCAGCACCCCCCATCCCCCATTCATTTCCCCCGCTTTCACCCCCCCCCCCCCCCCCCCCCTCCTCATGATTACTGCTTTGTTTTTCCCTATAGCCACTTGTTCCTCTCTACGCCATCGGTCGCAGCACCCCCTCTCCTTCCCATCCTATAAGGTCTTACTTCCAGTAAACTGCTGCACAGATGGTCGGGCCAGCAGAGGTTTTGTGGCCCAGCAAACAGGCGTTGGGTGGAGAAGGAATAAAGGAGAAAAAGCAGGTGGGTAGAAAAAAGGAAAGAGCAAAGACTTAATGAGTGTGGTAGAAAGTGATTGAACACAATAAAAAGTCTGGTAAAAAAAAATGAGAAAGGAAAAAAAAAGGCAAGATCTGTAGGAGTTGGAGAAGCAACAAGTAAGAAGCAAGAAAGATTAAACGTACTAGAAAGGCAAGGGTGATAACAAGAATGCACAAACTGTTCAAGTGAATCGGTGAGCAGATTCTGCTCTTTGGACTGAGCAAAACCAGCCAGAAAGGTCTCTGCTGTACACCATGCATGACAGGGCTGTGCAATAAAATCGATACGGCAATATATCGCAATACTTTTTTCCGCAATACTGTATCGATATTTCAGAAAAATATCGCCATATCGATTTTTTTGCACAGCCGTGTGTTCAGTGACACGATAAGAATACTTTTTATTTCAGTGCGTTCAGTAACACACTCAACACTCAGTAGTTTTGACTCAATTTGTCCACTAAGTTCTCAATATAAAGTGATGTACATATTATTACACTACCTGGGTGGTGCACAGCACACACAAAATTTTATTTTTAGCTAAAAAAAAATATTTTCAGTAAATTATGTAGAGTATTGCAATATATCGCAATATGTATTGTATCGCAATGTATCGTGATGCAATCGTATCGCCACCCATGTATCGTGATACGCATCGTATCGTGAGGTCCTTGTCAATACCCAGCCCTAGCATGACTCTGCTGTACACCGTGCACGACTCTGCTGTACACCGTGCACGACATTCTAGCTGTGAAGCCAGAGGGAACTTAACACGAAAAATGTCAAATTCCACTGATCAAATCTTTCCACAGACATGGGGGCCATGGTCTGGATTCATCAAGCCACATGAAGATGAAGAATCTAGGCCTAGTTTTGTCTTTAACGCGCTGATAAAAGTGGTTAAATACTCCCAACTCCTACTCCTATGTTTACCTCTCCTCCTGAGGAGGATGCCATTCAACTTGAATGGCAGAAGGAACACTCACATCATGATACAAAGCTGGTTGTAAATCACCAGAGTTATTTTAATAAACACAGATATGGACCCAATACCGACAATGATCAAGCACAAATGCACATGAGCAACATAGATTTGAGGATTGCTTTTGGGAACCGACTGTACCCTCATGCTTCTGCAGAGGCCGTCACCTTGGGGAGGCCTCTCTCCTCTCTCTAGGCTACACATTAACATTAGAGGTATGCCTACCACAGCACGCTTTGCTTCTCTCCCAGCTCCCTCAACTGTTGGAACTTTCTAACTCTCATATTACAGTTAGTTTACACAGAGAAATCTCTCTATGGACTCATTGTGTGGCTGGGAGCGAGCTTCAGCCACATGCAAGGCTTCATCTGTTGAAAGACAAATTAACAAAACTGACCACTTGTTGTTGCCAACTCTGGAATAACTTGCGTGGCCAGTTTGTCCCTGATAACAGTTGGAATACAGTTGAACACCTCCTCCAAACACACAAGAACTTCAAACACCTACACAGAAGAGTCGCCGATAACTGAGTCCTACCCTGAGGTTGAATCGGGGGGAAAGAATAGACTTTTCCCTCGGCTCCTGTAGTACTTCTCCCTTCCTTCTCCTCTGAATCTCTGGTTACAAATCTCCAGCCAATAACAGAGAAGGCACAGTGAAGAATAGAGAGAGAGAGAGGGGAGCGCAACCGTGCCAACAATAAGATTGGGACCGATTTGATCACAATCTCCATTTGAAATAGCCAGTTTAAAATGTCTAATTCTTTTAAACATCACTAGACTAAGAATTAGCTGGTCAGGTTTAGCAACATCACCTGATGAATGACAGCCATGCAGAAAAAACGCCCGTGAAACTAGTAGGCGAGATGGCTCCTCACCAGCAGCCCCAGATTTGACTCTAGTGGCTCATTTCCACCACATATAACAACACAGTACGGCTCTACTCTTACTTGGCCTTACTCGTCTCGACCTGATAGGCTGTTTGCAGTGTTTCCCACAGGATTTTGAGTATTTGTGGTGGGGGACCGCAGACCCCTAGGGGGGTGCGGGGGCATGCCCCCCCGCAAGATTTTTTAAAACATTTTAAAGTAAAATGCATGAATTTGGTGTACCGTACTTTGAGAAAGCTTAAGAGCAAAATTAAAAGGCTAGATCTACGAAGAACATGTCATCATTACTGTGCTGTGGGTTTACAATGACAAACTAAATTTCTCCCTATAGGTCAGGAATACTCAACTTGCTTTGCCACTTTCGTGAAATGATAGAAGGCGAGGGGCCAGTTAATAAACAAACAATATACATTTTTCTGTAGCGGATTGTAGGTTTTTGGGGTGTCAGCCGGAGTTTAGGCTGACAGTGTTGTGCACACCGGATAGTTAGTTAGGTTAAGTTAGTTAGGTTAAGTACATACATAAGTGCCTGGGTAGTGAGCAGATGGTGGTATTTGACAATTTAGCAGCTAAATCATAGATTATTGAAAGATATTCCATATTCCAGACTGAAATGCTATAACAGAACTACAGAAGTATTGGCCAGAATGACATGAACATTTATTGGATACTTATTCAGCGGATATCTTGCATGTTGCATTCAGGTGCACTGTAAAAAAAATATATATATATATTAGAGATGGGCGCGTTAACGCCATTAACGGCTGCGTTAACGCGAGACTCTTAACGCGCGATAAAAAAATTATCGCCGTTAATCTATTCTCAAAGTTGTCTGGTAGCAGGGTCCACTGCTCTCTAGTCGGACGGTGTTATGTGACGGAACCTGGGCGGAACACGTGTGTGAATAATAACAACAAAACAGCTGACATGGACGCCGCTGCTGCTGTGAAGCCCGGCCCGCTTCAGGGCAAATTTAATTTCAAGAAGCTTCCCAATGGAGACCTTGACAAGAGCAAGGTTGTGTGCACCTTGTGCAAAGCGGAGTTATCTTACTGCAGGAGTTCCTCGAGTCTCAGGTACCACCTAAATGCAAAGCACCCCACAGCTAACCTGGAAGACGCCGGGACAAGTGCGGCAGCCCCGGGGAGTCGTGTTCGGCAAACTACAATGGAAGAGTGCAGCAAACGAGGAAAGCCCGTCAGCGATGCTTTTAAAGCAAGATTAACTAACCTCCTAGCTCGGTGGATTTCCATCAACTGTCGGCCTATCAGCCTAGTTCAAGATGAGGGGCTTCAGCTTGTTCTCCAAGCGGCCACAGGCGATCCAAATTACACTCTGCCTAGCAGGAGAACGATCACACGCAGAATCTACGACCAGTACGACAAAGAGAAAGCCGTCAAAGAAGAGAAGTTGGCTGGGGCAACGTATGTAGCACTGACGGGGGACCATTGGACATCTGTCGCCAACGAAAACTACCTCGGCGTTACTGTACACCTGATCGATACCAACTGGGAACTTCACTCGTTTGCTTTAGGTATGTAATGTAGCCTAATTTAGCTAATGGTATAGGGCTTGCATTAGCTTGCTATAATGTTAACTTGCTGAATATAGGCTACTCATTGGTGTTGCCTGGATAGCCTATACTAGCGAACTTATTCTGCTCTACTCTATCTACCCCAATTAGGTGTGATGAAAACAGAGGAGCGCCACTTTGCAGAAGCGTGTGCGAGGCAGTTTCTCAGCGTTGCCAGTGAGTGGGCAATAGAAGACAGAATTACCACGATTGGAACAGACAGCGCTCCCAACATGATAACAGCAGGGAGGATACTTCCATTCGAGCATGTGCCATGTGTTGCGCATATTGTACAGAGGGCCATTGTCATGTCACTTCGGGATGCTGGTTTTGATGTTGTGCTAAGCAAGTGCCGTAAAGTGGTTGGACATTTCAAACATAGCCCGGCCAACACAGACGAGTTGAATGTGCAGCAAGTGGCCCTTAAGCTCGACAAGGAGTCACTCGTGCAAGATGTCCCGACACGTTGGAACTCCACCCTCGAGATGGTCAAGTGTGTGAGGCGCAACAAAGACCCACTGCACGCAACCCTGGCCAAGCAAAAGCATAATCTGACCCTCCCAACTGATGCTGAATATGAGAAGTTGGCAAAGCTGGAAATACTGCTAGAACCATGCAAGTATGTACAGTATGAGAGTGTTCATGAATTGCATAGGCTACAATTTATTTTAAAAGTCACTTTGTATTTGAGAAAGGCAGTTGTTAATGTAAAATAGGCTATGATGATTCAGAACTTAAAAATAGTGTAATCTGAATTAAATGAATAGTTCACTGTTTTTTATGTATTGCTGTGTGTGTGTGTGTGTGTGTGTGTGTGTGTGTGTGTGTGTGTGTGTGTGTGTGTGTGTGTGTGTGTGTGTAGGTATGTCACTGAGCTCCTTGGTGGGGAGAAGTATGTAACCTCCTCCGCGGTTCTACCTGCCCTGTGCCACCTCCAGCAAGCTATGAAAATCTCAGATGATGATGCTGCCTATATTGTGCGATTCAAGGCTGCCTTCACCAAGGACCTCAACCAGCGGAGGGAGAAAATGAACCTGGATTGGCTGAAGGTATGTCAGACTAACCAGAAGATAACTGTATGGTCAATGGATAGATTAAGTCATGAGGAAATATGGAGGTTGGATTTGAAAAGTACATTTTCATCAATCAACAATTAATAATTGTTATTTTTTTATTTTTTTTATAAAGATAGCGACTGCCCTGGATCCACGATTTAAGGACCTCAAGTGCATGCCCAAAACAGAGAGGGAGCCAGTGTGGAGAAAGCTGAGGGAGTTGGTGAAGGGAGAAGAGCCTGCTCTGCAGCTGCCCATGGAGGACAACCCTGAGCCACCCAAGAAGAAAACAGCCCTTCTACTGATGTCAGAGTCAGAGTCTGATGACGAGGCACCAGTAGACAACACTGTGGAGAGGTACAAGGTAGAGCCCACTGCCAGTGAGGATCAGTGTCCACTGAAGTGGTGGTCAGAGCACACTGCTTGCTATGGTAAGATGGCCCACATTGCCCGGAAGTACTTGGGGACTCCTGCCTCATCTGTCCCATGCGAGAGACTGTTCTCTTTAGCAGGCCATGTTGTACAGAAGAGGAGATCTAGACTGTCCTCAAAAAATGTGAACAGGCTGGTCTGTCTGAGTGACTGGTGGAAGAAGGAGAAGTAGTGGTTAGACTTATTGCCTGAAGCCATGTCACAGTTACTGACTGTAAACGGTTCTTAATGGCCTCATGGCCTACAGTTTAATATTATTGATCCCAGAAATGTGGGTTGTTGTTCTTATACCCTCTGGTGTTCATTCCAGGTAGTTCAGGATAGAACTTTGTCCAGATGAAGACAAACCATGTGTGTAACCTGCTGGTTTCTTACCTTTAAATGCCTACTGGCTATTCAAGTTGAATTGAATAAACAGAAACCTGTTCACAAGGACTTACTTCGTCATTATTTATGTTGCACACACATATTTTGAATGGCTTCGACAGACTTCAAATGACCCATTTTAATCTAGATTAATCTAGATTAATGACCAGGTTTAATCTAGATTAATCTAGATTAAAAAAATTAATCTATGCCCATCTCTAATATATATATATATATATATATATATTTTTTTTTTTGGTCAACATCTTATTGTGGCGGTCAAAATATTATTGTGGCGGCCCACCACAAATTCCTTTATGTATGGGAAACACTGGTTTGCTTCCACCGCAAGTTTACTCGCCTCCGCCCACAACTGGTCGTCATAGCGACCGCATAACGTCTATACCTATAACGTATAATGTTAAAATTAAATCCATACACAGAACTTTTAAACTGGTTATGAAATACTGGTGCCTCTATATGACCTACAAGGGGCAAATGAGACCATCTGCAAGGAGAATGGATATCAATTTGTTGTTATTTACATGCATGCGCTGCGCGGGGGTTACGCTACGGGGAGAAGGGAAGCCACTACCCCGGCGGCCGCTCACCAGGCAAGACTGCGGCTTCGCTAAACCCCCGCCTCCGGGCCTAGCGGAGCTAACGTAGCATACAACTACAAAGGGCTTCCCGAGGAGCGGACTTTTTCTCTCTCAAAACAATTGAAAACCACAGTCGTGTTAAGGCTGAGCAAGGAGATCGATTTTATTTCACCAGAGCTGAAGGCAGCAACACAAAAGACTGATGGAAATAACAGAAGAGAAGGTAAGCCCCACTAAACTGGTATCCGGCATTGACAGTAGATACAGTAAACACGATTCTGCCTGACCAATCAGTCGTCTGCAGTGTTCTCACGTCACTGTGTGGTACCAGCCGGAACCTCGACAAAGCAGGGACTAAAACTAGCACGACTCAACCCCGACTCACCCCGGGCTGTCCCGGTTATTGACCGGTGGAATGAGACAAAAAAGCAAGTCCGTGCTAACACCAGTGGTGGAAATGGGCCATAGTAGGTGGGTGGAAGCTGGCCGGTGCAGAAGGTATTTAGACCATGGAGATGGTAGCTGGCCTAGACGATGCGCCCCACCCAATCTATTCACAGAGGGAAAGTGGTCCAAAGAGAGAGAGAGCAGTGAGATGGGGAACAGTGTGGTAAGATTACTATTCTAACTTAAAGGAACACTCCGTCCATTTTCAACCAGCTTTGTATCATTAGAACATCAGTAGTATATCAGAAAACTGTAAACAGTTTTGAAGTCTATCATTTAATTTGACAGTTATTGAGTGTTAAAGTGTGGACCAGTGACATCACTGGTCCACACTAACTCAAATTAATAACTAATTAACTCAAATCAACTCTCAATAACTGTCAAATTAAATGACAGATTTCAAAACAGTTTACAGTTTTCTGATATACTACTGATGTTCTAATGATACAAAGCTGGTTGAAAATGGGCAGAGTGTTCCTTTAATAAAACCAATAACTAGAAGTTACAAAGTATCAACATTATTTATTTACAAAAAAGCACAGAGTCACAGAGCTCTGGTTCAGCCCCCTCCTCCCCTCTGTTGTCTGAGGGGACTCACTGAGAATCACACCATTCAGATGTCTATATTATTACCTAAGACAGGAAGTCCTAGATTAGAGCAGCTTACTGCAGATAGTGTGCCCCCTATGTCTTTGAGGGAGGCATTACAACAACTCTACATTCTCAGTCACCACAACAGCCTTGAGTGGCAGTGACTGACTGACACTGTGAAGTGGATGGCTCAGCTCTGCTAATGCCCCCGGCTTAGCATCAATCACGTTCCTCATGAGACGACCCCCTTCTGGCCATGCACAGGCATCACGCCCAGCCAGCTGACAGTATGTCTGACAGCTCAGAGGGGGACTGAATGATCACTAGTATTAATATAGCACAAGTCATGTTTGACTTCTTCATTACAGTGGGAGTGCACAGCAAGAGGAGAAGAGCCGGACTGCGAAGGCAGCGCAGATGCTCCTTTTCTCATCCTTCAGAAATATGCTGGCACACATAGGGATGCACCGATCAACATTTTTTCACTTCCGATCCCGATTCCGATACCTGAATTTGGATATCTGCCGATGCCAATATTATGCCGATACCAATATATTTTTTTAATATACAGTATAGGCAAAGATTTAGCCAATTCATTTTTTTTTAATATACCTTGCAAAAAGCAGACAAAATTAAGAAAATATACAAGGCAAAGAAGGATACTATTATACATGGGCAAATTACGGCCCCCTCCGCGGCCCACGCTGGAATTGGGAGGGGGGGGGGGGGGTCCGATTCCGATCCGGAATTGCCAATATCGGCACCCAATACCGATATTGGATCGGCCCCATCCCTACTGGCACATGCTATTTTGCCTCATTTGGAAGTCAAGCTGTTGTCGACACACTGTGCAAAGTCAAGTGACATCTCCAGACTGAAGCAATACAACAAGCCCACATGGCATTTTCATGTGTGGCAGGCTGGTCCAGATGAATGGCCTCATCATGATGCATTTTGATGAAATGATAAAACCTCCGTTGTCGCTCTGCCATTCCCTCAATCCACATTTGCATCACAAAATTGTAGTTGAAGGAAGACGTAATATATTCAGGAGCAGGCACGCCTCTTTCTAGTCAGCGCCGGCGCGCGGCTAATATTACAATTAGCTCAATACCCCTGGCGACAATTGCAATGTGTTGCAAATATGCTAATGCAGAGAGGCTGTTTGAATGAGGACCCGGGCCTGTGTGAGCTCAGAACACTGCAGCAGGGCCTAGCTTAGCTTAGAGGGAGAATAGCACGTTTATAAATGCAGCGAGCAGTCACTTTGCACGCTTGTTAGGGGGAGTCTGTGTCTAGACGGAGAAGGAACTCACTGGCCTCACTGCTATTCACCGTTTACGCTCCATTTCTGCTGATGAAGAAATATAGCGTAGTGTGTGTCACAACTCTTCTTCTTCCTGCTCGCTCTTTAGGCACTTTAATTGCATCCTTCGTTCCTGTATCCCCCCCTTCTCTCTCCTTCCACACATCCCTCGTTCCTGTATCCCCCCCTCTCTCTCTACTTCTACACATCCCTCGTTCCTGTATCCCCCCCTCTCTCTCTACTTCTACACATCCCTCGTTCCTGTATCCCTCTCTCTCTTTCTCTCTCCCCTTCTCCACATGATGAAATGGGTCACTTTTAATACGGTGTCTCTTCTGTCTAATTCCAGCAGAGGGATTTAGCAGTGCTGAGCGCGTAGCAGAGGTCTCTGGAATGCATTGTGCATGCTGGGGGGGGGGGGGGGGGGGTGCTGAGGTAGATTGGATGGCGTGTGTGCGTGTGCGTGTGTGTGTGTGTGTTGATACTGAAGCTGGCTTAATGTCATCTGTAGATTTAGCCTGGAACACTGCCTCTGTAAGCCATTACAAAATGCTGCCAGGCTAGCAGAGACACTACACAAGAATAAAAGGTACATAATATACACTGCCAGCAACAGACCGATGAGGACAAATTAGTAGGGTTGAGAACTGAAATTCGAGAACCGAATATAAAAGGTTCTGCTTATCGGTTCCTAAACAAATTTCACTTGCGCTAGTTTCAGTTTACGTTTCCCTGGTGGCGAACCTTTGTTTTGTAGTCCACCATTAAAACCAAAGACTCTGGTCGCCGGCTGCTGCACCTGCATGAGACTTTGAAATGTATACATGTCTTCCCATCTCCTAAAGCTGGACACTGGTGCTCTTTCTGGACCTACAGATCCTGTGATACAGCCCGCTGTTCCATAGACTGCCTTCTGAACGTTTTTTTCTGTGAATTAAGCACATGACCTGTTTTGACCCCGGCCTCAAAGCATCAGAATTGAGAATAGATGAGCAGAATCGGATCAGAATCAGAATTGTTAAAAAAAATCCAAACGATACCCAACCCTACAAATCAGGAATATATTTTAGCTTTTACAATACTAGATTTTGTTGACTTTGCATGTGCTTGGATGCAGCAGTTGCGTGCTGTTGGGCTAGATGAGCTTCTGCTGTGTGTGTGTGTGTGTGTGTGTGTGTGTGTAGGGTTCACGTCCATGCTGCTGCATCTGCTGTAAGCTGATGAACGCCCAGAGCAGCATCTGAGAGATCCAACCCAGCCACATTCCAGCACCGCTGCCTCCCTCCAACTCCTCAGGGCTGCACACTGACAGCTGGCTGTGTGTGTGTGTGTGTGTGTGTGTGTGTGTGTGTGTGTGTGTGTGTGTGTGTGTGTGTGTGTGTGAGAGAGAGAGAATGAGTGAGTGACCTATGAATGTGTAGGATTGCACATGTGCGTTGACATGAAAGTATGCAAATTGACGTCACAAACAGAAAGGTGTCCAGACTGGCATCCAGCAGCCCACCACTTCCTGCTTCCTTCTTTCAACTCCACATTCTACGTTCATCCCTTGATTCTTTCCAGCACCATTAGCTCGCCATTTTACACAACCGGCCTAGTAAAAGCTGGCCCTGACCACGCCTGTTTTTCACACTCCGTGCCACAGGGGGCAGCACTAGCAGGCTGTCCTGTCTGTGACAGATGTGTACCGATGAGGATATGAAGTCCTTCTGTCTGTTCATTCTTTAACTTAGCGTCATGTGTCTGACGGAGGGATAGGCAAGGCATTTTACACACCAAAGCCATTTCTCAACATGCAGTGAACTCCTGATCATAACCCAGGGGTGTCCACACTTTTTTGAATGGGGGCCAGATTAGATCATGTCAAAATGCCCATATGATGCTTCTTGCATCACATGGGTTATAAAAAAAATAAAAAATAAAAAAAATCACATACAATTACTTTGTTTGTACTTTGTTTACCATCTGAAAACATTAGTTCTGCCTGTGCTGTTCCTACTCAGTTCCTGTACAAACTGTATGATAGTGCTGTCGTTGTTAGGTGAAGGGAGAAAATGCTAATTGAACTTGCTTGATTAACCAATACTGTGTGGAGGAGCCACATATAGTATATTTTGAGAGACAAGCCGAGGGCCACTTCAAATCTTTCCAGGGCCGGACATGCGTGTCATAACCAGACCTTACTCCAATGGGCTGCATGTTTAGCACCAATCACCCGTTGTGAGTGGAGACAAGTGCTGGGCAGATATCTGGTGTTGTGGATGCAGTCTGGATGCAGGTCCGGAGACCTGTGCACGCGTTTTGGGCATTGGGTGTTCCTATACGCTCCCTCGTCCTGCAGCAGCACCGCAGCACACATGATCCCCATCCCCGCCCTCCCCCGCCCGCTCTACTCAGCCAAAGAACACAGACCTTTTCCTTATTTATAGAATCAACGATCACTCATGTCCAATAGGAGCCTGATATTCAGACTGCATCGTCAATTCATAAACTCATTTCCTCTTTGTCTGAGATTGCGCTCACTTCAGAGCATTTCTATGAGGAGGGGGGGGCGGGCTTCGGTCTTCCCTAACCAATCACTAGAGAGCACTGCACTAGTCGTAGTCATCATGCATAACATAAACAGACGCAGCAGGCATCTCCATTTTGGCTACTAGATTTGGCAGTTGTAAAACAATTCTATATCAACGAGCAACGGATTGTCAAAACGAAACTCAACTCATCATGTCTGTGTGTCTGTGCTGGAGACCAGAGTAAGATGCCAGGCCAGCACATAGAGAAGGATGGAGAGAGAGCTGTGCTGAGAGAGCAGACCAAGACAAGAGAACCCTAACCCTTAACCCTGGTTTAAAGGAAGGGGGTTTCCTAACCTAGAGCTCAGACTTCAATCTGAAAAGCAACAGACTGGATGCGAGGTCCTGGTCAAACATAACCAATTCTTTCTTATGCTTTACTTCTATTTATTACTGCGTCTTCCTTATTCCTTGAATCCTTTTTAGAAGGCATTCAAAGCTCCTCCTCACAAAACTGAGTGTGCAGCACAGTACACAGACAGTTGTATACAGAACACTCCTTAGTTACATTGCAATCACTGCCAGCTGCACAGTCGCTGGAAAAAAACAAAACACTTCTGGAACTTCCTGAACCAACTTTCACTGAACTAAGAAGCATCTGGGAACAAAGACGTGTTCTAAGAATCTATACAAGAAAGCAGGAGTGAGTCTTAAGACTGTTGCTCCATCTGACCATACAAGGCAGCGCTGTCTCACTCACACACACACACACACACACACACACACACACACGAGAAATGTGATCTCCTGTTGGAAGACGCACACCTCCCAGGCAGGCAGCATGCTGACAGGAGAGCCTCAGCTGAGAGCATCTAAGCGTTGTGGGGATACAGGGCTCTATCTCAGCATGGCCTTGTTTACACGGCACGTGTTTGTTTTTTTTGCGTTTGTGCCTGCCTTCCTTTTACATAGGTTATAATTTTAAGAAATAACCATTGGCAAACATAGCAGTTCTACAATAAGCAGGATGTAGAATGGAGGAAGAAAGCAGGGAAACCACTGATCTCTAGAAGAGAAATAAAACCTCAGGCAATGCTGGAAGGGAAAACATCTCAGGCGACAGATGTAATATAATAATTGGTTCTGCATCGATGTGTGGCAGATCATCTGCTTTCCTCCAGGTATCATGTAGTGATGCATTCAGGATGTGTGGCAGCAGATCACCTGCTTTCCTCCAGGTATCATGTAGTGATGCATTCAGGATGTGTGGCAGATCATCTGCTTTCCTCCAGGTATCATGTAGTGATGCATTCAGGATGTGTGGCAGCAGATCATCTGCTTTCCTCCAGGTATCATGTAGTGATGCATTCAGGATGTGTGGCAGCAGATCACCTGCTTTCCTCCATGTATCATGGAGTGATGCATTCAGGATGTGTGGCAGCAGACCATCTGCTTTCCTCCAGGTATCATGTAGTGATGCATTCAGGATGTGTGGCAGCAGATCACCTGCTTTCCTCCAGGTATCATGTAGTGATGCATTCAGGATGTGTGGCAGCAGACCATCTGCTTTCCTCCAGGTATCATGTAGTGATGCATTCAGGATGTGTGGCAGCAGATCACCTGCTTTCCTCCAGGTATCATGTAGTGATGCATTCAGGTCGATGTGTGGCAGATCACCTGTTTTCCTCCAGGTATCATGTAGTGATGCATTCAAGATGTGTGGCAGCAGATCATCTGCTTTCCTCCAGGTATCATGTAGTGATGCATTCAGGATGTGTGGCAGCAGATCACCTGCTTTCCTCCAGGTATCATGTAGTGATGCATTCAGGATGTGTGGCAGCAGATCATCTGCTTTCCTCCAGGTATCATGTAGTGATGCATTCAGGATGTGTGGCAGCAGATCACCTGCTTTCCTCCAGGTATCATGTAGTGATGCATTCAGGATGTGTGGCAGCAGATCATCTGCTTTCCTCCAGGTATCATGTAGTGATGCATTCAGGATGTGTGGCAGCAGATCATCTGCTTTCCTCCAGGTATCATGTAGTGATGCATTCAGGATGTGTGGCAGACCATCTGCTTTCCTCCAGGTATCATGTAGTGATGCATTCAGGATGTGTGGCAGCAGATCACCTGCTTTCCTCCAGGTATCATGTAGTGATGCATTCAGGATGTGTGGCAGCAGATCACCTGCTTTCCTCCAGGTATCATGTAGTGATGCATTCAGGATGTGTGGCAGCAGATCACCTGCTTTCCTCCAGGTATCATGGAGTGATGCATTCAGGATGTGTGGCAGCAGATCACCTGCTTTCCTCCAGGTATCATGTAGTGATATAGTGCATTCAGGGCGGGTGCATTATGCCAGAGGAAAGAAAGCACTCCAGCATTATTAATCTGTTTCTGACTTCTGTTGTCAACATCCTGTATAGTGCATTCAACAATTCAAAGAAGGCATACATCATCCAAAACACTAGCATTACAAACCACTACTTCCCCCTTACTTCCTGCTCTTCAATGGCGTTCCACATGCAGGAATGGGGTGGGGTTATGGTGTGTGTTGGGTGTTGGGTGTGGATTCTGTGGAGGCTCCACCCCTTCCCCAGAGAATTATAAGCACAGAAGATGGAAGAAGAGCACTCCGTGCAGCTCATTAGCTACAGACAAAGAACCATGATAATCCTCAATGATCCTGCTGATTGGCTGGCTGCTCTTCCTCTGTCTGTCCCCGTCCTCCTGTGTGCACGTGTTGACTAGCCCCGCCCCCACATCACAACATTTTATCCCTAGCATGCTGATGAACGAATCCTCAATGAGCCGACTGGCTGTTTGGCCTGATGATGTTGTACACAAACAGACTGGCTGCTCTCTCCCTAGTGTCCACTTGCTGGGACGCCCTGCATTGCCAAATAGTAATTGTCCCAGGGGAGACATTGCACAGATGATATGTTCTGATACGAGCAGCACTTTGCCTCATTCTCGACAAAAAGATCCGACTCCTAGTCCTGCATTAGAGCCCGACTCAGGCAGGCCTTAACATTTGAGTCCAGCCTGAGATTTCTGTCCAAACCCAAAACAACTGCTGCTAACCAAGAACGTAGACGTAGAAATGGAATGCATTTGTGACATTATTGTTTCACGATTGACAAGATGTTAAAAACGCTTTCGTCAATTCTACGAGACAACAGTCTATAAACATAAAACTATGAATTGGGGGGGATGGTTGTGGGCTGGACTAGACCTAAAGCATGCACCTCATTCTAATCAATTCCATAGGTGACACTGGGCATGTGCTAAGTGATGTTAAACCACTTAATAAGGCCATGAGGAGCAGCTGCTAAGTAGGCTACAAGTTAAGTGGACTAAGCCAGTTAGGCTTTAGGGGAATGGCAATCAAAGCGAGATGGACTAGCAGCTAACGGCAAGCTAGTGGGGCTACAATCTGTCCCCGAACCTGGCAGGGCTCCAAACAAGCACGGTGCCAGGGGCTCCAAACAAGCACGGTGCCAGGGGCCTGGGGCTCTAAACAAGCATGGTGCCAGGGCCTACAAACAAGCACGGTGCCAGCCAGGGCCTGGGGCTTCAAACAAGCACGGTGCCAGCCAGGGCCTGGGGCTCCAAACAAGCACGGTGCCAGGGCCAGGGGCCTGGGGCCATCAGGACAGGCTGTCAGTGGGGCCACGAGACTCTGCAGGGTGCTATGATGAGGGCAGGCCTGAGTATGTTTGTTTGTGCTTGTAAAGGGATATCAGACAAGAAAAAAGACAAAAAAAAATAGAATTCTAATTCAGACTACAACTGAATAGGGGTGTTGGTCCGTCATCATCTCAAGTGTGTGTAACATTAGGGTACTCATAAAGGGAGGGTGGGCAGATAAACCCCATTGTCTGCACTGCACACCATGTGACCCCCCCTCCCCTCCCCCAGGCATGGTGCCGTGAGGAGGCGGTGGGGTGTGGGGTGTGTCGGGGGGGGGGATTAGCTGGAACCAGGGGAGCAGCTGGCACTGGTAACTTCACCCAAAATCTCCCCCACTGAGAGACTGACCAGGGACACTGGATAGCCTGTGGAGAGGCAGAGGGAAGGATGGCTGGATGGATGGATGACAGAAGCTATGGTGGAATGAAGGAGAGAGAGGCAGAGATGGGTTCTGGAAGAGGTTCAGGGCAGGAGAGTGCATGGTGAAGCAATAGATGGAAGGAAAGATGAACATAACGAGGAAGACAAATGGATGAGTATGCTCAGGGAGGAGGAGGGAGGAGGGACTTCAGAGGGAGGAGGAGGGACTTCAGAGGGAGGAGGATGGACTTCAGAGGGAGGAGGAGGGACTTCAGATGGAGGAGGAGGAGGGACTTCAGAGGGAGGAGGAGGGACTTCAGAGGAAAGACAGGATGTGGAGGGATAGAAAGAGGAAAACAGGTTGTGGGGGTGAGTGACTGAGTGGTAAATGGTGGAAGGAAGGAGAGTGAGAGAAGGACAGGACGGACGAAGCCAAGGCTCCAAAGTAGATCCCAAAGGACAGGGAGGGTCAAAACGGATTGTGCAGAAATGTAAAAATACACTAACACCTCACATGATGTCACATCCTTTATGGGGCTAAAAACACAGTAACACATCACGTTAGGGCTGGGCGATTAATCGAATTTTAATCATGATTACGATTTGGGCTGTCCACGATAGGGATGCCACGGTGTGAACATTTTCACACCGACTAATAAGCACGTGATGTCACCGGTATTACCGGTTACACCGCCAAAAAAAAAAAAAAAATCAATAGCCTATCTTTTTTCCTCCCTTCTGTTTAGGGTTAATGTGTCACCATGTGCACAAAATGGCAAATAAAAATAATAATTGCAAAGACATGTAAATATAGTAGCTTAGTGAACATTTATTTAGCCTACACTGATTTATGAATGATATACTTGCAAATCTAGAGCGCAGCAGCGCTTCACTTTACTTTGTTTGATCTTTAGCGCTAGGATCAATCATTAGATCTTCCCGACCCTGTTTCAACAACATGAATGCATAGAAGGTTGTTTTATTTTTTTAATGAAAAACACAACAATAGATACAACAGTGAACAGTGCAATTAGAACCTCTCAAACAATATAGGGTAGGCGGCTATTACAAAACAAAGACCGATGACGGCCGGCAAAGCTGCAGACACATCCCGTGATGCTCTATAAAATAAGACAAATAAATGAGCTACACTATCTTAAATAATATATTATTATTAGCAGCAAAAATTGTGGAAACAAAAAAATACAAAATAAAAAAATAGGCTATGAAAAAAGCCTTCCACACATGCAGGCAAGCCAGTTTTCAAAACGAATGCTTGCTTATAACATAAATAAATTGCACCGTTTTAAATGGAGAAATTAACTATAATATAATATATATATAATATAATAATAACTATAATAATAATAATAATAATAATAATAATAATAACAACAACAACAATATCGAGGGAACGAGGTGCGGCCTCGCTGCTGAGGTGCGGCAGCGGCACGGCCGCTTTCTTAAGGCCAAAGTCATAGGCTATATATACCTTACATGCAGACTTTCAAAATTAGATAATATATAGCCTATAGCTTATAAAAAAAATAAAAATAAATTTGCACTTTGGCGGCAGGCTTTCAAAATGAGAGAAAAATATAGGCTATAGCCAATAAAAAATAAAATAAAATGCTAATTTGGCGACAGCCGACACAGCCCGGCCGACACGGCTTTATAGCCTACATATTCTTTGCTAGGAAAACCAGCATATTCACCTTGTCTGGTTTAAGAATGGATCTTTTGGCGGTGACTATGTTCCCGGCCGTGCTGAAGACCCTCTCCGATGCACAGCTTGTTGCACAGATGCAAAGGTATTTCCTGGCCCGTTGCACCTCACTGCGGACTCTGTTAAAGGCCGTGGGGATTGCTGTATTTGAGAAATATGTTCGCCCTGGCAAGTCGTACTGGCGGTCGAGTGTGGCTATGAGATTTTTGAACTCTGGCTTTTCAACAGTCTTGAAAGACACAAATCCTTTGCAGAGATACTTTGTCACAGCATCAGTGCAAGTGTTCCACCTCGCGCTGTCCTTCTTATATTTAACGCATCGCGCAAAAGCACCACTTATGGACGGCTGTGTCTCTCCTCTCTCTGGGTGGGGTTTAGCCGCGGGCTCCAGCTTCGCAGCCTCGCTCTTGTGGTGCACTTGAAGGTGAGTGTGTAGGTTCGATCTGTGTTTCCCCCCGATGCTGCCACCTTCATCAGACAAAGTTTGCACACTGCCTCGGTGACATTCTCCGGTTCCCTATTGGCGTTGGGTTTAAATCCGAAATATTGCCAAATAGGCGATTTTGCTTTTTTCTTTGACACCAAATCCTCAGCCCTCTCTTCTCCGCCATCGTGTCTCTTGGCCAACTCTCTTAATTAGGATCACGTGATCACAGTGTGCCGCTGCTGTGAGTCCAGACAGCGACAACAGACATGTCTTGACTTGTTCTTTGGGGGGGAAAAAGACGATGAAAAAAAAAGAAAAAAAAAGACGGTGTTCCCGGTGGGCACATTATGTAATCGGTGTATTCCCCAACACCGTGTAACACCGGTAATACCTAAAATCGCGGCAAGCCTAGTCCACGATTATGAAAACAAGATAATCGACATAAAACGATTTTGCGGGTCTTGTCACTCTCGTTCTGTCTTGTGTTATAAATCAAGCGCACCCCTTCCTTTGCTTGGCCCCTCCCCCAAAGCCCAAAGCACACCGTTTCGTTTCAGCTCGAGTTGTGAATGACTGTCATCATGTGAAGAGCCACGGCACGTTTCTCCTCCCCGCTTATTTCCGTGGTAGCACAAGAATAAGATGCATAGATAAAAACATGCACATCCAAGGGCCGAGACTTCGGGTAGGTGCTGAGTCGAAAAATATAGCAGTGAAACAAATGAAGATACGCTCGCACACTACAAGGGCTCCTCTTCAATAGCTTTATTGCACCAACTAGTGCAAGTGGTAACGTTTCGAGCTACATTAGCTCTTCGTCAGACGACTATTAATAAGACCCCGGGAAATTAACGTTAATGTTAAGACACCAATTTCACAAATACGGACGTCTGCAACGTTACTTTACGGAATGGCATCTGCAGCTCAATTCGCTTCTGTGAGCAGAGACAAAGTTGAAGTGTTGGAAATGTTTTACTTGTATCGTAGAATCGCAATAATTAAGAATCGCAATATATATCGAATCGGCACCCAAGTATCGTGATAGTATCGAATCGGGAGATAAGTGACTCGGCACAGCCCTACTAAAAACACAGTAACACCTCCCATTAGGGCTGTCACTTTTCATTCGAAATTCGAATGCAACTTCGAATGTGGGGGAGGGGTTCGTGTTCGATATGTAAATTGACTGTTCGATTTTTTTTTTTTTTTTTTTAATTTTTTTTTCTTTCTTTTTTTATGAACCAAAATTAACCAACTGCTGCTTGCTGGTAATGTTAATCCCATGTCAGAAAAAGTCTCCAGATTTGTCGCGTTAGTCTCTTCTGAGAAAGATTGTCTCCAGGGTCTGAAAAGTTGTCTCGAGTTGGATGCAGCCAAGTTTGTGAGGCAGTGTTGTGACTGTGAGCGTCCAAGCTAACACGTCGGGCTGATGCCCGGTGGCCTGGACTGAAAAAAAATAAATAAAAAATAATAAAAAATAAAAAAAATAACCAAAAAACTTCGAATATATTCGAACGAATTTCGGGCAATTAAAGTTCGTTCAAACTTTATTTTGGGAAAAAGTGACAGCCCTACCTCCCATGTCACATCCTTTAGGGGGCTTTTTGGTTTCACACTGTTGCTGAAAGTAACAAAGAATCCAAATGAGGTTTCCTCTTTCTGTAGAGGATGGGTGGCTGGAGAGAGGCCAGATATGACATCACTTTTGCCATGTTAACACTGGACAGTCTCTCCAGCGCAACATTAACACTGGACAGTCTCTCCTGTACACCCGGCTAGACGGGCCGGCAGATAGTCAATATAATGCTGGCTGGATCAGTCACCCTGCCTGTGAGTGGACAGGGTGAGCTAAGGCCAGATGGACACTGATCCCACACCTCACACCCGCCCGCCTGGACTGGCACACAGCCAAACCCACAGACACACCCCTCCCCACCCACACACACACACACACACACACACACACACACACACACACACACACACAATCAATTAATGCAAACAGGGTTGACTTACTCATAGGCATAAAGATGCAGAGGAAAGAATGATAACAGGATATGGCCATCCTGGTCAACAACACAAACACACCCTTTACAGCAGCTGTCTGCGCAATTTCATTCACCTCTCAGACAGCATTGGATCAATGGCTGCATAGATCCCATGATATTGCACCATAGCGCTAGAGACAGCCAGACATCGCAAGATCAGAGATATAAAAATGGGCTAGCAGCCTAGCGCCATAGGCAAGGCATAGAGAGGCAAAGTGACCACCTACTTCCTGCTTCAGCTCTGTACCAGAGATTTTTATCCGCCATTTATTTTCCCATAGACATTTTATAAAATGCTTATAAAAATAGTTGTACTTCGTCAAACCAAACGGTTCAGCTATATTTAGAATCGGGAGAGACCATAGAACATTTCACTCGGACCAAAACAAAAAAAAACTACACAGAAAAAATATTGTCTTTAAATCCGCAATTTTTTTTTACGTTTGGGTCCGAGTGAAATGTTATGTGGTGTCTCCTGTTTCTAAAACATATCTGAACCGTTTGGTTTGATGAAGTCAAACTTATTTTTATAAACATTTTACGAAATGTCTATGGGAAAATAAATGGCGGACGAAAATCTCTGGTACAGTGCTGAAGCAGGAAGTAGGAGGTCACTTTGCCTCTCTATATCAAAATGCATCTTCGGGATGGCATTCAAGGCTCTACCAAAAAGTAAGCTGACGAACAGACTACGAAAGTGCTGAATGACTCTTTGAATAATTACAGTGCTCGGAGCCCAGCTTCACAAAGCCAGACTGCTAAGAGTGGCTCAAATAATGCAGCGCTGGTGTCCACCGCTTTATCCTAATGGGTGGGTGAGTGCCAGGCTGTCCACACCACAGAGTTACAGCACCACCACCGCCCCAACCAGCCCACAGCAGGACTGCCAAAAGCAACACTGCCAAACTGGAGACTGGGACACACCAGAACCACAGCAGAACCAGTGGGTGACTGACAAACCGTGATTTAGCTCTGTGCAAATGCCATCGCCAACAGATGTTAAGAGCACTGAGCAGGCAGGCAGGCAGGAGGAGTAGAGCACTGAGCAGGCAGGCAGGCAGGAGGAGTAGAGCACTGAGCAGGCAGGCATTAGAAGTTGGGGTTGAGTTTCCATGGGTGTGGGACTGACACTGAATCTGGTTGCAGGCTGTAAAAGCAGATGTAAATTCTCTCTGGTGTATTTTACTTGTAGAGTTGTACTTTCCATTCGTTGCCCTGATTTTAAGCGAGTTCTCAGATGAGGAACAGGGTCAAAACAGGGTCAGAAATCTAAAATTGCCCTTGGAATTGGGATGACGGGTGCTTTTAAATGCCCCCGTAAAATAAAGAATTAACTTTCTGTATTTTAACGTTACTGTTGAAGGGTGACAGGAAAACGGCCAGCGAGGCATCCATTGCACAAGCCCCGCCTCCTACTGGCATTATTTGGAAATGTCAACATCTGTGTTGATAATGTTGATATGTTTTTGTCTTTTGCAAGGCATGTTGCCAAGTACATAACATGCCAGACAATCAACAGTGTTGTTGTTGAGATGAGGACATGGGGTTATTTAACTGTGTTTATTAACTTTAGGGATCAAATATGCCAGGATAAAAGTCATTGAACATTGGTCTGTCACGCAACATAAATTTCGAAGAACTAAGGTAATTCATTTGATAAAATTGCCCTGGAATGTATCCAAAACACCCCCGGAACATATTTCACAAGGGCAAAAAGGAAAAGGAAAGACCATAAAATATCAAAGACTGAAGGACTTCACATGCTCACAATACACAAAGATAAAATCTCTGCATTAACGTCCAACGTATGGTGTTAGCCATGTGCTGTGACTTCATGCTTGTTGATAAGGCAGATAATGTTGATGATGATGATGATGAGGCAATGAAGATGATGATGATGCCAAGACAGTAACGATATGTAACGGAACACAACACCGCTCAACAATTTCACACGTGTGTAACTTGTACATCGAGTGACCATAAACATCTTGTATCTAAATGGGCAGTCAGGGAGGATCTGAGCGTGTAACTGTCAAATACATCATGGCTCACAATGCAGGAGCACAAAGCAGAATGGATTTGAACCCTGAGCCGGACATCCACAATCATCCTCTGGCAGCTGTTGGAAGTGACGCACACGGACCAACACTAAGCTGAATAAATACAGGAAGCATAAGCGGCCATTAGAAGCACTAAGCCAATAATAACTCACCAGTCATAAACAGGGCGGAGCTTAGAAGAGAGATAGATGGTTGACAGCTGCTTTATATTCTCGAGCTTTGCATTCCACATCGCATCACATCAACCTTTGGCAGACTGACCCAGGCTGCCAGAACCTGACATACCTTGAGGCAACCACTGGAACGAACGCCTTCATTCATGTCAATGAGCAGGAGCTATCCCAGCTATTGAAGGTATTTCAGTGAAGATACAGATGTTTCAATCACAGAAGGGAGCGTCAAGCAGCTTGACATTTCTCCCAGTGTGTGGCATGCATTTTAAGCAGTCCATGGCAGCCATGCTGTCCTAAATGCAGTGTCAACAACCACCCGCATAACAGGCCCCATTTGACGGTGCCTGAAATACACAACTGTAGCCACTCCAGTATGCGACAGGCACACTTGGTCCCTACTCACAACACAAGGACACTTTGAAGTTCACCAGGCACACTTGGTCCCTACTCACAACACAAGGACACTTTGAAGTTCACCAGGCACACTTGGTCCCTACTCACAACACAAGGACACTTTGAAGTTCACCAGGCACACTTGGTCCCTACTCACAACACAAGGACACTTTGAAGTTCACCAGGCACACTTGGTCCCTACTCACAACACAAGGACACTTTGAAGTTCACCAGGCACACTTGGTCCCTACTCACAACACAAGGACACTTTGAAGTTCACCCGGCACACTTGGTCCCCACTCACAACACAAGGACACTTTGAAGTTCACCAGGCACACTTGGTCCCC
The DNA here is from genome assembly GCF_964638095.1 of Poromitra crassiceps. Lineage (NCBI taxonomy): Eukaryota > Metazoa > Chordata > Actinopteri > Beryciformes > Melamphaidae > Poromitra > Poromitra crassiceps. Next base: position 23,513,515 of record NC_139646.1, read on the forward strand.
ACTCACAACACAAGGACACTTTGAAGTTCACCAGGCACACTTGGTCCCTACTCACAACACAAGGACACTTTGAAGTTCACCAGGCACACTTGGTCCCTACTCACAACACAAGGACACTTTGAAGTTCACCAGGCACACTTGGTCCCTACTCACAACACAAGGACACTTTGAAGTTCACCAGGCACACGTGTTCCCTACTCACAACACAAGGACACTTTGAAGTTCACCAGGCACACTTGGTCCCTACTCACAACACAAGGACACTTTGAAGTTCACCAGGCACACTTGGTCCCTACTCACAACACAAGGACACTTTGAAGTTCACCAGGCACACGTGTTCCCTACTCACAACACAAGGACACTTTGAAGTTCACCAGGCACACTTGGTCCCTACTCACAACACAAGGACACTTTGAAGTTCACCAGGCACACTTGGTCCCTACTCACAACACAAGGACACTTTGAAGTTCACCAGGCACACTTGGTCCCTACTCACAACACAAGGACACTTTGAAGTTCACCAGGCACACGTGTTCCCTACTCACAACACAAGGACACTTTGAAGTTCACCAGGCACACTTGGTCCCTACTCACAACACAAGGACACTTTGAAGTTCACCAGGCACACTTGGTCCCTACTCACAACACAAGGACACTTTGAAGTTCACCAGGCACACGTGTTCCCTACTCACAACACAAGGACACTTTGAAGTTCACCAGGCACACTTGGTCCCTACTCACAACACAAGGACACTTTGAAGTTCACCAAGCACACTTGGTCCCTACTCACAACACAAGGACACTTTGAAGTTCACCAGGCACACTTGGTCCCTACTCACAACACAAGGACACTTTGAAGTGAGACGCTGTTGAAGGAGAAGTCAACGGCGTCTCATGAGACCTTGACTGTGAAGCAATGTTGTCCTCTCCTAATAAAGATCATGTTAGTTTATGTGGTACTGGACCGTTTTTACTGTGGGCATGTGGACATGGGAAAGAGAGAGGGGGGAGATATTCACCGTTATGTAGCCCCGCCCAACTGACCCATTGTGTCACGACTTCCTGTTCAAAACGCGGGCTGTTTTACCTGCTCAAACTAGTCTGACTCACCTGGTCAAACCTAGTTTGACTCACGTATATGAGTCAGACTCACTGGGTTTATGAGTCACAGGAAGTGTAAACACAATCAGAACTTCCAATTGTGTTTACACTTCCTGTTAGTCTCTCAAGACCAGACTGTCTCTTCTACATAAGGTGAATAGGCCGTGGGTTGATGGCATGCTCTTGTCAACAGAGCTGCCAGGATCTCCATTTAGGCCCTTTGAAAAGACAACATTCATGGGGGTCATGTTTGCAGTTTCCGCTTCCCAATCATGTTAGCCCCTCCCTCCTGAGCTTCCCAATTATGTTAGCCCCTCCCTCCTGAGCTTCCCAATCATGTTAGCCCCTCCCTCCTGAGCTTCCCAATCATGTTAGCCCCTCCCTCCTGAGCTTCCCAATCATGTTAGCCCCTCCCTCCTGAGCTTCCCAATCATGTTAGCCCCTCCCTCCTGAGCTTCCCAAATCATGTTAGCCCCTCCCTCCTGAGCTTCCCAATCATGTTAGCCCCTCCCTCCTGAGCTTCCCAATCATGTTAGCCCCTCCCTCCTGAGCTTCCCACTCATGTTAGTTAGCCCCTCCCTCCTGAGCTTCCCACTCATGTTAGTTAGCCCCTCCCTCCCGAGCCTCCCTAATCATGTTAGCCCCTCCCTCCTGAGCTTCCCAATCATGTTAGCCCCTCCCTCCTGAGCTTCACCATGCCCCTCCCTCCTGAGCTTCGCCAAGGTTAGAGGAAGCCCTGAATCAAGCCAACTATAGTATAGACCCTTTTCACAGAGGACATTTTGTGTCAAAAAGTCAGTATAAACACAGGTGCAAGCAAAACAACACTAATGAGGGTTTCCAAATTCCAATCATGGACATTTGAAACCCTCATTAGTGTTTTGCTTGCACCTGTGTTTACCCTGCCTTTGTGACACAAAATGGCCCCTGTGAGAAGGGTCCATTCTGAGCTCCTCCTCTGCTGGACTTCGGGCGAGGAAAGGGAAAGCGAGGTGTGGACAGGGGAAGTATAAAAACAAATGTGACCTGATAATGAGCCCTTGGGAGCTTCAGTGAGTGTGTGTGAGAGAGGGGGAGAGACTGTGAGACTGTGTGTGTGTGTGTGTGTGTGTGTGTGTGTGTGTGTGTGTGTGTGTGTGTGTGTGTGTGTGTGTGTGTGTTTGTGAGAGATTCACACGTGGTTTCACACCCCGGCCAGAGATAACCTCAACAGCTACTCGCACAGCCCGACAGCAGGCAGAGGTGACACAGCATAGCCTACTCCCCACAGTGAGCGACGGCATGTCAAACAGCCTTTTGAAGCCAATGAGAGAGAGAGAGTCACTGCACACACACACCCCGCCCCCATCCACTCCCAGTCCAAAATGCAGCCATTATGTAATGTGGATTTAGGCCAAAACGGATGACAAACAGTATTCCCCCCCCATCTCTGGGATCAGCAGGCCGAGTCCTTCCTCCTCTCACATAGCACTCTGAGTGAGACTGAGTGAGATGTGTATAGTAGAGCTGCAACACTTAGTCGATTCATCAATCAACAGAAAATTAATCTGCAACTATTTTTTATAATCGATTAATCATTTAGGCTAATCTTTAATTAAAAAAAAAATCCAAATTCTCTCATTCCAACTTCTTAAATGAATATTTTCTGGTTGCATTAGTCAGTTAAGGGAATGTCTTTCTTTGGGTTGGGGACTGCTGGTCTGTTGTAAATATGAAAGCTTGTAAGCATCTCGTGTGCTTTGGCAATACTGTAATTCACTATAGTCATGATGCCAATAAAGCCTGTGTGAATTGGATTGCTTGACCCTCGTCTTGCCGAGCAAAACAAAGTAGATATCTCTCCAGACTGGTGTGGTGAGATAGGCGAGCAGCAGGCATGTAATAATATGATGTCGTTATGATATTGAAATCTTTACTGATGTGAATTCAAATCATAAACAAGGACCTCTATTCAAGATAGAAGACCTCTGGTCACGCATGCGACGACGTGCATCTGTTGGGATTCAACTAAGACGGCAGGAAAATATTGAAGACTTTGAATCTTTTCATTCTTTGCCTGGAATGGATCATCATCATCATCATCAGTGAGCCATCTCACTGATGCAGGCAAGTGATTAACAGCAGGTGTTCTTCAAATGCTTGGTGTCAAGGACATCCTCCATAGACTGGTATAAACTGCATGAATGCCTACCTACCTAAACT